>NC_136615.1:19618229-19783229 GCF_933228915.1 Telmatherina bonti
AAAAGACAGACAAAGAAAACAATAAAATATTAGTTGCTGTCCCTGAGTCCCTTTTTTTTTTAAAGAAAAAAAAAAAATTATTCCTTTGTTGTTGTTTTTTTTTTATTAGTGATAACTTTAAAGGTGTACTTCTGAACTTTCTAAGATTTTCAAATCGGTGCCACTTATCAAAGATTATTCAGCTTCTTGGTTCTTCTCTGAGCTCTTTTCATTGAGTAAAACAGTTTGATTTTGACTTGCTGTCTCTCTTTGTTTTCCTTGCTACTGTAATGTCCTGTTGCATTTCTTTGTTGAATCAGCCATCATGCACGCTCAAAACAGCCAATGTGTTGGGATGGACTTGCTGGTATGAGAGATGTTGGCATAAAATGATGTCATGTGAGGACCCAGGATGGAAAAAAGTAGTAAAGTGCATTTTCTTTTAGCTTCAGGACATTGCAGGCCACCAATGGAACCAGGAATGTTCATAATGAATATCAGTGTAGATTCAAAGTGAGTTGAAAGCACTGAGTTTTACGGTTGGAAAGTTATGTAGTGATGCTGTAAGATGCCTGTCCTTTGTGCTTTTTCTGCCTGTTTACATTCGGGTTCCTGTTTTCTAACTCTAGGATGACATAGCCATTTATCCTCTTGGGTCTCATAAACTCAAGCCACTTTACCCCACCATCAGCTTAAGCTTGTGCTTAGCAGTAAACATTGAGGGAAAAACACAAAGGCCTCTTTTTGTCTTTAAAACTGCTTGAGTTACTCCAGATAATTTACTTCGAAGTTATTTCTGTGAATTTTGCCAGCATTTGGATCTCTGTCTCTACATGTTAGATCAGAACAAGTTGTGTTAAGAGCTCTATGGGTGGCTGGGGACAAAGCCTTGTTCACTCATTGTGGAATGCCAACATTTGGAAATTTAAAATTTGTTTTACTCTGAAGAACTAGTAAGTAATTATGTGAGTAACAGGATTTGCATGAAGAGATGGGAATTGATGAAAATCTTTGTGCAGACCGAACAACCAAGATAGACTTTTCAAAAGGCAATTAACTTGTATCAGACTTCATGCAGGCTGACCAGAGCCGGGATTTGCTTCAACCTAAGCTAATCTCAGATGAAAGCGGCCAACAAAATCAACTTGATCACTCACCAGTAAATGAGCTCTCCGCAGTGAGGGAGATGATCAAATAACCTTCTTATAAATATGAGTGAGAATTATATCTCTAGAAATGAAACAATCGGTGAATCTAGAGACATGGAGGAAGGAGAAACTGGAGGAGAAACAAATGGTTCAGGAGGTGTTCTGGTCCATAAAGAAGATTATGGTTTATAAAATACTTATCCAACATTTGGAAGTTCTTCAGCAAGTCATTTAGCAGGTTTTAACTCAGGTTTTAATGCTTAATGCAAGCTAACATACAATAGGTAAACTACATGTAGGACTGCATAGTGGTTTAAGGAGGAGTTTGTAACATGTCCGACATAGCATTCTATAATAAGACTCAGATTTAAGGTACATTTGTGCAGGATAGTTTGGGTGACTTGGTTAGATTTTGTGGGATTCTGAGAAATGTTGCACCTCCATTTGGTTGTTTGCTTGCAAACTGCTCTTTGCTGAAGTGGACCGTGATGTGGGGGTGGATCCACCACCATGGCAGTAATGTAGGCATCTGAAGCACCTTGAAGTGCCTACATTGTCTTTTACTGTGTTTTATACTTCTCAGTTATTCCAAAACCGTGTTTTTCCTCCTTGCGTCCTCTCAGAAAATTGAGTGTTAAGTATTCTCTTTCACATCTTTTTGTTGTACTTACAGTCTTTCTGTCAATGACTTGTGTTTAAAGTGATGTATTAATCTAAGTGGTACATTTTAATGCAAACATTTAACAGGTTGCAGCCGTTATCAACAAAATACGGATGGAAGATTGCTCGACTAAGGAGATATATGTTAAGTAACTGCGGGAAAGCTTGGCAAAGGCAGTGCAGTGAAATTACATTTTTAGACTTTCATCATTGGCTCCCTGCTCTGTTTTTTTTTCTTCTTTTTTTTATGTTTGTGCCTCTGCTAGAGAAAAGGATTAGAGGGTGCATCTTTAATGCGTTGTCTCAGGCAAGGCTGTATAGAGATGGCCTCGCTTCTTATATGCTTCCCAGAGACTGAAGGAAATAAAGTCTATGTAATTAGAACCATTCAGGAAAACTTAAACCACTGCTAGAACACCATCTCATTTTTAATTCACTGCTTATGCTGTGGGTGGGAGTGAGGGTCAAACTGAAATCCACTCTGGATTTTTTATTTTTTTTAAGCGCATGAAATTTATTGGGTTTGGAACTGACTGAATGCTGAATGCTGCTCTTCAATTTAAATCCAATTCAGACACGAATATTAAGTCAAAAGTAGACAAAAGACGCCTCAACACCAAAAATGTGATCACACAGCTTAAGACTTTGCCATCCCTTCCAAACACTCTGCTCCTGCTTGCCTCGCTTTGAACTTCTTTATGCTTCTTTGTGAAGGAGAACCCAAGAGTCATTTGCATCCCTGAGACACACGATGCTAATTTACACAAATGCTCTGCCATCACGCAGATCTTCAAAGTGCTGTCTTTGGATTTATGGGTGACACTGCCATCTGCTGCAGTTTCTGTGCATTTTACGGGCTCATATTATTTTAAAAGCTGGAGTATCTATGTCAGCGTGTCTTTGTTCTCTTACCGATAAGTATGCATTTGTATGCTTTGGTCTTTGACTTCTTGAACAACCACATGTCATGCACAGCATACACCATTGTGCACGCATGCTCCCACAAGCCCTCTAGCTTTTCATTACTTCTGAAGAAGTGTTTTTTTCCCCATTTGTCAAGTCGTGACACTGAAGGACATTCTTCATCGGGCACCACAGAGAGTTCAGACTGTCAGTCAGCATTCATTAAAAGGCCTGAACTGTAATGAGTGCCTGTGTTTCTAGCAGCTACTTATGTCCCTCCACACCAGGCCAACTAATCACAGACGTTTCTCCAGCTGGAAAGTGGACAGAAAGACTCTGGGAGGCAGACAGAGATGAAAGACAATTTCAGAAATCCAAGCTATGTCTAGATCTTATCTGTAGTGTGTAAGAACAAAGACAGGGACAGACACTGAACTCCAACACGGAGCATGGTAATTTAAGGATGAAACCATCTACAGTTCTGTCTTTAGAGCTTTTGATCCGACTTCTGAACAGTGATCGGTGTGTCACTGGGTTAAACTGGGGCAGCCATATTTTTTAATTGTGCTGTTTCTTTAGATTGTATCATTACCATATTTATTTTCTCGTTAATTCTTATCTTTATGAGCATTTGTGCATGACTCCGTGCTTCTTTTAAGAATAATTAAACTGTGACTTTGCAGAATACAAGCAATGACCCTCGAAATTTATGAACAGTTCTATGTTTTTCTCTAAAGAAGATTTTAGTGAGAGTGCTGTGACAAGATGTGGCAAAGGTGAGACAGACTTAATGTCTAGTAGCATTGCTGTTCATGCATCATTATTTCTTTTCATTTATGATGATCAAGAGTGCCCCTTTACAAAGAAGAAAAAATAGAAAAAGGTTTGTGTTTTCATTTCGTGGAATGATGGTTATTAATATCCGGCTTAATCGTAAAGCAGGATATTAGTCTGCTGATAATAACTTCATAATAACTCCTGCATATTAAGAGAGTAAGCAAAATCCTATTGATGTAAACTTATGAAATTTTAAGTCAGTTTTCCTATTTCTCCTCTATCTCTGTTTTGTCTTTTCCCCAACCCCTCTTCCAGTGGCCCCTAGTACAGATGATGTAGCGCTCTATGTGGGTATTGTCATAGCAGTGATCATGTGCCTGGTGATCTCCGTCGTCGTGGCGCTCTTCATCTACCGGAAGAACCACCGGGACTTCAGCTCTGATATCATTGATTCTTCTGCTCTCAATGGAGGATTTCAGCCAGTCAGCATCAAGACCGCTCGCAAAGGTGGGTTACACGAGCCAAAGTCTCACTACAGAACAAGTCTATCTCGGATATTTTGCTGAATGTTTTGACACACTTGTTCTTATACATTAACTAGGTGAATGGATAACTACCTTAACACAACAGAGAAAATAAGCTTTTCTAATATTATATTAAAACATATTATTAATAAATGTAGTATTCATCAGTTTTTTTAGACCTTCCTTGTTTAATTAGGTGTCCATAGGATATGTTTTTTGGTGGAAAGCCCATTTAGAAATTCGTTAGTTCAAAACTTAGACTGATTTTACCTCAGTGTAGGATTCAGAGAAAGTGCAGGTTAAAGCCCAAATAGTCAAAAGGTTTATTACATTAAAAAATGTGTCATTTTTAGGTAATCAATGTAGCAACCAGAATATAATAAGGTCAGTCAGAAAACACACTCTAAAAAGACCAAAACCAACTTATCCACAAGGAAAAAGCTATTCAAATTATAACGATACCTGCCAAACCAAAGGCCAAAACCATGACAGAGGTCATGTTAGTTTCAATTTAATGAAACTCAGAATTCCCATCTGAATCTCTGGCAGGAGGAGATGCAGTCCCAGTGAACCAAGCTTAGACCATTATTTCTTCACCATCATGCTTCTTTTTTCTGTCTACACTGAACATGTCTGCTCAAAAGCTTTACAAGTTTACTCATTTTATAGAAATTGTGTCTGTAAAAATGTAGATAGTTAAACTTGAGATGCCAAATTGCTACTCAAAAATGTACCTGCACTTTATATATTTTGATTGTTGTTTAAAGGTTTTGTTTAAAAGTGCCGTATTTAAATGCTCATTACCAAACATGCATCTGCGTTGTTAGACATTTGAAGTGACTTGCATTAGCAACCCATAACATTAAGCAGTTTCTAGAACAGGAAAGTGTGAAAGTGATGATGTGAATGTAAATGTGCTCTTTTGACTGAGGCTTTTCAGAAAACTGCAGGTTTATGCGGGCGATATGGTGAAACTACTCAAAAGCTTGTGATAAGAGTCCAAACTGCACTCCATGATTAAGGTGTTTTCAGACCAGGCCAGTCTGTATGTTGCATGGTAAACTGTAATTATATTTAGGCTGGCAATCTTGTATGAAAGAGTAAGAGCAGCAAACAAGTCTAAAAATGCAGCTGAGAAACAGACTAATCATGATATACATGTTGTTTGTAGCAACTTTTAAACACATAAAATGGAAAAGAGCATAAATAAAAAGGAGAAGTGAGTAAGATCTTACACACTGTAGTGTAAACAGATGAACAACTTGGGTAGATCATATTTAGCTGGTATTTGAGCTTTCTTAAAAGCTGCCATTCCAATTTCTTACCCAGCACCATGAGCAAAGTGTGCAACCGGCATTAGATCTTTGACTTTTCTATAAACCCTGTGATGGCCTGGTGACCTGCCAGGGTGTGCCTCTCGCCCAGTGATTACTGGGATAGGTCCCAGCTTCCCTGCGACCCTTACTTGGAGGAAGTGGTTAAGTTTTCATAAAACTTCAATGCTTCATATTTCTTTTAAAACGCGTTACAAAAGATTTATTTGTTGTTCGTGTTGTCTGTGCATGACCATATCTGTTATTCATGTGTTGAATTTTTCTTTAATCCCCTTCTGAGCTCGTTCTCAACTTAATATCCACTTAAAATTCCTTCTTGGGTTCGGCCAGCTTTTCAAGGTGACTTCCTTGTATTTGTTAAAAAGACAAATTCAATTATTTTTTTAAATCTCTTGTAACTTTAATAATGCATCTTTTTTGTAATTCAACCTTTCTTTAACTTTATCCATACAGTAATTCTTTCTCTGAATACCACTGAGAAGCAGCCCTGCTAGCTCTAACTACAGACACCTCACTCTCATCAAAAAAACATTTCAGCAACTTCTGAAACTTTTCTTGACATCTGTGTGGTATTTAGAAAATGATGTGGCTTGAAAACAGAGAGGTAGTGGAGACAGTCTAGGAACCGGAAGACAGAGGGCACCCACAGCCCCCACTCCACCCACTCAGCCCAGCTATAAAGCATGCATCTTTGTATCCTACCTACAGAGTAAACTCAATCTTAGTGATGCCATCTGTTCTCCATGAATCATAGCTGTGCTATAGCTCCTCTGACTGAGTTATATTCCTTGCTCCTGAAGTGGACTTCTCTCATTAGTGAAAAACAAATGAGTAAAGACAGGCAGCACTTTTGCTGATTGCTGCCTTCCGCCTTCACTTCCTTGTACTCAGTTTATTTTTAAGTTGGTTACGTTCCAATTACTTAGTTGTTATAAACTAAAAGCAAAGTAACTGCAGATTAACACATGCATTTGCCTTTACCGGTGTAACTTTCTTGTCTTTTTCAGCTGATCTTCTAACTTCTCCACCTGACCTGACCTCAGCAGCTGCTATGTACCGTGGCCCAGTTTACGCCCTCCACGATGTGGCTGACAAAATCCCCATGACCAATTCCCCTCTCCTGGATCCTCTCCCCAACCTGAAGATTAAGGTGTACAACTCCTCGGGCTTAGTAACTCCACAAGATGACCTTGGAGGAGAATTTTCCTCTAAACTGTCGCCTAAGCTGCCGCACTGCCTGCTGGACAACAGTGACAGCACAATGGGCCGTCGCACACAGACGCAGACGTTGCTTCGCACCAGGGATCCATCCTGCACCGCTCTGGGCTCCTTCAGTTCCCAGGGGGGTCACCTCATTGTCCCTAACTCAGGTAGGACAGAAAAGTACTGAAATATAGTACAGAAAAATGATGATTGAATATGTTCCCATATTATTAAAGTATAAAAACGTAGACAAGGGCATGAAAGTAGGCTACTAAAAAGGTTTTCAAAAAATAGCCCAAAAAAATCCACTGATCAAAACCACATGTCAGCTTTGTTAAGAATTGTACTTCTGTTTGTATATGCATGCATTTGAGTATGTATTTAGATGGATAATATACTACTCCCTCTGAAGCCTGAAAAGAGATGAGATCTACCATTATATCCTCTTTGCTCTTAAAGGGCCAGATTTGCTTAAGAACAAACACGTTAGTGATAACAATTGGCCCTAAATGTGCAACAGAGTATAAGCGCCTCACAGTGACAGCTGTCTGGTGTCTACAGTGATTGTCTCGCAGCATCCAGGAAGTCACTATAAATGACCAGGAAATTATAGTTGGTGCTAGATTGGATCAGCTTTGCTGTCTAACATATCATAATCCTAACCAAATACCACCCACTGCATCCCCTTGGCTGATGTGGTACCAGCGGAAAAGGATCTGGCACAAATCCCTCGTACACACTGATTTTGATTCAGATTGATGAATGAAGATATGAATTGATGAAATACATTTAGTCAATAATTACTTCCTTAATTAAGAAGCCATCTCAGTAAATTATAACATTGGACTTCTGAGGTAATTTATGATGAGACTGGACAGCAGTTCTAAAAGTTGCTTTTTAAGCTTCATGAAAAAGTAAATAAACAAGTCAGTAGCTTCACTTTGACCAGGAAAAGGACATTAGTATTTTGAAGGAAAAACCACATGAAATGTTATGTCTGTGGGCAACTGAAGAACTCTTTTTGACTCAAGTCAATGCACCATCTAGCAAGCTCTCTTCTTATGCCTGCTCCCATTCTTTAACACAAGTACCTGTATTTCTCTTCTTGCTGACTTATCTGATGATTCTTCAATGCAAAATTTCATCAGCTGAATGATGTTTGAGAGATAGCACGATACAGTCCTCTGGCACTTTTCAGAGATGATGCACATTCATAGTTGGGTCTGTGACTACAAGCTGGCCATGCTCAGATGCATCAAAGCTGCCCCAAACCAAAACATTTTTACCACCAGTTTGTGTGAGAAGCTGCACCCGACAAAAGAATTTTTCAGCGTCAAACATGTTTCCTTTATCAAATGACTTTAAAACACCTTTGCATGTATGCTAATTGGCAAACCATAGTTTTGTATTAAACTGTTTATCCCGATTGTAGATGATGCAATGTGATACCAACAGCTGTAAGATTTATCTGCAGATCCTGCACAGGAACTTTAGAACTCATGAAACCTAGTTTTTGCTTTATTGGCTGGAAGTCTTTAGAAACTTTTTTAGTTTTTAGGTCCTCATGGTGATGAATGATTATTCATTCCAAAAGCTGAGTGACTGGCTTTGTGTCTCAAACCCCTCACAACAACATGTTGAACATTAAGCTCTAATGACACCTTTAAGTATCGTCTGGTCACTTTAGTTTTTACCAGAAACTGTTTTAAAGATCAAGCTTTTCTTTTCAAATATTATACCAAAGTGAGCAGTTTTACTAAGTTGTGCTCATGTTTTTTTTTTTTTGTTGTTTTTTTTTTTTTAAAACAACAGTACAGGTATAAGAATTTGGCTTCAAGGAAGTTTTTTTCTTTTTTGGTATAACGTCTAATAAATGCTATTAATCACAGCTATCATACAGTGAACTGTGCATAACTAAAAAGTATACATTCTTATTTAACCATTCACTAAATAATGCACAATTTGATACAAAAACTGCAGTGTGTGCAGTATACACTGTGTGTCATTTGCAAGCCTGGGCTGTCACTACTACCCCTTACCATTTCTACCAGAAAAACATGCAACCAGATGTGACTTTAAGTAATTCCCTTAGCCATATGCAACTTATCAGCATATTGACTGCAAAAGTATGACAGGGGTTGATGGATACCAAAGGTGCCTACACTGGAAGCACTGAAGAAGAGGTGCTCTAGTTTCAGGCAAGCTTACATTAGCCATGCTGTCTTCACTTCAAACACATGCCTGCTGCAAGTAACATGCCACAGATGCATGCTGACAGGCATAGACAAACTAGCTGTGACATTAAAGGATATACAGACTTCTCAAATTTCTTAAGTTTTTCGTTTTTTGTTCTGATACCTGTAAAATGTTCTCAGCTGCTAGTTTGTGCTCAGCCACCTCATCATGTTACATAGGCTGAGGGGGAGGAAAGCGCATTTGATATTTGATCTGTTTGCATGTCTGGGTAATTAAATATTTTGTGGCACTGTCAGTGTGGCTGTTTAGTATTTTTGCATTTTAAAAACGCATTTTCTCATCTTTTGATGACTTTGCTGCGAGGCAGAACAGCACAGGGTGAGACATCCCAGTGGCAGACTTGTGATTGCCTACCAAGCTAAAGAAGCTGCCAGTCACCTTTTGAAAATTTCAATCCAAGGACATGGGAAATCAATGAGCTATCTGAGAAAGCTACCTCCATAGAGAAAAAAAACTGTGTGTGAGGATGTGTGGATGTGTACACATGAAGGGCCATGCATTAGGGAATTTTAGGTATATGTTCCTTAAGAAAACACTTGGTGGGGGATCATAAAATCAACCTAAGATTAAAAAAAAATTCAAGTCATGCTGCCTATAGCAATATGGGAATTATGTTAAAAAAGAGACGTCAATAATTTAAAAAAAAAAAAAAAGAAAAAAGAAATGCCACATCATTGCCTGATATCACAGGAGAAAGCAATAGAGTATTTTATGGAACTGAAGGTCGTTGCAATTATCACTGTTTCTTTAAGAAAGATCCACTTTTCCCTGAACCTCTAAACTTTCTTTACTGCAATAAAAACGCAATATTTAGAAAACCTTTCTGTAACGGGTCCAATCCTGAAGAGTCCAATCCTTTCTGAGCCCAAACTTATTAAAAATGTTTTGCGCTACATGGATATTAAAGTAACTAATGTTTGTCTCATCATCACAAACACTGCTCCAGCATGGAAAGCAGGAAAAAGCAATGCAGACACGGCTTGCTGTGGGAACTGGGCCTCCAGTCCACTGTGTCACTTTACCCTTGCATATTAATCCATCTTTAGCTAAGAGCTGCATACCCCTGTAACATTTGCAGTTTTTTTCATCAAATACCATCATTCAGCATGACTGACAAGACATTTGAATCATATAAACTAGGATCAGGGCGCTTCTGCTTCTTCCATCTATCATCTTGCAATGAAAGCAACTGGAGACCGCAGTGACTCGCTATCGTCTCGTAAGATTTTTGAGTGGGATTACAAGATCGATGTGCTGGGGCTACATAGCTGACTTAATTTAAGTAGAAATCGCCACTAAATCTCTCAGCGTATTTACATCTCCACTGATCAGACGCTGGGTTTGCAGCTTAGACTCAGCAAAACATCAGAATACATATTAATACAATTAAGACCGGCATAAATGATAAATATTTTCCTCCTAACGGCTTTGACTTTCAGACAGCAACCCTCCACTGGCATGCCTCCTGATTTGTGTATCTCTGTTGCTCCGCAGGGGTGAGCCTGCTAATCCCAGCTGGGGCTGTTCCTCAGGGCAGAGTCTATGAGATGTACGTGACGGTTCAGAGGAAGGACATCATGAGGTATCCAGTTCCGCTTGCTGCATCAACATCCCGTAGCTGTGTTTACCCCTGCACCTCTCCGTCATGTCATGCGCCAAGACTGCTGTCAGACTGTCACTAATCTGCATGTGTGTCTTTAAACTGGTTCTCCTCCAGGCCCTCGGTGGATGATGGCCAAACAGTGTTGAGTCCGGTGGTGAGTTGCGGACCTCCCGGAGCCTTGCTGACGCGGCCTGTAATTATTACAATGCACCACTGCGCTGTGTGTGACGGCCAACAGGACTGGCTGATCCAGCTCAAGAGTCAGTCACAGCAGAACCAATGGGAGGTGAGATACTTGATTCAAAGTGAGACCTGTGCTGAAATGACAAAAAAAAAAGAAAAGAAATAATAAAATACTTTAAAAATAAGATTCACACATTGAATCTATCTGTTGAATACAGGGAAGGTATTTAAGTGATGGACAGTAGATAGTATATAGGCGGTTAAAAGAAATCCGCTTGCCCTGCTTTCTTTGTGCAGCTTGGCTCTTAGCTAAAATCCCTGCTGCACCCAGGAGCTGAAACACTAAACCTCTAATAGCAGGAACTGGAGTAAGGCTGCTTTTCCTCTGGCATGTCTTAAGGCATATTTTTATTTATGTGTTTGGGTGTAGGAATATGTATGGGTTCCGAGGTTTTGAACCTCCTTTGCTTGCAGGCGCCATCATGAGCCCCGGTGATGAGATGGTTTGCTGAGGGCAGCAGGGTGAACATCATCCAATTAACAAGAGATTATTTGTAGAGAGTGTTTCCACCCACATCAGAAAAGGTGCTTTTTAGAAGTGAACATTTTAGAAATGGTTAGATAGTCATTCGTATGGCCCAAAGCAGCAGTCAGTTGCACACCTACCATGATGTCTTGTTGAAGGCAAATTTAAGAATGAAGATAGTTTTTTTGTTTCATGTTTTAAACAAAATCTCACAAACTTGTGGTTCAAACTATTAAAAGTGGAAGGTATATAATCATTTTGAATGAAAACTGCTGTTAATAATATTTTTAAAAAAAACAAAAACATGCTATTGTAATAATGGACTTATTACTTAAATGATTAAAATCAAATGGTCCCAACAGCTGCTTCACAAAAGGAGAGATAAACTGTTTAGCATCAGTCTGTATCCAGCTTTAGCTTTTCTGCCAGCTCATTAAGTTGTGGTTTAAATAATGTCATTTTCAGGCAGTCTTTGAACAATCCCCCCCACTGATGTGATGACATGACTTATAGAGAAGGGGGGGGGGGGGGGGGGGGGGGGGGGGGGGGGGGGGAAAGCCCAAGTCGCCCCACATGCCTTGGTGACATTGATAAATTACTTGGGGGGCATCCAATAAAGCTCAGTGTAAACTGAATATTTCCAAAATAAGAAATAACTATTGATTCCATCTCTGACCTGTCAGACTTCCAGATGGTAATATGTGCACTGATTTCAGCTTCCTTTTATATGAGCTTCTCTGCCCGCTGAGGCCAGCTTCCCAGCTGTAATAACTGCTTTATGACATTCATTGTCAAACTATTTATTCACCTCTACATCAGAAACTGGAGATGAGGCATGTTCAAGAAGTAATTCACAGATATTTATGAAAGTGATCAGTTAATCTATAAAGCTGCAAGACTTTCACACAGATTCACAAAAGCATCACTGCAAAGACAGACTTGTGATGATGAAGACAGGAGGTCATACTGGGCGTGCCGTGTGAGACTTTCTGATTCTGTAATTCTGACAAAAGTCCTCCCATACCTCCAATTAAAAAAATCTGTATTTGTGTGTGATTCTTTTTGCATGCACAGATACTGTGATTATGTACCAAGCAGAAATTTACATTTCCACCATGTGCTCCAATTATCCACCAATAGGAAACCACAGTGCCATCTCAAAGGAGCAGTTAAATAGTCTAATGATCTGCCATAATACTGCTGTTAAACGGCCTTGCTCACAATAAAATGCTGTAATTCCTCTTCTGTCTCTCATAATGGGCTGATTTAATACCAATGCACTGCATGCAGGAATGTTTGGATTATAATAAGAATGACAGAAGCACAAAGCTTAATATCAAGAGAGATGGAAAGAAGCAAGCAGATAGAAAGGCATAAAAGGGTTGCCTAAGTCTCATCAGACCAGACGATCTTAATGAAAGAGAAAAATGTCCAGGCGTTGATGCTATTACGGGGGTTAACTACATATGGTCTGGATTCTCCCTGCTCCATTATCTGGCATACATAATGGCAGTGTGTCTGACAGTGTCAGGCATGAGGAAAACACATGCGCTGCAAGGCTTCGTGTTTTTAACGGACACAGCTTTGGCGGAAAAGGCCATGACCTTGTTGCTCTTTTCTCATTAAAATTAATTTTGAATCCATTCGGTTTTAATTACATTCAACTGGGCGTAAAGCTGAGAAGCACAGAAAGGTGCACGTCTCTGAATTAGCTGCTGATTTCCCTACAGGTATGTAAAAACTCTGACACATAACAGCAGTTCTTTCCAGTGTAACGGCAATTTTACTTTTATCATTTAAATGATGTTTTAGATGTTTTGCCACCCATCTAAAAAGGGGATAAGCTCACTTTCAGTTCAGTTTCAAGCATGCAAATTATGAATAAATTGTACACATTGAGCTTGACTGGATGAAATATCTGCTACTGTGCACAGCAAGGTGGGTAAATGATAACTTTCCAAACAAGAAAAAAAAAAATGGGGGGGGGGGGGGGGGAGCGTAATTGGTACATGACACTTTTTATACCATGTTGGTTTGAATTCTAATGCCAACTGGTGTGCATTATTTCCGTTTATATGCACATGCAGTGTGTTAAATTACTGTTATATCACGCCGCTACAGGCGTAACCATAGCAACATGTTAGTCAACTGGTTCACACCAACTGGATTTTGACAGGTGAATAAGAGACATGCGCTGTGACGTGGATTTTGAGGTGAATTTTAACATTTGATGGGTGGAAAGGGGAGTAGATCATGTGAGAAGAACAGGAGAGGCAAAGACACATCGTACCTGAATAAATTCTAAAAATCACACATTCCATTTCTCTTGACAACCGTTGTTTAGCATAAAAATACACTGAGCCCGACATGAAATAGTTCCTATATTTAAGCATATGTAGCCAGCTTTGTAATAACAATAAACATTTGTTATATAATGTTTACAGGGTAGAAACAGTGGTATTAGCGGATTAAACAAAGAGGACCCGTGTACGGTTTATATGCACTTCGCTGTTCACTGTTGTGTTCTAGTGCATGATGCATAGGTGCTAGTTGTTTAAGTCTTACATGTAGTCAGTGTTGTATCTCATAAACATTTTGTCTGTGGATCCGTTCATGTTTTGGGGATTCTTGTCATTTTTTATTTCTGCAAAAAGATGCTAATTCTGCAGAGACTCCTATGAGCTCTGTCTCTGGATTTTATTTTTTTTTTAGAAATTCCCTTTAAGTTCAACTTGTATCAATTAAGAAAGACTATTACCTGCTTTTAGGTAAGTTTCAGATTATTAGCTTGTCATAAAAGTCATGACCCTTTCATCTTCAGTTTTTTAACACATGGTGAACTCTTTTGCTGTGTTTTTATTAGAATCCATTCTTGATTCTACCAGTGAAATGTTCCCAGTTACACAAGTACAAAGCATATTTCACTCAGCCATATGCTCACAAGATACAGTGCATGCTACTTCTCTAAACTTACTTTTGCTCAAAAAGAAAAAAAAAACTTCTTAGAATTCACACAACTCCCAACTGCATCTGACTTGTTTAGATGTTTGTCTGGAAAATTCTGAGACTGAAATTCGTGTGAGGATGTGGAAAAGTTTCTCCTCTGACTTTTCCTTGAAGGCTTTTTATACTGCAGCTCCAGAGTCTGCAAGATCTTTCTGAAGATCCTTTTTCGTTTGAGCTGCCGTTTTGATCTGCTTCTTTCTTTTAGAGTCCTGTGAACTGTTCTATCTGAAAGCTTCTGGGTTATTTTCGACCTTAACTTTTGATCTTTATTGTTGTTTTGTGGGCATCAATTAGTTTTAATTGTGCTAAGCTGCTTAGAGAAGCCCATGGCTGCTGATTGTTGGGAAAAGATTCAAAGACCTTAAGTACTTATGAAGCATTAAAATTTAAAGCTAAACTAATACGGTCTTGTTTAAAATGCTGAACATTATCTTTCGCTGTTCTCTTGAAATCAGTCCATAGTCTAATTACTTAGTAATTACTAACCATTATCACAAACAAAGTATAATCACATACAATAGTTTTAAGATAAAAAAAAAAGGATATTATTTGAGAGATTTAAGCTGCTGTTTCTGATTATGCTCAATAAATTTTGGAATTCTTCAGATTTTTTTTGGAGTCCATCATATTTAATAGTCAAATGCATAGAAAGGAAGACATTAAATTAGAAAGATATTAAATTAGATAAAGAGTGTGTGCCCCACCAGGGCATATGCTGTTACATAGTAATACGGAGGTTTCATATCAACGTGGGCATGAAATTACTGCCTTATGATTGTTTATGGAATCTATTAAACTCATATTTTCACACTGTTTCTATGTTCCTGTCAATTTTGAAGGATGTGGTGGTCGTAGGAGAGGAAAATTTCACCACGCCGTGCTACATCCAAATGGACGATGAGGCTTGCCACATCCTGACAGAGACACTGGGTACATACTGCCTTGTGGGCCAGTCTCTCAGTGCAGCAACCACCAAGCGCCTCAAACTAGCCATCTTTGGCCCCGTTACCTGCCCTGCCATGGAGTATCATATCAGAGTGTACTGCTTGGACGACACACAGGATGCACTCAAGGTAAATTTGTACGAGACTGAATATGTGGGTTTTTTTTTCCTTTTGTCTCTTCGTTTGAAAATGGTTATATGGGGGAAATGAAACGAGGTTGTACAGAAAGCTTTGATATTATCTGAGAGTTTTTCATTTTGGCTGAATTGTTTGTGTCCAGACATCGTCAGCTGATGAGGCACGGCAGGCAGAAGGAGAAACCTTTGTGCTGATGTTGAAATGAAATAAAGAATAGTGTTTGTGTCACTCCGTGAACGGTGTGGCACATTTATCCCACCACTCTGCTTCTGTCTCATCACCTCAGGTCTATTTAAAACCTAGAAACACCAGGGAGGAAAGATAAGGAATGATTATTGTACCAAGGAGGGAAACTGAATACATATTGAGATTGGAATGGGCAATGAAAAGTGATGGATGTGGAGGTTGGCTCCACAATGGCAGCCTACATACTGTTTTATAAAACAGGGCGCATTAAAGGCTTTTGAGGTCATTGTGCATAACATCAGTACTGATGAGAGTGTTGCGTTTGTGAACGCAGGAAGTTCTGCAGATGGAGAAGCAGATGGGTGGGAAACTGCTGGATGAACCAAAGACTCTCAGCTTTAAAGACAGCACCCACAACTTGAGACTTTCCATCCATGATGTTCCCCACACCTTGTGGAAGAGCAAACTACTCGCCAAGTACCAAGTAAGCTGCTCAATTACCCTTTTATTGTAAAGTCAGCAACAGCAGCGGGTGCAGTATTAGTAACTCCTCTATCCTCTCCACCTGTCTGCAGGAGCTTTGCTTTCAGCAAGTGTGGAGCAGTTCACAGAGGAACCTCCACTGCTGCTTTACCCTGGAGCGATTCTCTGCCAGCACGGTGGACTTGACCTGTAAAATATGTGTGCGCCAAGTTGAAGGAGAAGGGCAGATATTTCAGCTGAACACAACGCTGTCAGAGGTACCATTTGAATATACTCCTGATGATTTCTTCTCCTTTCTTACATGTGAAGTATCCTCGCACAAGATAATAAAGCCTCCATTTCTCCCCTGTATGTTTAGTACCTTTCATTTTATTTGGATAAAAGCCGCTTCTAAATAAAAGGAATGTGATATACAAAAATGTGAACATTAATTTAGCGGCAAACAGTTTTTCTGCAGAGAAATGAGTCCGTTTCTTCCTCTGTGTGCTGCACTGCAATCATGTGTGTTTGGATTGGGTAAACGTCCATATTTCCTCATACTGAATAAACCATATTTTTTTCACCAAAATCCCCCCTGCAGCTCCATATGAATGCATCTGCATGAGGGTTGAAGTCTTTTAACTTTCTTTTCAGTCACTGAAAGCAGTTTTGACAGGGGATCAAAACCTCGGCTGTTTCAGGACCCAAAGTACTTCCAGTGACAATTATACGATGGTGAGACCTGAACAGCTGGTATGAGTGGGCATGCACACTTGAGAAAACTACCTACCTAGCTGGAGTATGGAAGAGCGCTGCAGTGAAAATTTAGTGGTTCTCTGTAAAGTTACTGATTCCTCAGTTTAGAAAAACAACTGGTGGGCAAAGTTGATCCAAACTTGGCTCGTTGGTGATTTTAAAAACAGCGTGAGTGAGACGCTTGAATGAATTTAACCTCTCTAACAGTTCCTTTTCATTCTTTTTGCATTGTTGGCCAAAAACAGCCTAGGTAGGAGGCTCAACCCTGCTGCTGCCTTCATCCAGTCCTCTTATAACTGCTTGCAGGAGGAGAGCACAGGGGATAATCACCCTCCAGTTGTGCTGTACTTTCTTTACAAAGGACATCTGGCCAGGAGAATAGAGCCCGAAAGATGAAGGAGCATTCACTGTTTGTGCTCAGTAATGAGATGAATTACAGTACATGCAATGCGGAGCTGTGTGCCCGCCTGGCCTTGGCTTACTTTTCTCTTGGTCTTGATCTAGTTTCCGTAGATACAGACGAGCACTTATTAATCCTCCAGATGCAATATATTTGAAAATCACTTATAAGTTAACGGTGAAATGAATAATCTTGACTGTGATGCTTTTTAAACCCAGAAAGAGAATTTTCCCTTCCTAAAATATATCAGGACTTCATTTTATCTTTTTATTTTTTATTTATATGTTTTTGCAAGTTGCAGCGTGAAAGCGACGACTTCAGTCTGTGTCTCTCCTTTAATCTCTTTTGTCTTCTCTTTGCAGGACTCCCAGAGTATCGACACATCTCTGCTGGACCCTGCCAGTAACATCACAACACTGGTTGGGCCAAATGCCTTCCGCATCCCCGTTTCCATTCGACAGAAGCTGTGCAGCAGCCTGGACGCTCCGCAGACCAGAGGAAATGACTGGAGGATGTTGGCCCATAAACTTAACCTTGACAGGTAGGAAGACAAGTGAGACAGTGACTCACATAAAGGCCCAGAGTGATGACGGTTTGTCATCAGCAACAGACTTACTGAAGCCAGATGGTGACTCGGATTTTGGCCTTTAGAGCTCACACTTTGGCCAACAGGCTGCGTCAGGCTTTGTTTATCTACATAACTCAGTAAAATGATAGAACGCTCAACATCCAAATCGTCATTTTCATTAGAAGTAGACATCAAAACTGCATAATGGGACATTTGTAGATAACTTACTTCCTTTTAATTTGACTGATTGTTCTGTGGGAATGTCTCATTTTGATAAGCATCAGCTGAATTGAGATCAATTGAGTTGGAGTGAACCGAGACAAAGACGGTGAGATGAAGATAGAGAGAGATGTTCTTCTTTTCATAACGTCACCCATGCGTCTTTGATGGTCCCGTATGTGTGTGTGTGTGTGTGTGTGATAGAGGTACAGTGTGCATCCATTTATAAGGTCCCAGCTCAGCAGGGCAGCCTTATCACAGGCAGCAGCTGCAGATTGACGAGACCACTTACCGAGTGCAGCGCGAAGAAGGGAGAGTGCAGGGGAGAGACTCACAGATTACGATGTAATAGCCCACAGCCCGGTGTTTTCCTGATCAGCTTTTATTGGACTTATACGTGGAAAATGTTGAACACTGTGTTCTGAAAACATGACTGCGTTCACAGACTAAATTCTCTATAGTCCAGCAATACATGCAAAAACAAGAAAAAAAACCCTCAGGTACGAGTTTAAGTGTGTGTGTGTGTGTGTATGTGCTTGAAAATGTGGATTCGGAAGAGGACTGCTGAGGATATCCAGAGCCTACGTGAGTGACTGAAATTTATGAAATTCAGGAAATAATCCATCTATAAGAGCAATATCCCTACAACAACAGCATTTTTTTTTTTATTTCCATGGAGGCTCAGGGGAAAAGCGTGAGTTTATTACTGTCTTATGGACAGCTCTCAAATCCACAAATATGATTTTCAAACAGATTTTGAATGTTGTCTCAGAGGGTGGAGATGTCATTAAAAACAGATAAGTTGGGCAGCTCAGGGACTGATTTTCAGATATTTGTCAGACTTTGACTACTGAGTGGAAATAGAAAAGCATTCCAGAAGATTGTCAGGATTTATGCAATATTTTGGCCTCATTTGGTTTAGCCTGGATGTGAATAAGCTGGATTTTTAATTGATTGTGTTGGGTCAACTACTGCCCCGGTGAAGTCAAAGACCCTTTCTGTGAAGTTACGATTCCAAGATACTACTCCTCTAAAATCTGGCAGTTGTGGGGCTAAAATGATAGTAAATAATAAATGGTAGACATCAGTCTAGCATAGAGCCCAGCTCAGTAGATGAGAGGAGAATTGAATCCTGTGGGAGTCAGTCGGTACTGATTGCAAATCTCAGTCGCAGGTGCAGTGACCAAAAAAACTCGAGAGGAGAGCATCACTCTGTAAGCCTGTAAAATGGCAGTGATCCCTGTTCCATTGTAAAGATCTTGGAGGCAACTCCTTCCTCCAGAGAGTCAGCTATGCTGAAATACGCTGTGTAGCAGAAGTATAGTAAATTAAACTGATTTAGAGAGTTTTAATAGAGTTTGATGCGACCAATAGTCATTCTCTCAGGATAGGATTCATCCAAATACTTTACATTTCTATTCACCTTTCAATCGACTAAACAGTACATTTGGCAACATGCTGTATGCAAACAAGGAGGTCAAAGGGTGTAATTTATCACAAGATTTAAGTGGATCATAAGAAAATCAAAAATATAGTTGGCCAACTACATTAATCATTATTGCTTAACTGCTACCAGTTGGTAACGTTTAAAGAAGTCCCCGTTAAATAAGTTTGAGTATTGACTAAATTCTCCAAGCTGAGTTAGTCATTAAGTATGGAAAGTTGATGTACTTAAACTTCAGTATATAAAGACAGATACCAGTGGATCTGTGGATTAGCTAATGATTTAGTGTTTTGTTGAGGACTTCAAATATGGTTTAATGTTTTTTAATCATCAAAAATAAAAAAAGACACATTGAATGCTCATTTGAAAATGATCTGACAAGCAGATTAAAGGAAAATCGTTTGAAAAAAATTGCTTTTTGCACAAATGCTTCAAACTTTTCTTTCAATTAGAAGAAATGTCTGTAATTAGCAGTTTATCTGGACGTTCTCCAAGCTTCCATTTCAACACCTAAAATCGTCTAGGATTGTTTTAGATTAAAGGGACAGATATTTATTGCACTCACACATGGGCATGTACACAAGTGCTTTTTCCATTTCCTGTCAACCATTTTCTATGTCCTGGTTGGGGTAGACACACATTTTTTATCTTAAAGATTTCTGTCCAGATTGTAGAGATGAACGACCACTGCAGAGCAACAAAAGGGGGTTTGACCACATTCAGACCAAAAGGCTTTGTTTCTAAAACTTGAGACTTCAAGTTCAAAAAATCCAAAAAAAGAGATAGATGGATAGATAGATAGATAGATAGATAGATAGATAGATAGATAGATAGATAGATAGATTTTATGTCAAATATCTTTTTCTCCAACTGATATAAAGATTTGCATAAAAGCATAAAATGTAGCTTTAGGTCTAAAAATGTGATCAGTGCATGACTTTCATCATGTGTGAATGAGTTCATTCATGTAAACCCAGTTGCTTCAAATCTTTTTGGAACTTATCCCTCTCTGTGCTGTCACAATCTTTCATTCAGGTATCTGAACTACTTTGCCACCAAATCCAGTCCTACAGGAGTCATCCTGGACTTATGGGAGGCTCAGCATTTCCCTGACGGCAACCTCAGTCGCCTTGCCCAAGTTCTGGAAGAGATGGGACGCCATGACAGCCTTGTTCCGTCTGTGACTGAGCACTGACATCCACCCATCTGGAAGTGTGACATTCCAGAAAGGAAGAAGACATAAAAGAAAACGAGCGAGGGCGGACCCCCAAAAATCAGGACAGTCATTTGGCACCTGGGTGACAAATGCTCATTAATACTCACTAATGCTGTGTGAGTGTACACTCAAAGAAGTAAGAATATAGAAACAGCCAGGTTTACTTAGCCGTGACCCAGTTTAATGTTGGCAAGAACGGGTTTAAAAACCTAGAGAGTAAACAAGATGTTTGCCAATCACTTCTCTGGCTGTTCCTTAATCTCTCTGGTACAACGACTTGATATTTTTGGCTCCGGTTTCCCTGGAAACAGCTGTCCAGTTGTTTGGATGGGCCATACAGATATGGATGACACCCTCACAATATCCAAGTGTTCTTGATACACAATGAGAGGTCAATGGATCAAAAGAGGAAGACTTGGTTGAGAGGAAAAAAATCTCAGACTCTTCAAAATTGGTTTCCATAGCAACTCCATGGACAAATATGTGTTCTGTGATGATAAAATACTTAATAATATGCCTATTTATACATTTTATTTTTTTGTATCTTCCTGCCTGCTAAGGAATACTTTGCAGAGCGCATTCAGTTGGTTGTTTATGTTTGGCTGTATCATAGCGCCATCTGGTGGACACTTGGTGCAGTAAAGGTCCATCCTGTCATCCACACACCAATACAGAAGGAAATCAATCATTTTTAGTGTCTTTGTTGTAACTACTATTAATACTTTTTAGTCGTGTTTTATATCCGATTAATGCTTATTAGTTATTTGTGATTCTTTTACATTTTTTCTTTCATTTTTAAAACATGTTTGAGCTTTTTTTTCCATCTTTTTTTGGCATGTTATTTTCTCACCTGATGATTTAGTTAATAATACAAGTCTGTTTCCCCTAAATGGAGAGGTTTAAGACAGAAAAAAGTAAAGAATTTTATGTTCAATTAATATCATTTACATAACAGACAGTAGTGGGGGATGATATAATCAAACAAGTATATTTTTGTAGGACCAATGCAACTGAAAACAGCTGCTTTTTACCAAATAACATAGGTTTGAAGTTGAATTTAATACAGGAGGTAATCAAGTCAAAATTGTTTCATCTCATTTGTTCAGAACTGAATAGCATTCACCTGTACTTTTGGAAGAAAGCTGAGATTTTAACTCAGAATTTGATGTTTGCATATTATATGACACAAAGCCATGTTATGAAGACACTGATTATGTGCATAAAATTAGTGATAGCTGTAAATGTAACATTCCTTTTATGCAGCAGCCTCTGCTCAAGTGTTTTTATTTGGCTCATTTAATTATTTGAACATTTTTATTTGAAATGGCAGTTGTTCGTAAAGCCGTCTATGCAAACTTTGCATTGTTTGAAAACAATCTTTACATTCTCAGCCTTTGCATTCCCTAGTTGTCCCTTAGCTTCATGATTATTATTGTGTATAGTGAGAATGTAGCCTGTCTGTTTCCGGCACTCATCGTGTTTCTCGCAACGGCTTGCGTGTCATCTGTCATGTTATTGTACAAAGTGTAAGAAAGAATTTTTAAAACTAATAATAAATTATATTTATATGCAACATTAATAAATCGGACATGCTTGTTTTTAAATTGTGAGACTGCACAACGCTGATCTTCTAGACACATCGATGTTTTATTGGGGAATGCAATCCAGACCCGTGCATACATACGTGCAATAATGGTAGACAGTGGACGGACATTCTCTGTACAACACTTGAACTTTGCTGGAGCAATAATTATTAGAGATCAGATCAACATGTGAGTGGAAAGAGATGAAAGTGAGAGCAAGCAAAGTCTCTTAGAAACACAAAATAGAGGTAAAAGAAAAAACCTATATTTTTTATATTAGAAGGAAATATCTTTATTCATATTGACTAATAATAACAACAATAATAATAATAATAATAATAATAATAGTAATTAATAATAAAAATGAGGATGCTATATGCTTTATTAGTCAGGAAATTTCTTTGGATCAATGACATGATGAATCTGATTGTAAACTCTTTCTGAAGTGAGTCACATAAACAGAAAAAAAAAAGAATCACACACAAAAAAAAGGCAGCTGGAACAGTACAAAAAACTGCTAAAGTAATACTGCTGCATGGCTTTAGAAAGCAGTGTAGAAAGTCCCACAGTTTGGACCTGATCCGAGTGATTCGTGTCCTCTCCTGCAGCAGTTCTTAACCACGTGTCCATCTGAACAGTCTGGGTCTGGCAGTCACTCAGCTTTCACAGAAAGCACAACCTGAACACTTGGTCTGAAGCAGACCTGGCTCAGAAACTGAAGGAGCAGATCTGTCTTGATGAGATAAATCTTTTTTTCTTCTGGTATTTCTTGCAGCACAGTGATCATTACCTGTCGAATTCACCCTCCTTGTCAGTTTCCTTTGTCCTATTATTCACAGTCTCTTGTTTTTCCCTTTCTTCTGTTGGCCTGTTTAATGGGCCTGCGCCAGTGGCAATGAAAAAGTCTACGTGATGAGAACACTGTGACTCACAGTGTCACAGTTTGATGTCTTGGGATTCTAACATCTTCGCCAAGGTCTTCTTCACTCGAAGAGCTGTGAGACGACAAGCTGGATTGTGAGCCCAGCACTCCGACATCAGTTTTCCCATCTGTCGTAAACACTGAGGACATGTCCATATACGTTAGAGCACAACAGAATTATCAACATAATAAAAGTTTCTATGCTGATAAGTTGAATACCAATGAAAATCGTCTCAAATATATGAAAAATTCATATAGATGATGCAGTAATCAGTAATAATGTCTAAAAAAACAGACTTAAAACATTTCCATCTGAGAAATTCATGACCAATATCTTATTCACTTTTCAATAAACTCCTTGCTGTATAGTGAGACAGTGGGGTAACAATATTAATGGAAAACACTATATCCTTGACCCTATTGAAGAGGATGTGGTGGATTCATGATGCAAATTTAGCCTTTTCCCTTTTGACCAAAGTAAAGTGAAATCAAACTTTTTCAGAGATCAGTCCTGATGTGAGGAGACATATATGTAATATGTAGATGAAAGTGATCGTCTGTAGAATGCTAACATTTTCCATTGGTAACAAAAGTTCACCAAACATGCAAACCACCTTTGTCAAACACTAGCAAACAGGGAATGTTTCAGAGAATTACTGTTTCATTCCCTGATTTAACAAAGTTGCTAAATCGATCAATAGGTGTGCTGAAGCAGCTCTGATGGAGAGTGATCGGCCAACACCAGTTCATACAAAGACAAATTACTTGTTCCTACTCTCATCTTGACACATGGCTGTATGAAAATTTTCTTTTTAGATATATTCTAAAGCATGGGCTACAACTCTAGAATGAGTCAAATCCAGACAATTGTGTTATAATGTTCACACATTATGCAGCATATTTTCCTCATGTTTGGGATTTTTGAAGTCCTAGAACGTTGTTGATCTGTGACAGAGAGACACATTACATGATTTTAAACCAGTGCTAGACTTCAGTTTGTCAAACTGATTTTTATTTAATCGTACCAGCAGGTCTATTCCTCTTGCCATTAATATCACACTGAACAAGAGGCCCCTCGTGTTTTAGTCTGTTATTCTCAATTATTTGTAAAAGAGAACAGAAGGTTTCTCTTTGCAGAGAACCTGTCATCACATTACACGCTGGGACAATCAAAGATAGAGTATGTGATTGTTCAAGCCAAGATTTAACCATAATATGTTTAGTTTCTCAACAGACTGTAGTTTTTTCCCAGCAGTAGCTGCTGTAGTCCTCACCCTGCTGTGTTCCCTGACCCAGTCTCTTATGTTCTCATTGGCTGAACATCCTCTGTCTATTTTATAGCCTTCCTTCCCCGCTATCTCTTTAAAAATATCAAACATATTAAGTATTCAGTGAGGGGCTGTGATGTATCCACAAACCTTACAAATTTCATCTTTGTTGTGTTCCACATAAGGATTGATAACCACTGATCAAATTACTTATTTGCACCAGATCTGGGCATTTTTTTGTCTGTATTCCCCAACATCCATCTGTGACATGACAGCTCAAAATGAAAGTGGACAAAATAGAAATTCAAGTGAAGGGTTGACATCCTAACCTCCCTGTGAATAAGAGAACAAAAAAGAAGAAAGAGCATAAAGAATACCTCATCGCTGCCACAGTGATTAGCGAATGATGGTCTTTGCTTCTTAATGCAAACAACCTCTCTCATGTCCTCATAGGATGGGTCGGTGGGCACAAGGTCATGATAGGGCAGCTGATATTCTTCAACAACACCTGTAAGAACAACCAAAATGCGTGAAAATCAGAGATCATTAATACGTGAACATGCTCAGTTAATGCTATGTCATTAGAGTGTTTTCTGACCTCCAGAGATGCAGCGCCGGCCCATCTCCCAAAGTATAAGTCCAAAACTATACATGTCAGCCATTATAAAAGACTGGAAGGTGCTCCGGTTCAGACTCTCATCCAACACTTCAGGTGGCATGTAGCGCTTGGTACCAACTCGCAGGTTAGTCGGGATATCTACTTCATTGGTGTCGCTGAAAGACAAAATGCAAGCAAAAATAAGATGTGGAACAGAAGACTAAGATTCTTCCAGAATGTACTTAAATGAGTGTTCAAGAGTCCAAAATGTCTTTTGTACCTGTTAAACTTAACAGCCAGCCCAAGGTCTGCTATACAGCAGAAACCGTTCTTTTTTACCAAGATGTTTTTGCTCTTCAGATCTCGGTGTGCAATGGCAGGTTTGCCCTGTGTGCCATAGATTTCTGTGTGCAGGTGACAGAGGCCTGAAATGGAGGAGTATGCCAGCTTCAACAAAGCCTTAACATCTAAGGTGTTGGACTTGAGGTAGTCGTACAAGGATCCGCTCTCATGGTAGTCTGTAATTAAGTAAAGCTGAGTCCATGAGCCAGTCCCTTTAATGTCAGCAGCTATGAAACCTGGGGATTGCAAAGCAGAGATTAGAAATGCTGGCAATGAAACTGAACAGCATGTCTGATGTGACAACAGAGAAACAACCCGTGGCTTGCACTGATCTCTACCCCCTCTGGTTCTTTTTCCTGCATTTTCATGTTCACGTTGTGCAATCTTACCCAGTATGTTGTCGTGCCTCATCAGGAAGGTCTGGTAAATTTCTGTCTCTCTGAACCAGCTGTCCTCCTCAGTGGTGAAGAAGATTTTGACGGCAACTCTCTCCCCTCTCCATTTGCCCATCCAGACTTCTCCGTACCGCCCTTTTCCGATCTGCTTAACCATCTGAATCTGTTTGGCAATGGTGCGCTGCACCTGATAACAGATGAATAACAAAACATACATTTATTTCCTTTTTCCTACACTTTTATACACACAGGTTATTTCTGTTAGAGATAAAAGTATCTTTCCCTTTACTGTCTTTCATGTCTCATAAATGACATCAGTTTCAGAAATGACAGCAGAATCTGATGTGTATTTGGATTGTTTCTATCTGGTACGGTCCTCTGGGCTAACGGCTTCACCGAAACTATTTCATTGTTCAGACCAAACACTTCAAAAAAATATTTTTCCTAATTAACATTTGCTATTATTCAATCTATATTTTGAGGTTACTTGCAGACAAGAAACAACTATCCAGTCATCCCTTAAAATTCTTAAAACACTGTGGCAAATCAACTGAGAGTGTTTAGGCAGAAATAATTAGAAAGGTTTGAGTCAAAAATAAGAATATGCTTTTTGCACTTGTAAAAGTTGCTTTTTATCACCTCAGATTATGGACTTGTGCCTGAATTTATCCTGTTGGATCTCAGTCCTGCGTGCAAACCCATCAATCCAA
This sequence comes from Telmatherina bonti, assembly GCF_933228915.1. NCBI lineage: Eukaryota > Metazoa > Chordata > Actinopteri > Atheriniformes > Telmatherinidae > Telmatherina > Telmatherina bonti. The sequence continues at coordinate 19,644,483 of NC_136615.1, forward strand.
ACATTTTATTACAGAGGCTTGAACATGTTATTGTGATTAAAGGAGCCACATTAGGCTGATTTTAGTCATATTTGTCAGATAGATTCCAGTTTGCTCAAACAAACAAGAAAACACAGAGTTAATCACGGAGCTCAACTCAGTTCTGGCCTTGATTATTTAATGTTTTACTGGAAACTATGAAGTTATTGTTTTCCGACTCAAACATCTCAGCAGCCTGCTATGCAAGCATGTATTCACACTCAGTGGCATTACCCATGCTCACAGCACAATGGAGCGAACTTGGGAGCTTGGCTCGAAATGCACGGGTTTCTGGAGTAGCCTTATAAGTCACATGCATGTGCTTATGTATCAGTGCACAGCACCACGTTACTGATAATTATTCAGCTACTGATGTATACAGCGGATACAGTTAGAAACATCTCATACAGGGACAGAAAGTTCAGATTAATGCTATACTTTAAATGTAAAACACATCAGGAACCGTTTAGATAGTAAAATGAAAGATAACCTGAAAGTAGACTATTTGTTTGGAACAAATAGTAAATTTTTTGCACGCTTTTTTTCTTTCCCTTTTTCTTTTTGGCAGTGAGCTTGTATATTATATATCAAGCCATCCATATTCCAATATTCAGACTATATCGTTTCCATTGACTGTGGAATGACCAAACAATTTGTGAAAAACTAGAATTTGATAGTTTGACCTTGTGTGCATGTTTTCTTACCAGCAGAGGGAGTCCTGACCCAGAGCCAGATCCAATGCTGCGGGAATGCTCAATCAGGTCCTTCAGAGACTCCCCAGGGGGGATATAGGTCTCATCCTGCTCCAGATCAATACTATAGCGTGGCTGTGACGTATGCCGCTTATATCTGCCACAGAAACATGAGGAAATGTTTACTAAATGCCCATCTGGACGCATGAACCTGTTGTTTTTGTAAGTGCACGAGACAGTTTTCTTACCTGAAGTAACAGTAGACAACAATGAAAACGAGTATGCTGCAAACTGTGACTGAAATGAAGAGCGCTATGTACTGGATTCTGCTGTTGGAGTAGTCTGAAAAAGATGACATGTGGACGAGTAAATCAGAATATTTTATGCATTACTGCTACACTGTGAAGCATGAATGGACCAGAAGCTTAGTCAATATGAGTAAAAGTGATGACTAAGCGATGACACTCGATTGTCCACTGTTATCAGCATCTTTCTAATTTTCATTGGCAAGGACAAGTTCTTCCCCTCCGTCCCCCCTCGTCTTGGCCTCCAACCCTTGCTTTCACAGCACATTATTGATCACATCCCGTACTTGAATCCCGTGTATCAGGTGTCACGCCGACATCGCAACAGAAACTCCAGAGGCCTAAAGCAGCTCTGGGGCTCTAGCCTTTCTGCCTCAATCCTGTCCATCAGACACACACAAACCCAGGTTCCTCCCCGTGCTTGAGATGCTTCATGGTGATTTAGCAAATAACACACACACAAAATAAGAAGGATAGGTAGACACATAAAAAAAAAATGCATGATTAAAAGTGAGTTATAAGGATAAGGAAGCTTAATTGTCATTGTGTTGAATAAAGCTGTCTTCATTGCAAATAATTAGTTTACATCTTGTCTAATCAGAGAACAACTCATTCCTTGGGTTTTCAAATTATGGTGCATAAAAAAATAAATTAAAAAATAATAATAAAAAATAAAAATTGGTGTAGCAATGTTGCCCCGGTAACATCAATGCTCTCATACAGCAACGGATGCATATGTTCATAAATGATGCAAATGAAAATATCAGTCTTCATTTCCTTTGTTACTGACTTGACCAATCAGTCTCTCTCCTGTTTGCAGGAAGGTCAAACTAAAGTTTGCATGGCTGTGCAGAAGTATAGCAGTGCGTGCATGTGACAAAAATTCTGCGCAATATAGAAGGTAAAAGAATGTGTGTGTGCTGGTTCGCTGTGGATCTGACAGACGGACAGATATCTCACGTCCGTCCTGAGGCAAGAAACTCAAGCAGGCCCTGGGGAGACGCTGTCCTTTTCATTAGAGAGTGAGAGAACAAGCAGAGTCTGCAGTCTCTGTTTCACCTGCCTCTCTCTCTTTGCCTCCCCTGAGCAGCATGAGCCACTTCACTCCAGCACTGCACTGTGGTTTGTAACAGTTTAAACTGTCACTACCCATCAACGACCTGGCGTGGTCTGAATGAACCCACTCTAAAAGCCACTTGCGCTTTAAAGTGGGATCAGGATTTCAGTGTGTGTGAGAACCTATGAGAACAAAACTACCTGGTGTCACTAGTGATGGAAGTGTAGGATGCAGGTCTCTATTGCAGTAGTCCTGATCTGTGCAGCACTCAAGAATTCTCCAGGAGCGCGCAGTCCAAGTGTCCTTTCACACAGATAAAGAAACATGTTCACGTAACAATAATGAAACAGAATGGTGATGAACATTTACAGCCACAATCCTTTATGACATTTTTAAAGGGTTTTCCAACTGGTATCAGGATAGTGGTCTGGACAAATTTGATTTAAATACGTCCCATAAAGCACTGCAGTGAGTCAGAAGAACTTAACATCTAATGAAGAAGGACACACCACTATATGCAGGTATTTAACCAAACAGAATTGTATACACACACAAACGCACACACACAGACTCACATACAGCAGACTTACCCTGCACTGGAACTCTGAGCCGGCCAGTGCCAAACATCCTGCAGACACCACAGCATGACCCACCTTCTCTTTCGTAACCATGGTGAAGCAGAAACCATTAGTCCTAGAAAAAATACACATAAGCCATCATATAAATCTTCATTGTCTTTAATGCTCTGAGTGTGTAAGTTTGGAGTTTGATACTTAATTATGAATTCAATCTGAAAACAATGTCTATACATGAGAAGCAAATCCTTTTAAAAATCACTATAAAACAAATATCTAACCCCATTTATTACGATACAGAGATTCGGTTCGCATATTTATCAGGCTCATGACGAAAAAAGATGTAGGTGAAAGTCCTTTGATTTATCCTAAAATATTTACTTTACTAGCAGAAAACTAAAGACAAAAAAACAATTTATCAGAATGATTTGCTTTTGTTTTTAACTATGTCCTGTTTTTTAGAAACTGACCTCCAATAAAAATTAATAACAAGCGGGGTTATTTTATAATCATAAGTAATGTGGCTTTTTCAACTAACATTAAATAATATCATATGCACATTAACATGTTATTGATAACTATCTTTTTTTTTTTACCAAAATTATCATTGATATTTTGTGACGCCCTCACTTCATACATTACATACATGTGTTACACAATAGCTCTCTTTTAAACCTAATCTTTTGAGTATAATTGGACGAATTCAAGTGGTAATGAACTGTAGCTGTAGGCTTGAGGAAACCAATTAATGAACATAACTAAAGTAAACATTTGTGTTGCTGTCAAGTAAATGGCTGTATTTTTGGCTAATACCTCATTTAGTATATATACATTTATTACACATATCTGTGTGTGAGTGGACAGGTGTGTGTACTCCACTGTACATGCAAGTGTTGTTGACAGAGCCTTCAGGGCACTGGGGGTAGCAGTGGCACCGGAGCATGGTCTGAACTGAAATGGTGGCTGTGCTGCTGCTCTCCTCCACCAGTTGCTCCAACCCCTCCTTCCATCCACTCTTCAGTAGCATGGTGTCCAACATGTTGGCTGTGCAAGACACACAATGAAGTACTGGATATAACGGCAGACCAGGACTGTAAGAAGCGTAAAGCTTATTACACACACATCAGAACACAGCTTTACATGTCACAGAAAGTGTAATTATGTACTGCTAAAAGCAACCCTGCTGCTATGTACAGTTTGGAACCAGAATATCCACATAGGCCAAAACCACGTCTTCCCGCTTGTATGAGAGTTTCTATATTTTTCTATCAGAAACAAAAGTTTCTTTAATAATGTGTTTCATTTAGGTGTTCTTGATCCATTATAATTTATCCGGTCTGGCACCAGTTTTCAGACGTTTTCAGACAACGTTAAAAGCAAGACGGTACATTTAAACTTTTTATAATAGTCTTGAAATGCATACAGAATGTGTTCTCTAATCAAATTCTATCTATAAAAAATGTGAACGAAATTACAGGTTGTTTTGACAAAATAAGACTCACAGCTTCATTGAACAGCAGAGTATTGAAACAGGGAGCCTGTCTAGCTTAGTAAATATATGTAAGGATTTTTTTCCCTTAGAAAAAAAAACTTGCATAAGTATAACTAAAACTAACAGTATCAGGTACTATTTATCAATAATAATAAAAAAAAAATCCTGTGTCTGTGTCATGTGGCTTTATCCACTCATGTGTAGCTTCTAGAGCCTAGTGCCAAGTCCTGAGTGTGTTCCTTCTAACGGGAGATGTGAATATGAGCACAAATTCTCATCAATCCTTCACATTGGAAAGAATTATTGCAGATTTTACACAAACTCAGTTATTCTGAACATTGTCATACTGACTGAAACAGACTTGTGCTTGCTATACATAGGCAGTGCTATACACACACACACACACACACACACACACACATATACATACATATATATATATATATATATATATAATTATTTATATTTATATTATATATTTGATAAAAGTAAATATGCATAATTGCATATAAGTGAAGTCATTTATTAAAAATAAAAATAAGAGTGGGATATTCCTTTTTATTCCTTCTATAAACGAACTGAAGGTGCATACAAGCTGACGATAAAGAGTCAAACTGCTTCTGACAGCAGCTTATCCCTGAGGACTTTTGTGGTTATGGAGCTGAACAGTTTAGTGGCACATTAGATGGATGTCTTCCTCTCTCAGCACGTTTTCTTTTCATTCACTCTCTTTCTCTGCTCTCATCTTTGAAAGCGTTATTCAGATATTCATCCAAATTTAAAATCCTGAGTTTTTGTTCCCTGAACTGTTGAAAGGACTCTCTGTGCAAAAGTAATTCCTCTAAAATTGTTCAAAATCGAGATTTCCACACATCAGGGATGCATGTTTGACCCATCTGTCTGTCAAACACAAGAAAAGCTACACTTGATGGGTTTTGCCGTAATAGGTCTAAGGATATCTGAACAGCGCAACAGCCTGAGAGCAAACCAGCCACTAAAAACAAGGGACATGAGTAATCCTCCGGAGAGCTGTGTGATGAAAGGGCTGAATTTAGTATAAACAGAGCGACTGTTCTTTAAGTAGTACTCCATGTCCTTTCAACCAAATCTGTAATGCTGTTTCTTTCAGAGCGGAAGTTTGTGGAAGTGTCCAGATCCTCCCTCACAGTGGCCTTGGATTCTCTAGCACTTCTGTTCCTACACGGCACAAGTCTTACATGAAGTTGTAAGTCATTCTGACCAGATCGGCTCTGTTTTATTGTAACTTTAATGATCAGTGGAAGTGAGGTGGGAGGAGAAGACAGGAGCAGGTCATCGTGGAAAGAAATGTAACAGGAGGGCTGACATCACATTTCTTGTCTGAAGCTGTGAGGAAAACCACAAACTATACAATCAGGAGCTGATCTGTTAAACAGTGTCACAGAAAGAATACATTTAACTTTATATGTTTGAAATGTACTGTCCAAAGCTTGGACATAAATATTAGACCCCAACCCCGGATGTAAATTTGTCCATGAAATTCCTAGCACAGCAAGAAAAGTGGGAACTTTTGTAGTCACAGACATATGTCTTGCACCTGTCTGTCTTGAAAGCTCAAACAACAACATAGTTTCCAAAATATCATCCTGTCCCAGGCGAGTTGAGGTACAGAAATATTTACTTTTTTATTATTTGGTAATTTGTTTTTCTTTTTACTAAAATCTTGTGTAGTTTTTGCCTCAGTATTCCACTCATTGACTGTTTATTTAAACTACAATAAGGGTACAAAATCATATGCTTAAGTAATGCTGACTAATGCTTATTAATATTAATAACATATTAATTTATAGAAATGCTCATTTTTACACAATATATTCTATATATATATATATATATATATATATATATATATATATATATATATATATATATATATATATATATATAAATTTAATTTTTTACATCTTTAGGTTTGTTTTTGTTTTTTTTTTAACTGATTATAAGGAATAATCTGGACAAAACACAACATGCTACAGGCAGTTTAGCAGCAGTGTCTTCCGTGGGAAATAACCATTTAAGTCCTTAAGACATTTAATTTAGGCCCCAGGTGTCAAACTGCTGCCCTTAAGGACCGCTACCGTGCAGGTTTAGCTTGTTTCCCTGATCCAACACACCTGACTGAACCTGACTTAGTGGATCATTGTGAAAAACTTGACAAAAGGCTGTTGGATCCATTTGGTTTGTATCAGGTGTTTTGGAGCAGGCAAACAACAAAAACCTGCAGGATAACAACCCTCGAGGACCAGAGTTTGACACCCCTGGTTTAGAAAATAATTCATGGAGCTAAAATGTTTCTTTTAAAGAAATACCTTGCCTTTAATTAACTTTCCTTAGCAGAGTTAAAGTGGGAACTAATTGGGTTAAGGAGAGGGAGTCCATCATTTCTTAACTGTGAGCAGAAGGAAATTGTGTTGATAAATACAAAATGTGGGATTATTTATGCATCCAATTTTTACATTTGCATGTCTTATTTATTATATGACAATGGACAAATGGTCAAAATGATATATCTACAATCATAGAACTGCTTACTGTGAGCACATAATAAAGATTCTATCAAATGTAAACTAAAATGTAAACAGTTTGTCAAGATTTTACAGTTAGACCTTGAATTACAATAAGTAATTACAAGTTTATTCTCTTCAGTACCACATCAATAAAGAAAACAGATTAAAATAATATTTTGTAGCCTTTGGAAGATCTGGCTGAGGACAATAATTAAAACCAACCCTATGGCTTAATCTGGCCAAATAAACAAGTAAATAAAAATAAATAAGCAGAATTGACACTAAAATGGAAAATGAACTAGAACAGTGTATTACAAAATCCAGCTTGTTGATATAAATGCATTAAACTATGCTGCTGGCTGTCACACTTGCACCTGAATAATGAAGACATACTTCATTCTCTCCTTTCCTCACTCCTGTCCTACACCTTCACAGACACACACGTGCATAAATTTGCTGTGTCTGCGACGTTACACACTCAAGGTCATCCCGAAATCTGATCTGCATCCCCCACACATTCCACAGGCTTCTCCTCAACACTGATACAATATTACACACAAACACAGGCACCCCCTGAGAAACTAGAGAGTGAATGACTGGTGAATCACTCCAGCTGCACAACCTACTATCTCTACTCATCGCCATCGGCTTCTCTGAGTCTCCGAGGGGTTTCGCACTTCTGCTTGTCTAAATATATGTGCATTGGTGACAGCAGTTTGTCAGCTGCCTTAATGACCACGTTTCTCACTTCTTTTTAAATGCTGCCCCTCCAAATTACTATTCATCCCTGCTTTTTTCTCTCAGAATGTGACGTTGACGTGTGTCTTTTCAATGGGGCTGCTGATAAAAGGGGAGTTAATACGGGAAATTCCAAAATCATATCAGATGTTTTGTTTTGTCCAGCTCCAACTCCTACTATATTATCTTGAATATGTGAAATGGTGGATTCTCTGTTATCCTTCTTCATGTGCCTGTTCTCACAGACATCCCTGGAAAAAAAAACAAAAAAAAAAACATGTCTCTGTTGGGCTATTTGTCAAGCAGGACTTCCTTATTTCTGACACACTTTTCTGTTTTTCGTACAATTCAAAGTATAACTGTGGGCAAAGGCCAAACAAACACATAATCACGTCTTGCTGGAAAAAGTTTGGGGTCTTGACCTGCTATCATATCTTTATCTAAACTGCAGTTTTATGCTGCACTACCATATATTTTTCAGATTAAATTGTTCAACTTCTGGATAAAGAATAAATAATGTCTGTTTGACTGTCTCCGGTAATTGCGAGATCTAAAAGGAAATATGGGCATGAAGATATGCATCATAGATGTGCATTATAGATATCCGTGTTGTATACTGGGGAACCATTCTATAGAAACAGTCTCACTAAAAGTTCACAATCACAAAAAAAAAAAAAATCATTCATCTGACTAAGAATGTATTTAATATCCTCTTTTAATTCCCAAATCATCAACACATGCCGTTATAAACTCAGAGCTGCTTTTTTATTGACACTAACAGTCAATAAAAGTAATAAGTGGAGATCAATGCCATGGCTGCTGTTTCCAGTGATGAGATTAGAAAGAAATGTTAGGAGGAGGATTTCATGTCTAGAAATAAAAGTCAAATTAACATAACTGTTTCAGCAGACTTCACAGCACTGCAGCAATTTGATACAGGAGCTTTGACCTTCACACAGACTGTCCACTGTTTGCAATAGTTAAGAGAGGAAGACATGAGAAAAAAGGGAGATAAGTTTCTCCAGGTGGCCGTGATAAATCACCTCCTCAAAGAAGGCATCTTTCCCGGTGCCTCCACAGCGCACTCTGACCCCAACAGGGTCACAACCAACTTGCAGAGGAGCCATGCATCCTCCTCCACCCTACCGCTGCACCCTCATTCTTCTTAACCCCTGCAGGCTTCAAAGCCCTCTGCCACATGAGACACTCACACATGTGCACACAGCGAACACGCGCCCACATGAAGACATCCGCAGAGCGCATTCCACGCTGTCTCCTCCGTCTCTGTCTCCGCTATACAGTTTCTATCAACCTGTTCTCCGTTTACCTGCCCTGACCAGGCTGCCTTTGTGAAGGGCGAGGGCCACAAGGCTCCCACCACCTGCACGCAATAATTCCATGGCGAATCTGATGGAGGAGACATGTCTGCTGTACACTTTGCTTCCACCCCAAACTCTGAGAATCAAGTCCTTCTGTGAAGGACTCACACTGGTTTCATAGCGAAAATATTACACATGGGTGTGAATACAGCAGAGAGCTGCGATATCCACAACAAAGTAGCCAAACACAGTCAGGCATGTCCTCAGATAATGATAATAATGACTGCTCTATTCTGCTTCAAGTCATGCTACCAACATAGCAAGACAGCAAAGTGAATAGTTCTGTAAAGAGACTGATAGGTGACAGAAAGAGTCGTTCATTTATTAAAAAAATAAAAATTTTGCAGATCTTCGGGGATCACAAAAGGTTCAGCCATGCATTAAAGCATATGAATGTATTTCAATAACTGTGTTCATGTTTTCCTGCATATTTCTTACTTTTCACCTGGAAATAACAATACCTGACACGCTGAATGCTTCACACACAGCAGCCACAACGATCACACACACTTAATGAATTTACTGTATCTTTGATACACAAACTCCCACAAGCAAAGTGGTAGACACACACATGTAGAAACTGGCACTGAGGGTTTTTGTCAACTTTGTGTGGGGCTCATTTTAACAAACAAATGTCTTCTCTGACATTTTTTTTCTCTTCAAACATCTACCCACAAATCCCATCAATGCATCTCAATACTCTTCTATCTTTCCATGTGGTCTGCACTTACTGGAAAAAGCCACACAGTACCGAGTAATGGTGGAGTTCATTACACACATACTGCAAGACAGCAAACATAACCTTACCACAGTATGTCACCTTACCCAACAATAATGTAGAAAAAGTGCGTAGATGCTTCTGTTTTCCCTCAAGGTTGTACAAGATTTCCATATAATTTCCATGCAACTTATTTATAGTTTACTATTTTCAGGCATGTCTTTCTGTCTGCTGCTATTTAATATGTAGAATAAGCAGAATTGTGGGTTACGTGTTCAATAGCAAAGTCAGATGAAGTCGGGACTATACAAAAAATTCTAAAATGCTTTTTTACTTATCTTAATTTGAAGCGTGTATAACCCATTCCAATAAAACATACATACTTTACATCATAAAGCCTGAATTTAGAGTTAATATTAGTCTAGATGTTTGGTTTTTTTTGTTTTTGATTTAGAGCATAGTATCAATTTCTTTAAAAAAAAATATATACATCTGTAATATTGATTGTTCCAACCACAGTGCACATCTCCACTATGTAATGGTCTATCCTATATGTCTACAACTCAGATAGGTCGTAGCTGCCTTGAAGCATGTTTATTATAAGGCTTCTTTAACACACTGTAAAGCTTTATATGGCCTGGGTGAGTATAATTCTGGACTGTCGTACTTAACAAAGGTTTCCCAAAGTAATCACTTGATTATGTGGTTCTATAAGCTGCTGATGAATGATATTCTTAATGCTGTCTGAGGGGCCGAAGCTCTCTGCTCCCTTCATGAGCTGAAATTGTTTGATATTATAACGCTGTGGAAAGAGAACAACGTGCAAATGAATGCTAATCTTTTTCTGAGGAACACTGTTTTCCAACAGTTCATTGATCAGTGATGCTCTTTTTTTTTACCTCAGTAGTAAAATCCTTTCCAGTTCGAACCAATCCTTTTACACAGTCAGCTTTTGACATGCATGTCTTACCAGTGTCAAGGTGCAGTACGCTGCTCGCACGCAAGTCTATCGGTACATCCTCAACAATGGCTGAATTTCCATAATCCTTCACTATGCAGGGCTGAGAGGTTCACAAACAAATGCCGACATGCAATTACAAACCAGCCTAAAGCTGTTCGTGCAATGGGAAAGTTCATTATTGGAAAGCTTCTATTTTTAAGGTTAAAACTGGAGGATGTCCTCCCTTTAGGACTCCCTCTGAGCGCACAAAAAAATAGTCCAAAGCTTCCAAATCTCACAGAGCAGATATATGAATGTGGTGCACATGAGCAACTATAATACAAACAAGCACGACTTCTGCTTCAAGGCCTGACCGCTGGAGCAGCACATCTGCTTAGGGATCAAATTTTGTGTAGGGGAACCGTATCCACATCCTGACAGGAAGCAGCTCACAGGAGGCTGAAGGAGTTCTGTCCTGTTGAGGACCAACTGCTGCTGTTTTGTACTTGTGGACCGCTATGCCAGACTACACTCTGATCTCACTCTAAAACACTTAACTCAACGCAGGTCTTGGATGCACCAATACCACAAAAAACTTTCAGTATTCTTAACTGGTCATGAAAACCTAAAGAAAAAAGCATGATTTACAATCATAGGGATCAGGTTTACTTTTTGGTTTACTGGTTTTTGGTCTTATTAGTTTTTCTATGCGATCTAAATCACAACATATCCACATTACTCATTTTGTCTTTTTATTTTCATATAGTTTTTAAAATCTTTTGCTGTTTTGAAACCAAAGTGGAGTCACAGAAAAGACACAGCTGCACGTAAAAGCAGACACTATGCCTCTGAATGCTCCCACAGAGACACAGTGACATTCTCAGGTATTTGAAGCTTGCTGCAAAAAAAACAAAAAAAAAAACAAAACAACACAACACAATTTTATATGTAGAACAGCTCCCTGGTGAGTTGTACTAATTCTACCTGTCTGTCCAGAAGACCAGAGATCTGCCTATGTGCTGGAAAGGGAACTTTTAGCTGGATTTACTTTTTAGTTTTCTCAAATCATGTAGTTTTTGTCCATATGAAAACACAACGTTCTCCCTACTGCTACTACTACATATTATGTCATATTCAAATTGGATTTTGATAATCATTCAGCTGAAAACTTCAATGATTAATTTTTTTATATAAATGTAATTACCATAGCACTTTTATTTTAAGTTTGTAATATTTTTTTATATTTGCACCACACTGTTACTGGTCTAGGACAATCTATTTTCTGTTAACCTCACCAGCCCAGAGAAACAGGTGGCAAACTGGCCCAGCTTCTCAGATTTATGGACAACCTCCCACATGTTTAACTCATTTGTGTGACCTTTAAAAAAAAGAGCAGATCACAGATGAAACTGAGGGAGCTTTCAATGCTGGAGAAAAAGACTCAGTACGAAATCTTTCCAAGTAGCTCACAGCTTCATTTCATCAACTATATATCAGTCTGCACTGACAGAAAAAAATGTATAAACTTGATTTCTGTTAGTTTACAGTGGTGCTACAATCAATGTTCTCTTCAGATGAAGTTTTACCTGGTTTTTAGTCCAACTTCCTACATTTTTTTACATGACTGTGTGGCTTCAGACTCTCAGACTGAGTGAGAGCTTCAACTCTTAGGTCTGTCTGTGCAGAAAAGAGTAAAAGAAATTCTCTAAAGAAGCATTCATCAGCAGCTGAGGTATTTCATGACCAACTGTGAAAGTTACATTTAGCTCAGAGCCACACAGTCAGTATGGGATTTTACAGCTGGTCTACAGTTTTGACACAATTTCAGCACAGAATGGCTGTGTGCAAAGCTTGAACATTAGGACATTGTGTCCAAATGTGGAGTTGATAAGAAAATAATTTTCCAAAATCACATCTACTTATTCTACCCTTTGCTCAGGTGTCGAGCTTCCTTAATCCCAGATGAAGATCAGAAGAGTGTAAATGATGAAAACTACTGACAAAGCAGTTATATTTGTCGGGAAGTCCATCCACAGCCAAGAGCCACAGGCTGGGTTTTATTGCAGAATATACATGTATACATATCAATATACATCTCAAAAATATTTTGTTTTTGCATGAGTATGCGAGTGTGTTTTGTTTTGTTTTTTTTGTTTGTTTTTTGTTTTGTTTGTTTTGTTTTTTTTTGCAAACAATTAGGTCAGCTAGCAGTCAAACCAAAACAATGAAAAATGCTCGTTATTGTGTGTTTAAATGTAAGACAGCATCTTCAACTTGCTCTTTTTGTTTTTTTTTAGCTAATCAACAATCCAAAAGACAAACTTACCACCATATAAGGAAAATAAAAAAAAAATCTAAAAATGCTAGTAGATGCATCCTCTGTTACACCTCTTATTGATCAACAGGTTACATCTTTTAGCTTTAAAGCTGATAAAAAAAAAAAAAGAAAAAGACACAAGTATAATATGTACATGTATATAAAACACAGGGAAATCCCCAAATCATGTTCACTCGCACTAATCAGCTTTCTCTGTCTCTCTCAAACCACATCATAAAAACATATCATCGTCTTGATGGTGGGAACCTGTCGACCTTCCCAGCTTGTCACAACCTCACAGGGCACCATGACGTTGTGACATTCACCATAAAGGACAATTGGCTCACCATGTCAAACAATTCAAAACACAAATGGGGATCTGAGAGAATAGGAATGTGCAAAGAGAGAGGATGGGACAGATATATGCACATGTGGACAACATAAAGGGTTTTTGCTCGTCATGAATACCACAGGGCAAAAATAAATGATAAACATCACAGAAAGAATGATTCAGCTTGTCAACTCAATAAACAACATGCAAAATGACATGCATGATCAATGTTTCATCAGAAATATGCATTCGGATAAAAGGGACTTTTGCAGTGACTTAAAACATCAAGGCAGCAGCAGAGTGCAAGCATGAAAACATAATGAGGACTAGTGTCTGGAGTAGTACTCACCATCAGACCCACAACTGAGCGATGCAAGTCCAATCATCAGGAGAAGAACCTGCCAGGCCCACTCCTGAAGCAGCCACACCACAACCATCATGCCAGCACCAACTTCCTTCAAGTCCCTGAGGTGCTGCTACAGTGATCTCACCGTGTGCAACAAGGCGGAGATGTGAGACGACTTTCTATATCCTTTTCGTAAAAGAGCTTCAGTCCTCTCTGTGTACAAGTGTTTCTCTGTGAGTGACTGCCACTCTGCCTCTCTGCACTCTTAGGAACTTCCCACAGTTACCTCGCAGCCTCCAGCACTACGCCACACTGACAGCCTGGGAGAGACAGACATGGAGAAAGAAGAGGGAGACAAAAGAGAGAGAGGGTGGGGGGGTGTTACTAAGTTGCTCTCTCTCAATCTGTTATTCGTCCAGCCCTTTCTATGGCCGCCTCACTCCAGGGGAGAACAGCTGAATATATCCACACATGTCCTCTCAGTCCTTTACACACACACACACACACACACACGCACACACACATAAACACATGTTGCAAATTCTCACATCACTGATACACAAAGAAGAGCACAACAGACATGGTACAAAAAAAAGGGGATGGGGGGGATGCCAATATGAGCAGAATGAGGTGTGAAAAGCAGAAATAAAATTCTTAGGAATAGTAGCCGCAGGCGTGCAAACACACAGCAATGCCAAGAGAAACACAGAAATTACAGTAAGAGCTAAAGTCTATAAACTTTCAGGGTACATGCATGCATATTATGGTCAAACCTGCTGATACCAAACCCTGCAAGGCAGAGGAAGTCTGGGCTCAGATCTGCTCATGCTGCGAGGCAAGAATTTGAAGAAAAACTCATGTTTGGTTACGCATCCAACTGACTGAATTTCATGTTCTTAAGAACAAATACTAATGTAATCCCGCCAGGCATGAATCATGTTGATCCCCAGAAATCCCATTTGCTAATTTGCTGCATTCATTTTCTGAGAAACCGAAACTGCTATTGTTACACGTACTATACTGCAGAAACTCAAAGCCATCAAAATGTGCAATTGCGTGTTTTTTTTAACTCAGAAAAAAAAAAAGAGTGTACAATGCACAACAAGTAAAAAGGAGCAAGGAATTAGCCTCAATCGCAACCCTGTCTGTAAATATTCCATATGGTATTAAAGTTGCATGAATGTGTGACCAAGTGTGTGGCATTAAAGTTTAGGTGTGGACTAAATCCTAAATTGCTCATGTGACACAGTGAGTGTGAGAGTGAAGGAGTGAAAACAAAGCAGTCACAGCACCACCGCAGGATTCAGGCCATCACACGTCAGGTGATTAGAGGCGATTATGCTCACACCTACAACCACCACCTCAGCTTTGCAACTTCTCAGTGAATAATCCAACACACACACACAAATGTGTAAAAACCATGGAAGCAACAATAAAACTAAGCACACATTCCACTGGTGAAAGATTTATGTGAGTTACAAGTTAAGACGATTAAGATATTACAGATTGTCAGCAATAACACCTACCTAAAACACGTGTTATACCATTGTAAGTACAAAAATGTTTCCATGAAGCGTTCCAAATGTTTCAAGGAGATGCAAACAAAAGTAGTAAAAAAAAAAAAAAAAAATGTGTTGAAGAGGGAAAAAACCAACATTGGCCAAATGGGCCTCCCCACCCAACACCTGTCCCCTCTTAAAGTTTGACTGGGTGGGAGCTGCAGCTCTCACATGCTCCCTCTCCTCTCAAGTGCTCCATGGGCCCTTTAGCTGTCACTCCTCATCTGCGCAGAACTGTGTACTACATGTGATAAGTCAGCCTATTCTGGGGCATGAGTGCATGGGGAGTGATGTGAATGGGTCAGTGCACCTCACATAGTCCTCTGCGTTCCATCAAACGCCCAGCATGGAGCCTCTCCGGACCGGCAGCCTACTCAGCCCAAAGGCCAGGGATGGAGGGCGGGGGGGGTCCAGGGGAGTGAGCAGCTCAGTAGGTGGGGGTCACCCAATCACAAAGAAAGTGGGGCAGACTGGTTGCAAGACCTATTTTCAGTCAAATTAACCACCCCTTCCTTTTTTTCTGGCCTCCTTCTTATTCTTAGAATCCGAACAGTCAACTATCATCTTACACAGGATGATAATTCCTGCCGAGGGAATCTTCCCATCAGTCCTTCAGTTGTTCTGTAAAACCACACAGTTTGCAGCAACTGAAATGAGACATGAATACATTAAAAATGGGAGTGCCGTGTACCCAAGTTCAATACTTATAATAAAACATTTTGTGTAAACAGGAAAAGAAATACCCAACTTGCCCAAACTGAGATGTTGACATTTGCTCTTCTTGTTTTACTGCATCAGACATCAACATAATTACAGCTTGTAACCATGTATTTATTATTATTTCAGATTAGGTCCCATATTAGCAAAGCAAGATCTGTGTCCCCATCTTTAGTACAAAGTTAATCATGTTTACGTCACATGTCAGATTGGAACAGCACTGCCCCTTTTAGCCGATTCTGCTTGTGGTGATCATGGATAAGCTCCTGACCCTTAGTCGGGGGGAGGATGAACTCCACTCTGAGAACATTTACTGGGCATTGGAACGGTTCACAGCTGGGAAGAAAGTTAGTTCCTCCAAATCTGAAGCCACATTGTTCAAGCACACATGGTGGAATATGCTCTGTAGGTTGGGGGTGGGTCTTAAAGAGGAAGCAAGAGATGGAGCGACTGATACATTTACAACTGATGCAATGATACATTTTAGAGAAGAGGGAGCTGAGCTGAAAGACTAGCTTTCCTCAACTAAGGCCACAGGATTTGCATTGTGTTGACTGTAGAAACAGGACTATGGATACAAGTGGTTGGAATGTGGGGTTTTTTTTGGAGGTTTAAATGTGCTACATAAATTAATTTAACTGGACAAGGTTCTTTAATGACGTTTAAATGAGGAAGTCAAAAAGCAAAGGAGAAAAGTCTTCATTTTTCAGCAAGTAGCCAGTAATACATCCATGGTTTTATTACTTTACTTCATTTTGCCAGTGAAAAAAAGCAATGCAAACTAAAATTCTCTGTTCATTTAATCCACCCTAAAAAGAAAAAGTGAAGTTATAAATAAAAAGTGTTTTCAAAAAAGCTGACAGTAACGTCAATATTTGCCAGAAATGCGCCTATTAGGAAGTGCACTGCTGTGCTTCTTGTTAGGAATATTATTTTGGTCTAAAAATGAGCTGTGTTGTATTCACAGACCAGACAGAAACTTCACATTAACCATATGATAAACATATCAGTGAAAGCTTTCTGTCTTCCTATATCATACATGGCAAAAAATGGTGAAAGCTTTTTTTTTTTTTTTTTTATAGTTCTCCACATCTGGCTTTGACCTTTTTGTATAGTTGACGATCTATCACTTTGGCTCCTTTCCTTTAAGAGAGGCTGGGAAGGCTCCGTGGGGAGTCTTTACTCTCTGAGATTATATTCAGTTTGTTTTGCAGATTCTGTATCATCAACAGTAGCAGTAACAGAAAGATATCAATTAATGCAGCTTGGTTGTTTGAAATAATCTCTCTCCCTTTCTCAGAAACAGAGAGCTTACATTAATCCTAGCACGAGTGTTACAACGCACCGTGGAAATTAGTCTAGATTTGTATTACAGAAAGCACCTTTTAAGGAATAAACACACCTTTCAGCACTCACCAAAAGGAGCAGGATGAATGACTGTGAAAAATCACCACAAACCTGTGAAACAAGAAGCCGCAGCAGAACATAGATGATGAAATTACTCTGAGCAGAGATGGAATGCGTATCATGAATGATGTTTCAGTCAGGGCCAAACTGACCCACAGCTCTGTGAAATCTGAAGGATTTTCAGCAGCTCAGAGTTAAAACTTCTGTCACCGAATCCTGGAAATCAGCTTATTACCGTGGCAATACAGCTGTCTCCCCAAAACTATCCAATTGGCCTGTAGGAGTCACTTCATCATCCAGAAAAAGCAGAATCTTTTCAGTTCTTTGCTTTCCCATGGTTGCAGCATTAAAATGCTTGTTTTCAGCAAATGCAAAATATAAAGCATGAAAATAATATTAAAAGTAAGGTGTGGATATAAAGGAAAAAAATGAATACAATAAAAACTAAAATGAAACAAAAGCAACAAAGAAAATAGCTAAAATAATACTTCTTTTAAAAATGTGAATAGTCCCAAATATGTAGATACAGTTGCAGATCTATTCAAAACATAGATGAAGTTTTCTGTTCCAGATATAAATGCTCTTTTTCTATATTTAGTTTTGACTCTGGGAACAAAGTAAATCTGTCCCAGATGGCCAGAAAGGTTTGGATAATGCATTATTAATTAGCAAATCAGGAAAGATATTTCAGACCTAAACTGGACCTAAATTGTCATTTCAGGTCTATACAACAACTAAACGTGAGTAGTTGCTAATATTACCACTTACAGTGAATAATATTCGATTTGTAACCGGAAGTCCACGGAATTTGAATTCCTGAGCTCCCAGTTGGAAATACAACCAGAGCGCCCCATGAAGTCAGAAATCCAACTCAAAGTCAGGACAGATGCACCAACCCCAGCTTCACTCATACAAAAGGCTGCTCATACATCAATACAAAGTGATACCAGAAATTAACATTCATTTTCATTTAAACATGGTAGTTTAAGTACAAATCAATGTTAAGCATCGTCCTTTTCAACTTCTACCAATTAATTCATTTTGTAAAATGTGTCCATGCAACGCTAAACAATGTGATGTTTGCAGGTTTTGCTACTAACAACAGTGGCTACCATAGTTAAAAGCCAAGTTTTGTCACATTCTGCTCTAAATTTCTTTCCTCTACAAGTGCAGATTTCAAGTATGTTTTTTTGTCTGCAGTGAAGCTCATAATTGAACTAAAACACAAACATTGCAACACAATAAACCAAATGTGTTCTTTGAGTTATTGTTAAAATGAAATATTTTTTCCTTAATTTGCACATCAAATATATGTTTCAGCTTCAATGGATGGAATATAAAACATAAGTTTGTCTTAACAGACATAACCAGAAAAACAGAGTCATCTGGCAGCATCCATATTGGTTTTCAGATTTTTGCGACTTTGCAAGCAACAATGTGCTCCCAGGTATGGAAAATGCACCAGATGTCGCTGGAACAACAGAGCCTCATGACATATGAGTATTTTTATGTTTTGTAAGGATGGGTTGGTTTTATTTGTACATAACCAAAATAAAGATTATATCAGGGCATTTTACACGTTAGCAGTATGTTTAAAAGAAAGCCAACAATTCACCCTTTAGCCATATCATTCAGAGGAACAAAAGAGTTCTCCAGATGATCTTTTTCACAAGATGGGTAAAAAAATACACTGAAAAAACAAAAACCATGCAGACAGACAGACACACAGAGGGAGTGAGATACCAAGTTACAGGACAGAAAGGAAAAACCTTGATGAGTACTCAAGATTCTCCCATTATTAAAGCCGAATCCACTCAGATAGATAGATGCTTTGAAGTTACACCGAGCACTGAGTGGGAAGAAAATCACCATTCATAAGGAGTGAAAAGGGTGTCACAGCAGGACTTGCCCTCCTTCCCTCCCTGTCTTTCACGCTGTGTCCCCCACTGTCTGTCTCACTGTCTCCGTCTTCGCCACGTTATGATGTGATACTGGATAGCACTGAAATATGACTCCTCTGGTGAACCATTCTCTCTGCCAATGTTGATGTTTTTAAAAGATATAACTTTCAGAAGAATGCAGAAAGTGCTTCAGTAGAACTTTACACTGTTCTCATCTGCAGTTTCAGACTGTGTGAGTGTTTCTATCCAGATATATAGACATTTAATTGTCTTCTAATTCAAATGCAAAAAAAAAAAAAAAAAAGAGAAAGGAAAAGGAAAAAAGCAATATGTTTGTTTTCTCTGTTGATTGAGTTCCAGAGATCATGAAGACTTCATGCAGATACTTGATTTTATAGCATTCAGTAAGTGTGTGTTGCACACACACTTAATTATGTGTCAGGTCGTAAATGTCAGTATTGTGTGATGTACATAAACATTTCGTTATGTGCTTCTAGCTATTCAAGTAAACCAAACCCAAGTATGTGCGACATCTTTGGGTTGTACAAGATTTCTTTTATTATTTTTCACGTATAAATCATGATTTTATATTTAAATAATATACTATCCATCCATCCATCCATTTTCCTAACCCACTTAGTTCAGTTCCAGGAAGCAGGAGCCTATCCCTGCAATCATTGGGTTAGTGCATTAAAACTGAGATGATGAAATGAATAAATAGTTCTAAATCTTAGCTGTCTTTACCACATTCATACAACATGTCATCGTTCCAACACTATGATGCGTGATGCGTGACACAAAAGCGTCAGTGTTGAATGGTGTGCCACGTCATGCTGCTTCTCCCTTTCACTATTGATAGTTATTTTGACAATATGACTTCTTTTGTTACTGGCTTCAAGGAACAACAAAAGGCAAATTTACATATGTTTGACAGTGACATCTAAAAAAAAACCAGAGCTTCATAAGGTTTGTCCCTCACAGTAGAGCATGTGATGAAATACTGACCCTCAAAAGATACTAGAATAATCTTTGTCCCCTCTTTAGTGAAGTAAGTTTGAACTTCACTTCACACAGCAGGAGGTCTGTGTGAATATTTTACTTAGCAATTAATGAAAGATGATCAAATGAAATCCTCTATCTCTAAATTACTGCGTCTGTTCAAATAAAAAATAGACTGAAGGAAAGACTATTTGGTCAATCAAGAGTTTTACATCTCTGGTTAGATGGATCGATCTCCTTTAAGTGGGGAAGCTGCAGATATCTAAAATTGACAACTTGTCAACTTGACAAACAAGTGACTTGTATGATTTTATGGTTATTCTTTTAACACAACAAGCTCATTTGCAAGTCAAATGATATAAATGGTATGGACACTTCATTTAATAAACAAAAGAACAACATGATGACTACAAACACTGAACCAGAGAATGAAAAATGAAAAAAAACAAAAAACAAATTTGCACAGAAAACACCACAGAAATAGGTGGATCAAATGAACTAAATGAAACCAGGTGAATGAAACAGAAAGGGGAAGCTAAACCTAATACACCAGGGTAAGAAAATACAAAGTAAAACAGGAAACCATCCTTAAAGACCACAGCATGACAATAAAATCTATCTACCTATAAAAGTTATCTATCTATAAAAATCTACCTAAAAAATGTATAAAATAAAATTATAACCTTTTTAATTTCCTCTGAATATGCTTTTTTTTTTTTAATCCCCGTTCTACTGTTTCACACCCATTGCAATACTTTTGGTGTAATGTCTTTTTATGTTGCTACTGAACGTTTACAGCTGTGCCTCTTTATATTCACAGCTGGAAGAACCTGATAAGATCTCTTAAGCAATTATCTTCTTTAGTGCATCTTCTAATAAAACCTTTTGCAAGAATTTATTTGACCATAATCTTTATCTAATGAGAAGATGGAGATGATATCATTGAGATTAGAAATCTGTGTTGCAAGAATATCCTAACAAAGACATAACACAATGAAATAACACAGACTTTGTCAAACTGTATTAAGGTTTGAGCTTAGTGGGAGTCCAGCTAAGTTTCAGATGCATAGCAGTATATCACACTGTCATCAGCAGAAAGTAAAGATCTTAAATCAAAACACCATGATCAAACTATTGCTGTCGAAAAAGCAGGAGCGTTCCTAGGACAGATTCCTGAGGAACACCCTGGTTACACAGTGAAGTCCTAAAGTGATGCCCCTCTGTCTGAACATGATGAAGTCAGCCTCAGAGGTCATTTAAACTGGTGACCAACATGACATGAAAGTTCTAAACTTCGACAACGTAACTTTATATGGACAACTACTGAAGCTCACTGACTACAGCAATACACAACCTTTCCACAACACAACTGCTCACCTGAAATACACCTGTAGACATAGGCGGTATTAAATAGATACACAACTCAAAGTTTGGATTCCACATAAAGAAATGTATCTCTGGCTCTGATGGTGCAGTGGTGATGTTTCTATGGCACAAGAAAATGGTGTGACTTAGGAAAAATATTAAAAAGAAGCCTTTGTTTCTGAAGCAAAGAAATGACACCAAAATCTTTAAAAAAAAATTGGGACCTCATCACGTGACAGTTTCATTGTAAAAACATGGAACATATCAGGATATAACATTATAAGTTTTATTGTTAAAACAAGAAAAAACAAAGTACAGTTTGCAGATGTGACCTAGACATTTTGGAACAAAACATATTTTATGAAATTTAATGTGAAATATTTTAGTTTCTTTTGTCAAGAATTAACTGTTCTACTATCATTTATTGTTTTACAACACGTCACCTGCCTGCCCACAGTGAGATGTGCTTGCATGTGTTTGGGTGTGTGTGTGTGCTGCGATTGGTTAACATGTTGGTTACATCTGGTCTTCTAAAAACTAAAATTAAAATTATACAGGCTATATGTTTTTTTGGGACTGGGTAAACTGAGTTGCTTACACAAAAACATAGTCCTTTTTGGTTTATCACAATGTCCTCCAAGCATCAGTGTCACAATCTCTCCTGTGAAGTATGACTTAATATCATTAAGCAAATTAGAAATTTGCAGTTTCCTCATGCAAAGATGAATACGGTTTATATATAGTCAGTTAATGTAAGCAGGTTCACATTTTTATAATAATATTTATCACCTAATAACCTAATGCATTTCACCTTTTTTACAATAAAACGATCACATTAAAATGTGATGAGTTCCTGAATTTTCTTTTATTTGGGTGGCAGCCCTTCATTTCCGTATCTTTTCGTATTTTTCATTGCACCTCCTTATAAAATGTATTTCTTTTTTTAAGAGTCCAAGCTGCAAGAGAGCCACGGTTCACTTAATTCCCTCACAGCTCTGTTCCCATTTCGTTTTTGGCCACTTGATCACTTTCCCTTGGTGTCTTATGTAATAGTGTGTTCTCATGTTGCAAACACACACTAACCAAAGCATCTTGTTCAAATAAAACTAAGAAGTAATACATAAATCCCTAAATAATTATTCTAACTTGAAATGGCCAAACCAAAATTTTATAAACAGTTTACATACAGTGAGTTGATTCACACTGTAAGCTTTTCATTGATTTTCTTTCATGGTTGAATGTGATAACTTTGATCACAAAGTTCTTTCCCACTAGTCATTTGGTGGAAAGACAATACCCAGTATCAGAGATTACACATTCCTAGTACAGATTTTAAAAAAAAGAAAAAGGCTCAAATGAAAGTGCAAAGTTAGATTTGATCAACATGGCCTTTGTGCAGCAGGGTTTGGCAAACCGTGACTCTTCCTGCCAAGTCATCCAGGAGCATTTAATGAAGGGATTGTTGCTGCATGTCTGCAGGGCTGCATTGGCTGATCGCTGTGAACAAAGGGGGTCTAATTAAGGGGTTCTTCTGATGCCCAGACAAAGCAACCAGCAGGGGTCAAGACACTGGACCACAAACTGGCTTTGACCCTCACACCTGCCTGCTTGCATTACACCTTAACGTGTCTCCTAACGTGTCTGTGCATAGTGTACAAGTCACCATCAAAATTAAGCCTGTGAAACCATGTGCAAAAGTTGTGTCACGAAGCAATAAAAGGAGAGTATTTATAGTTGTATGTATCACTACGACAATAAATACGTGATTGTTTCAGACTGTAAGAACCATAAAATATACTTCTCTTCCAGATCATATTCACAGAAATTAGTTCGACTCACTGATCTTAAACGTAACCTGACGTTAAGTACATTAAGTAAAGCCTGGCAGGTCTGTGATGGGGCCCCATATGGGAGTGTGTCAAAAGTTCATGCCCTTCTTCCGGTGCTCACCCTGCAAAAACAAAAAGACTGCCTAGCATGAGCTGCAGCCCTGCCACAAACAAGACTGATTGCTACAGAGTGACTCCACCTGTCTCCCACTCCAATTAGTCATGGTAGCCACTGAAGGGCTAAATAACCAGCTGTAAGGGACTGCAATAGGGCCACAGAGTTAAAAAAAAAAAAAAAAGAAAAAAGAAAGAAAATTGTGGAATGTAAGTTAGAAATCCATGTATGGTAAACACACAGTGATAAAAAAAAAAAAAAAAAAAAAAAAAGATAACATGCTTGGAAAATGTTAAAGTTTCCGTTGAGGTTTTTCATACAGACATGACACAAGACACCCAAAACATTTACTTCCTCTCAGGTAATTATGTGAAAATGCTGTGTTTTCCATATCACATGTTCTTTAACAAGCAGTAATTGTGTGTGTGCACTGAGCTTGTGTAGGAATGTCATACCAGAGCTGCAGGGAATGGTTAATGAATAGAGGAGCTTGGAAACAAAGTATATGTCAAACTTGTCAAAAACAATATAAACTTCAGAATGTAACTAAACTGATCATGAAATTAATGAGGGTGTAGCCACATAACATACACGCTGTTAGTAACAGAGGACTCGAATGCTTTGTAGCAAGTGAATCGAGTCTTTTTAACCGGTCAATATAGAAACGTTGTAGCTCCAAAGTGGCATATAATATTTTTGGTGCCATGTGTCAAATTGTTAAATTTCAAGCATTATCACAAAGGCTTCTGAAACTCACAGAAAACATTCCTATATCAAGGCCATTAGATGCTTCTGTCAAAATACAGAGACGAAAGGCAAGTTTATTAAGTTTATAAGTCAACTGAAAATGAAAATCTAGTCAGAAAGAGTGCAACCACACACAGACACAGTTAAGCAGAGGTGGCAATTCCTGGTCCAGAAAGTAAAAGTCCTGTCCGGCAGCTGTTCCGACCAGTCACCAAATGAGCTGAATTTAATGAGCAGAGTTTGTTTGCCAGGTAAGCGAGCCTGTTAGTGAAAACACCTGTTCTTAATGTACAGGTAGATCCAAAAACATGCCAGGACTTTTACTTTCTGGACCAGGAATTGCCACCTCTGCAGTTCAGCTACTGAAACATTAAACCAACTTTAAAAAGAAATGATAACTTAGGCCGGATTCAAACTGGGAGAAGTTTAGGTGCATCCATTACAACTTTTTTCACTTGGAAACTTTGTCAATGATGAACTGATGTTTGGGAAACCTGAAAACGTTCATTTTTTAAAAACTGTGTCCAAAGTGAAAAAATGGAAAAGGCCAAACATGTAGTTTCCATGTTTACAACTTATATCCATCTTTCCTGAACCGTAACCTGCATGTGCAACCCCCATAAATTGGCTACAGATTCATGGGCTGCAGATAGAGTATGGCTTTTACAACAACAACAAAAAAAAAAAACAACTAAAATCCACACAAGTGTTCCCTTTTAGTTGAGTTGAGTTTTAAGTGTAATTCTCAACCATCCAGCAGCATTACAGCACCACAAACCAGCCTGGCATAGGTTCTAAAGACTCCACTGGTTTTGCATGGACATTCATATTTCTTTTCACATTCTTTCCGTATAAATAAAAAACATCTTTAAATTAAAAAGTGGTTCCGTATCCATGTGGACGTAGCCTAGGTCTGCTAAAGATAGTCCATATCTCCTGGGTCAATGTCTTGCTTTGTCCATGTCACTGACACCATCTCGAACCTGACAGTCACATAATGGATGCATGTTTGTAGAACACAATAGGCCTAATACAACAACAACAATAACAACATCAATATCAATAATCATAATATAGTTATTACATTCATATTACATATAGTTATTACATATGACATATTAATAGAGCTATTACATATGATGTGAATTAAACCTATTTTAAGTTTTTTAAATAGACAACATCCACACAATAAAGACTACATGGGACAAATTATATCTTAGAGAAAATAAAAAGCTTGCACATTATTTATGATGGCATTTAGACACTGGAGTCTATTTAACACTCCCCCCCACCTCTGGCTGCAGTAATGCATGAAGGAGTGGATGCAGCCCAACCCTTGGAACAGCTACATTCACACACCTCTCTACGGACCAGTTGACACAGACAGGTGGGGTTTAAATGGCAAATTAAGTGCCTATAGATGCCTGCAGAAAGACTCTGTTCATTAAACGAGATGCCCCCAGCCATTGTGATTAATGGTGTTTGGACAAATTTTAGTTGCAGTGCTTTATATTTTAGAAGGAAATTAATTGAAGAGGCTGATCTACTGCCTCTGGTCAAACAACCTGTGTGGAGTGTGAATGAGAGGGGAGAGGGTGGGAGGGAGAGTCTTCTGTGCATATTTTCCATGTGTGTCCACGCCCCTCCCTTATAGCTGTAGCACTGCTGAAAGCTCCTTTGTGTGTGTGCTACAGAGAGATGGCATCTACTGCTAACTGTAGGGCCACAAGCAACACCGAAATGGTAAAAGTGATTCATAGTTTAATGGCTTCTTTTATCTTAAAAAGGATTCAGCAAAGAAAAGGACGTTGCAAATCAAGATAAAAAGAAATAGCAAGGACCTCTAAGTCTTGTGAGGATAGAATATGTCTACTGATGCATTGTGAAAATCATACATTTAACTATCCATCCCTGTGTAAAACAGAAGGTTAAAAGAATGGTGAAAAGAGAGAAATAAGTGGCCATAACGGCCTCCTTTGCTTATGACTGCCACTCATTAAAATGAGTAAATTCTTTTTCAATCACTGAATGTAATGGTGGTATTAATACACTGCCTAAAACATGCAAGTCTAACAGCTGCTGTTACTTAGTAAAATCTTCCTCTGCTAGAGCAAACTGAGCACATTGACCTTTTCTTCAATTCAAGTTTTTTTTTCTTTCTCCATCTGTGACTTGCCACGCTGAGAACAAGCATAGACAATGTATTAGCAGAGCAAAGACAAAACTAAACAGAAACAACTGTTAAAAAAAGTTTTTTTACACCCATAACAACTTTGACCAGTTTGAATGAACACTGCATTGTGGATCTGTATTGTAAGACTGCTAAACAGGCTGGGTCTGGGTAATGAGGTTGTTTTGCAACCTGCAGAAACACAAACTGTGCTGCGACAGATGTTTTGTGGTTGAGAAACTGAATATGAAGTGACGAAGTACATAACTATCTAATGTAGAAAGATTCAAATCCATTTTTTTCTAACTGAGAGCACTCTGTTGTTCTGCACTCATCACTCAAACAATATTTAATACACACAGTTAAACTGAGACAGGTCTGTTTAGTGGCATATCTAAAGTTCTTCAATCATACAGGATTTTCCCAACATCTGTTAACACAGTGATGCTTTCTGAGGCACGCTCAGGTTATATTTATATTTATATATATATATATATATATTTTAAAAAAAAGATAAGAATAACAAAAAGAAGGACCAGATAAAGTTCCATGTTTTAATGAGTATAGTGGTATGGGGTATTTTGATTGGAACAAACATCACACTGGCATTGCATGACCTAATGTGGGCCATTAATCTGGATATGCCCTGTTACATATAAACAGAAATGTGAACTGAATAACATGATTGCATCTTATATAAGACCGTAATCAGAATATGCAAGTAAACAAATGCATCAACTTTCAGACTTCTTCCTAGTTGGCTGAGGAATGCAGGTAAAAAGTTGGGAGCAAATGCACTCTTGCATGCAACAGTGGTTTTTTTTTTATAACATTTCTATTTTTTCTTGTTGTACAGTAAAATAATTTGTTGGTTCGTTTTGTATATTTATTGGGCTGCTTATATTAATCCCTGAGCTCCAACACAAGCAGATGTGATGTCCCTGTTTGCCTCTAGAAAGTTTTGAGTAAGTGTTAAACCATCTGCTAACTGATGGGAAACCCAGGGGCCCTCTCAGCATTGGCAGGGAAATCCTGTTTCTGGTCAGCAAGCTGACCCAGGGCTCATGGCCGAATTTTCCCCTAATTAGGAAAAACAGTCCTCCAAAGAGACATTTAATTCAGTGAAAGAAATGCGTTGGTAGCTTGTATAAACCTAATTCATGCAGACTGGAAAAATGGACACCTGTTTTCTTTCTTTTTAACAAACTGTTCTCCACAGTTCTGACACAAAGGTAATCAAATTTGCACTGAGACATTCGATGCTGTATCACATGTTGCAGTTTCAGCTCTGCAGATGAAAATCATCTATTCTGTATCAGAATATTTATTATTTTAGGCACAAAATAAAATATTTTGTAAAAACAAAAATGCAGAGCTGTAAAAGCAACCCTTAAATTGAGCCAGGCAAAATATGAAACATCTTCAGTAATGAAAGACATGCTTGATGTTTGTGATGGACTGTCTGCAGGAGAGTCGAAAGCCACAAGAGCTACATAACAGTTTGTCTACATGGTTCACATCTGTGTAAAATTATGGAGCACAATTATGGATGTAATTCATGCACAGTGGTGTGGAAAGAATCATGGAGTTCATTGTCATGTTCCTTTTAAGTTTCAGACAAGTGGATATATCATAGAGCTGCCTCTCTCTTGTTTGAGTTAACTAATTATTTAACATGTGGAACTAAATGATCGTTCTCTTTTTCTGAGAACATAAGTAGGAAAGATGTGCAAGTTTCCATTCATACATAAATTAATCCTGTAACTTTTTTTTTTGCTCCCTGTTTGCAAGATTGCTTAATTTTCTGAAACTTGTACTGAGAACTAATTCAATTTTGGGTGTGAACTCCTGTCCGTAAAAGCAAGAAAGATGGATCTGGCCTCAGCAGAGCACGCACAGCCCCTGCTTTCATAAAATTACCAAGAATATCTAACCTGTGGAATCCTGGTTCATGTTTTTAAAAAGACAAAAAAAAGACAACAATCTGTTACGCTACCAAACGCCGGGAGGCTGAACAGCTAGAACCGATAGAAGACAGACAGAATACAGAAGAGGTGTCTGAAACGGAGAAAAAAGCTGATTAACTTGTGACCAATGACCTGTATACAAAGACCTGAAACAAGACAGTCTGAGTCTGTTCAGTTGTTTGTTTACTTTTGGGTTTGTGTGTATTTTTGGTTTGTTTTGGACACAGGTGTCATAAATGAATTGTTTTCTAACATAAGTCTCTGATAATAATATCTGCTTTAGACCAAAAGTAGAAACAACTTAATATTTCAGCCAAAGTGTGATGTTTCCTGAAGCTTCGGATTATTTACATATAGTTCTAAGATAATCAATCTATCTATCTATCTATCTATCTATCTATCTATCTATCTATCTATCTATCTATCTATCTATCTATCTGTCCGTTCGTCCGTCCATCCGTTGGAAAAGAAAATCTGATGAAGACCCAGATGACCCAGCTTTTCTCCCATACCTAAATGCACCGTCTAGCAGAAGCTGCGAGGCTCCTGGAAGCGTGAAAAGTCTCATTACCTCTCAAACATTTTTAAACTGATCTGTGTGTACATTTCATATTTGTCTGTGCGTACCAGGTGATTCCTGCACACGTATTTAGTGGTTTGTATGCATAGGAGCCTTTTGAACACATTAATGTTAGATTTATGATTGTGTGTAAAATAAATTGTGTGTGAAATATTAATTTTTGTGCATTTTTGTGCCTGTGTATTGTTTTTCAGTGTCGTTTCCAAAAACTGTATATGTGTATGAATTTAAAAATACATTTGCAAATATGCACAAAATGGTTTATACCGTTTACAAACTGTGTTAAACACACCCAAAGTTACACACAAATTAGTTCACACAATTTGCAAATCATAACAATATTGAATCAGTTTTCTCTCTATAGAGACCTCATTATTCAAGAGAACCCTGACTTTTGGTCAACATATTTTAAATGATTAAATTTAAAGTCAGCACAACTTAGTAAGAACTATTAGTCTCGTTTTATGTGCAATGGCTTATTTAGTGGCATCCAGATATTAGCTATTTGTTCCATGTAAATCTCTCTCCCTGGGGATTGGAGCTCATTAGATACAGAGCTATCAGCAGCCTTTCGTCCTGATGTTGTTTGCAATCTTCCAATGATAGCACAATGAAAACACAGGAAGCCGCTCGGAGAGCACAGATGCTGCGATCAATGCATGCATGTCCAACTATGAGCAAGATGAAGCCTTAACATCTGCCCTCCCCACTTCTCAAGTCTGTGTTTCTGTCTGATAACCTGTCAAGACTCCCTCTACTGCTAATGCATCTGAACACAGTGTCATCCAGTGCCGCCTCACTGCAGTCAATAAATACTGGAAATGTTAGCCATCTCTGAAACATCACTCCTTCACTTACTGTAAGTGCACATCAGTGAGGGCACCATCCCCACACTGCTGACAGGGAGGAAGACAACACCAAGCGGCCCCAGCTACGTCCAAGCATCACCAGATGCAACTGCAGACAAAACTGCAGAAGCTAAACGGAGCATCTGAACTGGGCTCTCACTTGTAAAATATGAGCTTTTGTCTCATATTATTCCAGGAACAATGAATACTCTTACAAAAAAAACAAACAAAAAAAATAACAGAGGGACAGAGTATGATAGCATTCAATAATTTAACTGAGAAAGATTATAACAACCATTCCAGTATATCGAAGCTGATAAACATCAGAAACTTGCCGTTTCTTTTAGAACCCACTACTACAGTGTCAAACAAAACGGTACAGAAATTTGGGATCAAACTGACCAACTTTATCTCACTGAGATTTTAAAGCTCTCAAGCCTCTCGTCTTTTTTATTAAAAAGCTGATTAGTAAAAGCTCCCTGACTTAATGGAAAATGTTCACTTTTGCAAATAATTGCGTTTGGTCATTTTTTTTCTTACTTTTGTCTCTGCCTCCCGGCTGTGAGTGCTGGAAGCTTATTGGCAGAAGCTTCTCTTTGGACTGTTTCCACATTTTGACCCTCTGCTCTTTACAAGGTATCCAGGACAAACACTTTGTCTAAGCCATTAGAGCTGTATGCTGTCATACACATGCATGTACACTATCATAAACTATAAATGATTCACAAACTAGAGCCAAGTTCTAGTATGGATCTCTACAGAGAGATGATCACTGTTGGGATGGATATATGTTTCTTCTTTCTTTACTGCTATTTGACATAAGATGTCAAAAGTGATCCCAAACTGGCTGTTATTCTGACTCTTTTCTAAATATTTCTGTCAAAAAAATTAAGTCCAGTTCTCCTCTGATCTAACATCCACTGACAAGAACAATTAAAAGCATTTTCCAATAATATTTTGAGTTCACGACAGCCTCAACATAGTGGGTAATTAATGGCGCCATGGGTCCTGTGAGAGTGGGACCAGCTGTGGGTTATGTCTTGTCACCAGCCCCACTCTGTTTGACACCTTCGGTCACATCCCTCTCTTCTGAAGCCAAGAATACTGTTGGACCACTGGTCTGAGGACTTTTTATGCCCACCCTCAGAGAACAATCGCTTGTAAGACTCGACGACGTGCCCCTCTGCCCATCCCCAGAATACAGACAGTGCCAGCGTCTGTAACTGGAGAACAGAGTGAAACAGCTGCTCCTGCTCTATCCTGCATCTGCCACAACTGTGACTTGATGGAACAAAGTGAGAATGCAGCCACACATTTGGACTGTCAGTTCGGTCACACTCCTGCTATTGTCTGCATCTTTCACTGGGTTTCTTTTTCTTCCATTTACACCAAGAAGCATGGTGTTTCACAGTATTGCTATGCCGCAATGCTGTTGTTGCTTTGTCCACACATCTTTTGTGAGACCTGCAATCTCTCAACCCCTGTAACTAATGTGGGAATTAATGCGCTGATCTAGTCAATCAGGATATTCTACCAACGGATCAACAGGGAACTGAGGCTTCCAGCTGTCACAACACAAACCAAACTGAGATTTTCTCTTTCAGGACATTAAAATTGAAAAAAGTAAAGAAACAATGTCCTTGTTGCATTTAGCAACAATTTAAACTTTTTAACCAATAAAAAAAAGATTGATAGTTAACAGCGTTTTTGTGTTTTGTTTAGTTTTTTAGCAGATCTTCTGCCACCTGCGGATTAATTCCTTTAATTTCTCTCAAAGGTGGTGCAACATGGATCTCTGGGGAATTACAGCCAAAGATTTAATCCTCACTCACTCTAATTCTCATTCGCAGATCCTTCAATACTCCTTGACACTTTCTCAATGAGGTGTTGATGGCTGCTTTTGAAAGCACACCTGAGCACCTCTATGTTCGTGGCTGCTTCTCTTTACAATCGAGCGGAAGGTATTTTGGAGACTATTCAATAGTCTGTCAGAACAAAGAATGGCTGCATTTATTTGTACCTCCCGAAATAAGTAACACATTTTCAACACCCACTTGCAGTAAAAACAGAATTTTAGTGCAGTGCATGTTTGAGTGCAGGATCTCACATGCACATCATGGTTCCTCATACAGGCCTAATCATTCGATTGTGCAAACTTTAAGTAAAGGTTGGATGTGTTTTAGTCACCTTTAAGATGGATTTAAGATGGATTTTCCATCCCTTCTGTCCCTGCTGTCAGACTGAGAGTTATTTAGCAAACCATAGCACTGGTGGAGCAATCTGTTCTTGTGTGAAGAACCCACAATAATTCTTGCGAACTTTTTGCCACCTGTTTTAGCTCAAGCTTTGTGGTTTCAAGCTGCTCAAAAAGCTAACAGTTTAGTTTATGCAAAAGATCTGGGTTTCAAAATATGGGCTCATTATGGAGATTCTTCTAAATACAGAATGGAAGCTGGCAACTTTTGCTAATATAGTAGACTAAACATGCAGTTTCATTTGATCAGGATAGCTTAGTGTAGTTTGTTAGACAGCGACAGTGAATTACCCACAACATACAAACTTTGCATACAATAAGAAAATAATCAAGAGTCTCTGGAACTGAATTAAGCTGGAAAACAAAACAAACAGTTCTGCCTATTCTATCCCAACATAATGTTCCCACAATGAGCCATTAAATCTGCCCAATTTGGGCTTGGCTTGCATTTGCTTCTATAGTTAGATGTGGCGAGGCATGCAGCCAGTGTGGCTTTGTGCCCATAGGTATACAGCAGAGTGTCATTTCACCAGACAGCCTGTCTAGCAAGGATCAATACCAGATTATATACAAATCCTTCCCTTTAGACTTTGTTTTTTATTATGCAAAATCCTCAAGTATTAAAAGTTTTCCCTGATGAGGTCAGGTGATTCAAGAATTTTCCACCTTGGCTTTTAGACAACCCTACGCAACTTCTGCCTCTATCCAACACATCTCGACATGAACTGGTAGGCAGAAGCAGGAAAACTGGCAGAAGGTTTTTAAAATCCACACTTCCTTTAAGATTAGCTTTGGTTGGGTGCATGTGTGTGTTCTGAGCATATCTAATGACAGCCATCGCCAGGTGTGTCGGCAGGGAGTGGAAAAGAAAAACACAAGAACAGACGATTGACTCCTACTGCTTGACCAAACAGTGGACAGGGTTAACTCTGTAGGCCACTAGGAATAACTAAAACAGATTATCGACGCAATCGCTGACATGGTGGTGTTTAGTAAGAGCGTGGTAAAATATAAAAAAAATTTAAAAATGGAAAACTTCAAGCAAGCCAACAATAATCTGAGGTAAAAATATGTGCATTTCCAATATAAATCATGATAGGGACAGAAAGGTTCCTCCAATATAGATTACATTGTCTATATTGTGTTAGTAGCTTCTGAGGAGCAAATAAAGACATAAAAGAGCTGCTCCTAAACGTCCATTGCATCTTACTTTTTTTTAATGTAAACACAGCAGTAAGAGTTTACTAAGGCCAGTCTTTCTTTCTTTCTCCATCAATAATTCACTAAACTCATGTCAAACTGTAGTTATACAAATGTATGTAAATGATGCTGTAAGTTATATTCTGCAACTAATTTTAAAATTCACAATCACTGAAATTTAAAATATGATATTAATTGTAACAACCCCCCTTCCCCACCAAAAAAACAACAAAATAAAAAAGCCAGCCAAGCATCCAGGAGAGGTTGCATTGCAACACCATACAGGCATACCACATTCGGACTGTCATGTCTGTCCGGGGTAGTAACATTTGGAATGTCTTCCGGCAAACACTGAAAGATTTCCCTACAACTCTTTTAAACTTTCCTGGCCAGTGATATGTGCATCTTACAGTACTAGCAAGAACTCTCCCAGTGATGCTGGGATAATGTCCAGCTTCCCTGCAACCCTTAATTGGACCAAGAGGTTCAGAAAAAGGATGGATGGATGATTATGCATTACTTTATCTCCACATTGTCTTTAGAAACTTGGATTTTAATTTTCTCCAGCCAACTTTGAATAAACTCCAGGCAATATTTACATAACATTTTTCATGTCATCTTCATTAACGTTCACCCCCCCCCCCCAACTACAGTAAATCATTATTATATTGTGATTGCTAATATGGTGCAATGACTGTGCTGCTTTACTGTGTATCTTTTTTGCAGTGCAAGAGTCTTCAGAGTGACACTTTAGGGACACACCAATAGAAGAAGCTGTTAATATATAAAGTAATATATAAAAGTAACTACAATAAGCTATTATATTTCAACTGCAACTATCTCATCTCAGCTGTGTGGACAACAGATGTCGAATCAAAGAATTTAAGCCTGAACGGTTTTGTGATTGTTAAAGGCTTCACAATACAAACAAGTGCATTGTTCTAAGTTACTGTTTTTTGTTCTGAATCTCACTGCAAGGAAAATGTCCAAGCCAGGGGGCTTTTAATGGTGCCCTAGTGTTTTTTTGTTTTGTTTTGCTTTTGGTTTTTTTTCTGTTTTCCCCATAAAACCCACAGCAAATGCAAACCTTGTGGTTATGTATATAGAATGCCACGTGTCCTCTGTAAAGAAGCTCCTGGCAGCCACACACCATAGAAGGCCAAAAAGAACACATTTAAGAGAAATGACAGAAAAGCTGCATTCCCTAATTCACAACACAAATATTTTAAACATATCTTTCTAATCTAATAAACATGCCAGGAGTCCATTTAATGTATTTATGTGGCTTTTCAATTTTGAAAGCACCACTGACAAAACCATCTAGAAGAGGGGAACACACATCTGCCTCATCTGTCAGCACATCCTAACGGAGCCAATAACAAACTGAGCTCAGAGTGGGGTGGCAGAGAGGTCAGTCAAATCTGTATGAGTGTATCTGAGCAGGATGGTAAGAGAGAGAGTATCTATTCCCAGCATGGATCTGCTCTCCCTGTCCACGCTCCCAACCCGTTTGGAACCAAGGCCACAGAGGGAAACCTGAAACCCATGATGTCATCCTCAGGGAGCAAGGGCTACCAGGATTCAGTGAGAAAGTGTCCAAAAAGAGTCAACATCACACTACCAATGGGGTTAGTATACTTACAGCGGAGCAGCTGGGATGAATGATGAGATTTACCGATTAAAAATAAAACAAGTGGAAACATTTGCTAAATATCTTCATTTATCAGCTTTAGTAAAGAACAAGGAGATGCCTTAAAATCCTTCACTGGTTCTATTAGTTTCTTTTGGTTTGTATGTTATGGATGTCCAGCTAGATGGGTGCTGTTCGATGAGCTTTGGTGCACTTGACATAATGTAACTGCTCCTGCATCTTTATGCTGCTTCCATCAGTAAAATTGTCAATAAATGTCACCATCCAAGCCTTACTTGCAACCACATGCCAAAGTCATAATAGAATCACGTTAGACTGGTGAGGTAATATGTTTTGGGTCAGAAGCAGTTCTGTCTTTTCTCTTTCTTAACTGTGATAGAAGTTGATTTTTTGTTTTGTCAATCCACAGAAAATTTGGAAATCATGCACTTTCTTTCTGGATGTTTTGTGGTGCTGAACTTGCCCTTTTTGTTCTGGTGACTTGTAGTAAAACATACCTGCTAATGTCACAGAGGGCATTCCCGACTCTGTGTGCAACACCTAAACAGGTTTCCACTTTTCAGTTTTATTATTTTTGATCCAGTTCTGACAGCTGTTAACTTTATTTAGAAACTTCCCCTTCAATAACTCAATCTAAATAATCTCAAAAGCACAGGTGAGCTTTGTTTGTTTAAAATAAACACATTAAGCACTCAACAATGCAACCCCTTTGTTTGTAATTAGGTTGCTATATATTAAGCGGCTAACACTTTAACTATATAACAAAACATGTGGAACTGTCAAACAACTGCAGCCTGGCTGTTTTTCCTTTATGTAGCTGTGATACATTACTGGTTGCATAAATAAATGTACTGTGAACCCTGCTTGTTTCAAGGGGAGATAAAGGTTTTTGCAAGCTTGCAGACAAGTGGACTTGGAGGCTGCAGAGATTTACTGTTACTCTCCGGGGCATACTGAGCAGCCTCAGTATGCGTTTGTAATAATATGCAGTATATCTTGGCTCTAAACACAGACAATACAAGACAAAAAGTACTGAGGAAACCATTTCCATATTGTCAAAATATCTGTGCTTATATAGATGCTTTCTAAAACATATCATATAAGCACGTTGATTTGTATTACTCTGTTTTTTTTAACAGATTTTCAAACCTTTCTTTAAAACCCATATTTTGATTAGTGGTGATTGTGTCGGTTGTTTTATAATATATATCAAATATTTTAAAAAAGTCATGGTAAAATGTGTAGAAAGTTGTTTTCGACTGAAAAGTTACAGTAAAAGTTACTGATTGTGCAAAAAGTTGTGAATTGAGCAGAAACACCAGCAGATTAGCAGATTACTAAACCAGGTGTATTTTGTGTTTTTGTATGTGCATGTGTGTGCGTGTAGAAAGGAAAAGGACACAAGGTCAAGCTTGTCATCAGTTGCTGCTCATGATGGATGGCCATGTTCTCCCTCACCACACAGTTTCTTATGGCCATTTTCTCTCTTTCCAGTTTATGTATGGAGGATTTCATGCTGGTCAACTTAACAGCACACAAGGCTGACAGATCTCTTCACCGGCAGTAACCATCCAACAATTCTCAAACCGAATAAGTTATATTTATTGAGCAAACTTGCACTCTGTCACACACTTTCATGTTGTTAGGATTCTTCAGAATCACAAATAAATACAGAGGGAAGTATTTTCTGCCAGTTTGGGGAAAATGCAGCAAATGGGAATATTCCAAGTCAATGTGCTGGGTTAAAGCCGATGCCTAAACCTAACCAAACATCTTGTGAAACATCGCATAAAGCCAAACAGCAAAAGAAAATAAATTGAAGCTGAAAAATAACCTTTAAACTGAAGATCTTTAAACTGAAGATAACCTTTAAACTGGAAACCTCAACAGATCTAGTCTCAAGTTTAGGTCTCCTGATTCTAAGTTAATTGACTTTCCACACATTGATGCCCAACTTCTGGGTGAGGAGCTTGCTATCTGTTCATAAGTATTTACTCAAGGTTTATGTTTGCTGCTGTTGCCACTGTCTGTGCTGCAAGGTACAAATGAAAGACATTTTACTTTAGAGATAATACAGGCTTTGACCAAATATCTGGACTTCAATTAACTAGCAAAACGTAAATTATCTTTTGAAAAAAAAAAGCAAAACAAACCCCTTTCCAATAGCCACCAGAGGGTGGTGATATATGTTACTTTGGCTGTGGTTATAATTCAGTAGAAGCATTTGTCTTAACTGAAGCAAAACCAACTAAGATGGATTTCCTTGAGTGAAAAAGGAACTCCTGCAGAAATGACAATTTTGGAGTTCTCAGGGATATCTTATCATATCTGGGAAGAAGCCAGTCAGTAACATGAGTTTATTGTGTGCCGGCAAAGACCAGAAACTAATGAATCACATCTTTATTCTTTGCCAGGTCAGACATGATTCACTAAACTATTTTATCGGCCAACTAAAGCGCAACATATCTTATTCAAAACAGGCAAAGAACACTTTTTTCCCAACACAAAAAGTGCAAAATAACATAGTTAACCTGGTTAGCAATAATAGTCTCATTTCAGCTCATCAGGATCTTGGCCTTCAAGATAAACTTTATTGTATTCAACAGCAGGAAGCTGTGGCCTTGGATATGATTGGGATTATCATTATAGGGTATTTCACTTGTCAGACAGAAAAAAGTCAAGTAATATATGTAATAAAATGTGTGCATCTTATCCTCATAGCGAGTAACTTTTCAGAATGACCTGGGATCAAAGTTAGCTAATTATTTAGTTAAGTTGCATATCTTCCATAGGGTAAAGTGTCAGAATGAGAGACTGCAGCATGGAGACAGCAGTTAGACAAGCCACATAACATTCATTTGCCCTGCTAGATCTATTGCAAAGGACCACATGTGAAAGCAAAAATGGATCAAGACAAGGCATAGAAACAGATGTCCTGTCACTGTGTGTCTAATGGAGATAGACATAGGGTGAAGAAACGATTGGATGCAGTGAGATATCTATTCAACTCACAGGGGATAATAATGAACTCCGTTTTTGGATCTTTGGAAAGCAGAAATATGGCCTGCTTAGGTTTCTGCAGTAATGTATCAAGTCAAACAACAGCTCACGAAAAATAACTTTATCTTCAATGTGAGCCTGAAGAGTAATTTATTGTTTTAAGGCTGACTGTGATTGCACTTTCACACAAAAAAAGAAAATGACATGATTTAAAAAATGCTACAATGGTTTTAATAACGTTGCCAGAGACAAAGCTAGAAGCAGGACTCCATTAGCTCAGCTGAGCAAACGGAATGAAATTTGGACAGAGAAGCTAAACCAGTCTTATCCAGGCTGTACTCACACCCAAGGAAGTCCAAGCAAGATGTGTAATGCTATATATTGCAGGACTTAGTGACAAATATTTAACACACTGTAGATAATCACCATAACGAGTTAGCATAAAATAGCACGTTTAAATTAGCACTATTAGCCAGGTGGTTAACTGACTCCTGGCTAAAGCTTCATATTTAGCATAGCAACTCAAGGACAATATTGATTTTCTCATCTATTACTGTTTCCGAAAGGAATTAAACTACATTACATTACAATGCCTTACATATTTTATTAGGTGCTTGTTTGCACCTCATGGAAAAAAAAGGAATGTGAAACTTGGGTAGAACTTGCCAACAAGATTTTGGAAAGTCGTTTATTTGGAATCAGGTCTGACACCTATTTTAGGCAAAATGGCCATAATAATTACCAATATTACTCTGTAATACATTTAGTTATGTGCTTATTAATATAGTTATACATCATGGATGCAATGAGTCAAAATACTGATAATAAGGTATATTTCAATATTTTTACTAATAAAAAGTGTATGTTTTTAAAACCGGCAGTAGAAGGATATGCTCAACATTTGGTTGTGATGGTAAAAAAAATAGACTGATAAATTATTTTGGATCCTGACTGGCTACAAGAACTAAAGTGTACAAACATTATCACAAAGTTAGATATCAGGGTCTGTGCATATGAAAAAGACACATAAGTGAGACATTGACTTAGGAAGGTCAAATCCTCTATACAAACAACATGGTAGGACTTATACTAACTGTGAGATGAGTGGTGAACTATGTTCTGTTTATTGATATTATTGGAGCTTTTAAGTCACGTATGAATCCATGATCTACTAATGTTTTACAGCAAACTTTGCTTTCCAGTTTGCATTTAAGAGCCATTTAAATACCCTGTGTAATTAAACTTGTTTCTATGACTGAAATGCCAAAGAGGCTGAAAATATATTGGGGGGGGGAAAAGCAGAAAACACAGAGGGGAAAAATGCCCCTTGAGATGTACTGACCCACAGATAAAGAAAAGTTAAAATGAACATTCTTGTATCTTAACTGAGTCTGTTCTCATTCTCAGATATTGAAGTAAACCTGATGAAAGTGCGTACAAATACACACTCAAAATGAGTGTGCCATTCCAGACATGTTTACATAGACAAAGTCAAATCTCCAAGTAGAATCCCTGGTGGGCTTTGTCTTTGCGAGAGGATCTCCTGGCCTCTCCTTCTATCCCTACATCCCCCTCGCCACTCTGACTGACCCCAGGGGACGGTTCAATTTTAGGGACTAAACTCCTGCTTGACCTCTCAAGACTGTCTGTCACCATGAGAACATTCCCACAATATGCTTATGTTGACTGCATTCATTAGCTGCAGTTTGCACCATCACCGAAACCTAATAAATAACAGTAAGCAGAATGTACAAGAGCCCAACCAACAGGAATTATTGATAAGTAAGGAGCTTTAGCTTCATAGTGTTGTTGATTGATGCCTCATCATCAGTCTGTTACTTAAGTGCTCTGGATTGGTCCCAATCAAAGCAGACTTGAGAAGCTGTAGTCAGGTCTGGAAAACAACCACTACTGACCTGTCCACACACAGAGAGCAGCCAAAGAAACTCCATTCCGCCCTCTGTCTGACAGTGTCAGCGTGACTGAGGCCCTCCTGTCTGTGATTGATGACCACGTTTCTTCACATTTCTGAACCCGAATCACATTGGCTCTTTTGGCTGGGAGTCATGTTTGCTCTATTTAGTTTACATTATTCTTATTATGTCTCTGACCAAACCAGCTGCTGAGTGCATATATGGGAGGGGTTTTTTCCATGTCCTCAGTTGTCCAGGTATGTGTAATGAAATCTTAAGTTCTGTTTTTAAAACCCTGGGAGTTCCAGTCATTTTCACATTTGAGGTTTCCCTCTTTGCTCCCCTTCCCTCTAAAAGAAAAAACAGACAAGAAAACTTGTGCTCCTATGTACGAAACTGTCCACCCAAGGTTACTTATAGTTTAATTTGCAGCCTTTTCAAAAGGTAAAATAAACACAGGTTTTAAAAGGTGGGGAACACCCAGCATCTTGGCCATTTTATGTAGAGGCAGAAAACAGCTCCTACAACTCATCACATGAGTTGACTGTGATGTGTTTAAAGCAAATGTTTTCACCAGACATACTCAATATAAGTAACAAAGAAAGTTGCAAAAATATAGGCACTGGAGACAAACGATACTTATCTTCCAATTTCTTTAGTAGTGGAAGTTTCGAAGTCTAAATACATGCAGTCATTAATTAGACTTGGTCTTTAGGGAAAGTACAAGCGGACTAGTGTGGTGATGTTCATAATGCTAGGGTGGAGAAAAGAAGCACCTGTTCACAAGCACAAACGCAACCCAACTGCAAACACACATCACGCAAAAAGTTCAGGACAGTGCAGAAAATTGTAAAACAAAGAATGTGCTTGTTAAAAATAGTTGTTTGAAACACCAAAAAACTGCATTTGCCTCAAGATAGAGATGTTTCACTTTTGCCGTTTTCTTTTAAGAATGAGTAAGTGTGAAACAAACTACATGGTGACTCACTGAGCTTTATTTCTAACATTTCATTTAGCAGTGATAAATACTTCCATTCCTATGTAATAATGGAACATGTGTGTGTTGACAAGGGGGAGCATAGAGCTGTTGACTCTTCAGACAAACCTAAGCCAAACCAAGACTGAACACTTCAGTCTTTGTCTTTTGTGTTTGTCTGAAACTTGTCTGATGTTAATTAAATGTCCAGACAATATCTACCCAGCAATTCATCATCCATGTAAGGCTACTAAGTAAAACATGAGAAACAGGTTATCATTAAAAACCAATCAACTTACACTGAACGATGCTTCTCACCTTTAACAATAACATGAATGTTTTCATAGCATAAATTATCTGTATGATGGTTAATCAGGTCTAGAATTTTCATTCTAACATCTGAAAGTGCATACATCTTTGCAAAAGCCAATAAAAAAACATTGTTGGGAGATGATAGAAGATAATAAGTTACTGTGGTAGTGACACTTATTCAATAACCTTGAATGGTTATAGATTGGCTAAAAAAGCATCTTGTCATTTCCATCAACAGAAATTAACACAGTTGAATATTGGTACTAAATAAAAAAAACTAACTTTCTAACTAACTTTGCCTTTAATTAAATCTATGATTCTTATGAAAGGATAAAACAGAATGGTATGCATTGAAAAAGACATCACCAGCTTAAAGCACACGCTTAGTGTCTTTGTGCATGTGATTTCTGAAGGTGTTTTTTCTTTCACACCAAACGACAGAGCAAACAGAAAACATGACGTTCCTTTAGTGAAATACTAATTAAGATTCTGCACATTTCTTTGGAAATATCTGTTTTTTATTACTATCCACAAAGAGAATATCACTGATGTCATATCATATTTTCACTGGCGAGATGTCCAGGTTGTACCCCGCCTTTCACCCAAAGACTGCTGGGATCAGCTTCAGCTTCCCTGCAACCCTGCATCGGACTAAGCAGTTAGGTTAATGAATGAATGAATATCATATTGTCAATGCCCGTTTAATGCTAACATCTAACTGTATTGGATAAAAATAACAGCTCAACTCTTAAACACACAGTCCATGTATTAAAACAAAGATAATGAAAACACTGCTATGAAATTATGGAGGTTGAAATAGTTTAAGATGATGAAAAATTCACTATTCTCATGTCCCCTTTTTATTTTACTTCTATTTTTTATTCACTTAACTCACCCATTAAAAATCCCTCTTACTGTCCAACTGAGAGAGCTGCTGTGTAGTGCAGGTAAGACAAAGACTACTCATAAGCATTTAACATGAGCCCACTTCAAAACACTGCAATAGCCCCTTAAAACTATCGTCTGATCCTTGAAATGTAATCAGTACATTGTGCCTCTCCAGCAAGTGCTTGTATATGGCCATTCATGAGTGCCTGCAGCTCCACATGTGTCGCTGCTCGGAGGAAATTAACAGCTGTAGCTGCTCTTGAACACCTGCAATAACAATTCAG
This sequence comes from Telmatherina bonti, assembly GCF_933228915.1. Classification (NCBI taxonomy): domain Eukaryota; kingdom Metazoa; phylum Chordata; class Actinopteri; order Atheriniformes; family Telmatherinidae; genus Telmatherina; species Telmatherina bonti. The sequence continues at coordinate 19,686,619 of NC_136615.1, forward strand.
GGTGTAGCAGGTTAGCTCGCAGCTACTCTCTTTCTTTCTTGTAATCTGATCCAACCTCTCCTCTAAATTCTCAGAGCCAGAAGAGACCTGAAAGGCGAGGAGAGAAGCTGGTCTCTTCTCAGACTGAATAAAACCTGTAACTAAAGATAAAGAACAAATGAGTGGTGTAGCCAACTCATTTTCCCCTTGGATGTTAACTCGAAAAGCAGAAAAAAATCTCCATGTCTGCATCAAGCTTTTTGAAAGCGGACGTTTGAAATGTTAAACAGATTTTTTTTTTTTTTTTGAAGAGGACACTGAAGCTGGTTGATGGGAATTAGATCAATACTTCATTTATAATGACTTTTAAGTATAGATGCAAAACCAAAATGATGTTAAGCTGATAAAAGCAGACAGTAGTAGTTTTTATCTTGGTACGTCGAGAGCCAGACTGAATGCAACCTTCACTAATTCATTTAAAAAACATGTAACTTTTCTTTCAGTAGTGTAATCTGTCTCCTTTCCCACTAACAAAGCAAAACAAGGAACTTAATCGCCATTATAAACACTGCTACTAAGGCTTACATAGGCCTGAATGCCAGGGAGTAGATTGTTATTTTGATGTTTTTCAAGTAACATGAGACACCTAATAGAGAAATTCTGGTCTTGACTCAGTTTTGACCTGAAGGGACCATTTTTAATCGACTGAAAAACTGATTGAGGAATACTTTATTATATCTCTGAGGTAAAAGTAAATAAAAGAAATCACAATAACACATAGTGAAAGCAAACACCTACAACAAAGAACAGCTGAAACTACCCTCTGTGATATGACAGACATATACCACAAATAGGAGTTGACAGCTCCTGCAAAGTGATATGCAACACACAGTAACATGACTCACCTTTTGCTTGCAGTAGTAGTTTTGTTAATCCGATGTTGCAGCCCTTTTCATGAAGTGTTGACATGAGTTTGTCACCTGTCACCTGTTTTGGCTGGTTCCCTAATCCTGCAACTGATGCCAAAACGCTGTCAGGAACTGCAGTGAGTATAGTGTATGAGAGCGTGTTACCTAACAAAGCAGCGCGCTTGTGGGAACAACAGAGGCTTAAAATGCACACAAGAGAACAATAAATCTCAAAAGCATCATAGTGGCAGCTGACAAAGTTGCAACACTGTATCTGCACATTAAACGTTAAGATAATGCTGCATAAATGACCCACAGAGAACAATCTCAGCTCTGCCTCTATTGTTCCAGGATGTGACCGAGTCACCAGTTAATCTATCAGTGTTGATTTATAAGATGTGTTATTTCGAGGACAAACTAACCTGATATATATCTAAAGAAAACCAGCTTCTACAGTTGCTGAAGCATCCTCTTCATCTTCCAAAGCTCTGACATCAGCACATTTCCTCACAGACCATCTCACAGGTACGGCTCTAAATGCCCTGTGGGCTCTCCCAAATCTATGGAAAGAAGCACACATGTGAAACACATTTCCCGGTCTGTCATCAAGGGCCGAGAGGCAGGAATAACATGAACAAGACAGAAATTGATTTCATCTGTTTTCCCATCTCCTCTCACAGTCTGAGTGGCACTCGATGTCACTTGTTATTTAGTGGACGAGCATGAGGTTCCCCTGCAGAATCGGACACGGTGCAGAAGATGGTCAGCAGTAGAACAGACGTGCTAAAGTCTTCTGAACAAAGCTTTACAGATTTGTCAGCTGAAAGAGCAAAATGCCAAAAGGGACCGTTGTTATGTGTTTTGAACGCGGTGAAATAGAGACCCTTGTCTTCATGCACACAAAAGAAACGAGGACAATTTCACAAACCTCGGTGCCGTAAAACATATTTCTGTATTCTTGACACAATATTATATTAGGGAAACAACATGCTGAGGAACAGCTTGGTAAAGCAGAGGAGTGCTGAGTCTTGGACTTGGTCAAGGTGACTCGTGCAGAGATTCTGGGTGGTCTTGTAGACCTGTCTTTTCTTTATATAACACGGAGTTAGAGCATAATTATGGGCCAACATCCTGCCTGCTACCTGCCCATCAGACGTCTGTAGCATGGAGTTACAGAGACTGTGTGTGTGTGTGTGTGTGTGTGTGTGTGTGTGTGTGTGTGTGTGTGTGTGTGTGTGTGTGTGTGTGTGTGTGTGTGTGTGACAGTGCTGGCTTTCACCTCAAAAACACAAAATAAATTAACCTAATGATGAAATAATAAAATACTTTTTTTCTTAATCTTTTTCCACATTTAAAGACACACACACACACACACACATGCACATTGACACACAGCTGCTTTTTATTTGCCAGGATCCAGACCCAGATGGCGGTACAGTGTGAACTTTAACACACAGATTCCTAACATTCTTTTAGGGTGTGAGTTACTCTCCAACACAAACTCATGCTTGGCTTCGGCTTTCTTTACTTTCCGGCCAGCAGGTCACTGTCACAGAAGGAGTCTGGGTGCGCCTCTACCACACAAACAGGCTGTTGTTGTCCAGCCTAGGTACAGTGACAATGTTTTCCACAGCACTGCGTTGATTTAGCTCCCTGACTGTGTAGCACACAAAGCACAGACTCCATGCTGGAGCTGTGTCAGCTTATTTTATTGTTTATGATGGGTCTTGTAGTGGCAAGTACATTGCTTAATGTAAAAGGAATGCTAATTAAACGATGTAGCATGGCAGCTAACTGCTTAAAACAGCGAGGAAAACACAAAATGTATCCCTGCAGTCAATCTCTCTACAGTATGCCAGAAAATATTTTAATGTAAATTACATAATGCATCAACAACTATGTTATAGATAACTATATCTTATCAGGACAATACCTACCTATGTTCTTTCAGTATTTGATGACCAAAATTATCAGCTGCAAACATATCACCTGTACAAAATGAATTGCTTGGAGACAGGAATTCTCATCTTATTTGTCCAGGAGGAGACATCTCTACTACTACTAAACTAATACTAAACACCTTCTCATGAATGAAAGTAAAAGCAATTTACTGTATGTATAAAACTGGAGCATACATGGCAATCTTTTTACCAGTTCTCATAAAATAATTGTGATAATGTGATTTATTCATTATAGAGTAAGTGTAAATCTTTTTATTTTACCCAGACAAAGCTGATGGCTGAAGTATAAATAGAAATAATAAGAAAAATGTTTCTAGAAACAACTCAACTAATCTTGATTTATAGAGCACTTTAAAAGCAATCAAGATTGGCCAAAGAGCTGCACACACACACATAGCCACATAAAATAGTTCAAACACAGGACAGTTTAAAATAGAATCAGTAAATTAAAAAACAAAATATAAAACAGTAAGTGCAGAAAACAATAAAAAATCATAAAACAACCAGCATCTCAGACTGATTTAAAAGCCAAAGACAAAAGATGTGTTTTAAGAGAGGATTTAAAAACTGTCAGTGAGGCGGTGAAATGAGAAACAAAATTATTCCAGCATTAAAGAAAACAAGGTATACTAAATTTTAATAAGATTAAACACTTTGGGGATGTATTTCTAACAAAACATGTCATTATGATGGTTCTGTGTGCATTATTTTATAAGTGGTTCAGGTTATATGAGAAAAAAAGTACTGAATACACAGTACTAGCTACAGTTTAAACACATCATTAAACATAATCTCAAACATGTCATTTCTAGTAGTAATTTCATGAACTCTGCTCTGCTACCACGCAGATGAAATGAAAGCTTCTGAGAGTATCTAAAGTTTACTACACTCCATGAGAAGTTGATCTTGTTCATTTCCGGCACTCCAGTCTGTAGATGGAGCCTCTGTCTCGCCAGAAACTTTAGAGGAGAAAACCGGATTCTGTCATAATCATTCGGGGTTATTTTACATAGCCTGTCAACAGGCTCGGCATAAAGTCAATTAGCTTGCCACTTTGGAGGCAAATCGCTGCAGAGACAGCATTACAATCTTAAAAACAAACACAGACACAAAGGCTGGACTTTGCTAAATACTACCTCTGCTGAAAGGGGAATCAACACTTTATCTTGATCAATACAGCTTTTAGCTTTGGGTTACACTTTCTTCACAATATTATTGGTGATGAGCCTCAGGTGAATCACACTGCATTACAATCATGGGTTCACTTTTAGCATTGCATCTCATTATGACAATCGGCACAGTGTAGAAAAACGTGACCGATGGCACAGAGCTTAGAAATGTTCTCAGACAGACTGGTAGTGTGACTTACCATGCGAGCATGAGGGATCAGACAACATCCTGTCACTGTACCCAGCCAGAGCTCCAGCACTTGTCTTCCTTTGGAAAAAAATAAATAATAATAAATAATGAGTTATTAGAAGGGGCTCATATGTCTTCCATCTACAAATGTAAGGAGTGAGACTAAATTTCATGTTCAGGTCATTTCCCCACTTTGACTTAAAGCCAATCATGTAAAGTACCCCTTCTCCTTTTCTGTACTTCGATCTTCAATCACCCCCTCTGTCATCCTCTGCGCTTTACTTCTTATTCTTTTTTTTTTTTTTTTTTGCCTCTTTCTCTAATGACAGGATGTCTGCTTTCTCTCACATGGTCGCTGACCTACCAGGCAAAGGGCAGTGCAGCTTGGGGCTTTGAGTAAATCCTGTTGCCTGCTTTTGTCTCTCATCAGCAGCCATGGACGAATTCATAAAAATCTGTGCTTACACATCTGTATTTGTTAAATTACGGCAAAGTAGAAGTAAAATGACAACTTCTAAGTGGAACATAATCATCTGGTGATTTTGGTCTTGATGGGAGTCAAAGCAAAAAGCTGCAGATGATGACGATAATGATGATGGTAACTATAATTTAAACTTACTGAAAGTCAACAATCCATCTCAACATCTGGGAGAAACTACATCCATGTGCATTAATTTAGCTACAGAAACAATGAAACTACAACACACACAAAAGCACAGCGAATGACGTTCAGAAAGAAGCTACTCCAGTGGCAAGTATTGATATGAGGGTGTGCTTACAGAGAATAAACCAATGGAAATCCTAAAAACATATGACTTTCTGGCATCTGGAGAAGACATTTCTAGAAGTTATGTCTGGGATTGAAACCCTTTCAGTCTGCAGCTTGACAAACTGTGCTTTCATCATTTATCACTGTGCTCATATTACAAGAGCAGGAGATAATGAACTTTGGTCTTGGGTGTTACTTCTCTACTCTTTTACAGCCATTACAAACCTGACTTCCACATCTTTCAGCTTCTCTGGTAAAAAAAAAAAAACCCTCTCCCTCCCACAAATTAAGTCATTACCTGTGAAGTCCTCAAATACTGCTCCTATTCAGCTTGTTAATATGCAGCAAACAATCTCCACCCGGATTGGCCGGACTTGCTTCCTGTAATTAAAAGGGAGGAAACCGGGGTTAAATGTCATGGCTTACTAAGTTTAGCCCTCTGGACAACCTTAACACTCAGGCCAGTATCTAACAAGATAATGAGTGTTTGTTTTCATTCATTTGTTCACATTAGAAAAATCAGGATTTAGTCTATGTGTAGACGCTATGTTGCGTTTTACCATGCAAGTTTGCTAAAAAAAAAAAAAAAAAAAAAAAACATGCAGAAGACTTGAAGACTGGGTGGCTTCTCATCCACTTCAGCTGTTAGGTATTTATTTTCAGCTTTCATGCCTAATTTCTCTTTTTTTTATTTTTTTTTATTTTTTATTTTTTTTAAAGTAATACCATATTATTCTTATTTTTTCAGTTTATATGGCTTTAAACACGCAGATGTTTTCAACAGACAGGCCTGCCTTCATGCTGAGACCAGAACTGGCCTTACAAGGAGAACACACACATACTACACTCGCCATCAGAGCTGGAGTGCCCAACACAGTGAAACACTTGAGGCAGGAGCCTGCGGTAGACCACAAAGAGCTGTCCTGCCAGACACCCTCACTTGGCATGCCATCCCCATCGTGTATGTCAAAAGATGGGTGTTATTCCTGCCAGGAGGAAGAACAGCACCACAGTAAGAGCTGAGTGGTGACTTATTCAACCTCTCAGTGTTTAATGTTATCTAAGCCCTCACCTAGGCTGCACCTCAATGAGGTTCTCTGTCCTGTGGAGTGTTGGATGTCTGCTGAGCAGACCTGTGTGAGGTGCAGCAGGTTGTGTGTGTAGTCACCTCTGGGATCTGAGTTGCTGATATAAATATCAGCTGATGTCACAGTGACCGGTTGCAGATGACTAACTTCTGGGTTGTGCATTTAAAATCTTAACAGCATCTGCGAGATGCTAACACAGATAGTTTGTGTAAAACCTCTGCATAAAACTGAAAAAAATGAATGCAGAAACCAGGAAATCCAGTCAGTCTCACATACTAGCCAAATTTACATTTAGGAGCTTTTGATTGTGTCATATGATCTTCATTTGCTGGCCCACTTTGCCATTCAGTGAGCTGATAATTTAATTTTGGGGTCAACAAGGACATTAAGTTCTTAAAGCACTCGGAGAAAAGGAAGTTTGAAGAGTTGGAACTGTGCAGCATCTGGGGGGATGAAGACCACGCAAAAAGCCAGAAAGCTCCAGAACTGCTGAAGTTCTTTCATCCAAATGACATGAATATTATTCCACTTGGTTTTAAACAGAAACAAAAAGTCTTTAAGAAGGAAAGAAGAGCTCGAGTACTTTAGTTTAATCATCTCTTCAGAGATTTCCATCAGCCTCATCAATGATCAAATCACTGATATGAATCAATTATCATCTTCATCTTAACACAACACGCGCATTTCTCGCTCTGATCACGCATTAATACGTAGTTACATCAGCAGTTACAGATAAACATCATCATCATCATCATCATCATCACGGACTCCACCTATAACACCCTGTAGAGTCCTGCTGATCGGCTGCAGCTGCCAGAAGCTCTTCAAGCTCTCCACCTGAATTGTAATGAAGAGCAGCACGGACAAGAAACTCCGGAGCCCTCAGCTCGCTGGCAGAAGCCTGATCATCCACCATGAGAGCTCAAACTGCGCGCGAGCCTCCTTACCGTGACCAGCAGCAGCTCCGCAAACCCACTTGTGTTCGCTGCAACTCCTCTGCGGTTTCTTCCCATTTGTGCGCGTCCCCTGTTTTCTTGCGGCAGTTTTCCAGGCGCAGACTACCACGGGCTATAATGTTTTGCCCCCCCAACCACCACCACCCCGCGCGCACAGCTCCCACCTCCGACGTCTTTAAGAAGTGCACGTTAACAAACTCAGCTCATGTGAAAGTTACGCAATGTCTTTAGGCAACTCATAACGACATGCTCTGATTGTGACTGTACATGCAAAGCAGATCAGATATTTAGAGAAAGTGTTGTTTCTCTCAGCGCAAACTGAGTTTCTCCATTTTACTGCATGTTTATATAGATTTACTTTTCCTTTTTTCTGCAATATAGTGTTTTAAAAAAGTGTCATAAGTGGCAGCTACACAGAAACACTGAGACACAGAAAAACAGGGGGGGGGGGGGGGAATTAAAAGAAAGAAAAACTTTCTGCAATACTAAAATGTTTTGTTTATTGATCAAATATTCCAATACAGGATGCAACAAAGTCCCAATGAGACGTGACACAGTCAGAAACAAGTTCCTAAAACTGAGAATTGTAGTAATCTAAAATAGCATTTTAATGACAGAAGCTGGCTGAATACTGTTTCTTGCTGCTGAGGAGAAGTATTTGTACTTGACTTTTCAGGTCTTTACAGAGCCTTTACAAAATTATTCCTGAATACATTAACAATGAAACAGGACTGACACAGTGTATAATTCGGACACTTTCATACACATGAATGCTGCTTAGAGGTGCTGATGAAATACCATGCAAGTTTAAAACATTAAAAATATGAAACCAACAACAGCACTTCCCATTTTATCTCTGGAACACACTAAACACATTATCGCTGCTTACAAATAAATATTTCTTTGTCCTTAAAAGTTAAATAATCCTGATTCCTAAATGTTACACTGGCTTTTTATAACGCATGGCATAGCTTTCCACATCCAAAATATGTTCTAGTGTCTGACAGGGCTCAGTAGGTCACTGCAACAAACTCTACCATATTGAACACAAATGCCTCAGCGAGCGCTCAACACCTCTAGCATAAATACAGAACCCAGACCCAAGCACATGTCTTAAATATCTATTTGCAAATACTAACAGTGCAATGTACTCATAACAGCATATTCATCTACAAAGTGATATGAAATAAGAAATAAGGACAGCAAACTGATGAAGTAGTATAAGAAAAATAAAGCTTACAGTGGAATCTTTCACCATCCATTATTATAACCAAATGAACTAGCAAACCAGGTCGTATTTAGCCCCCCCCCCCAAAAAAAAAACAACCCCAAAACAACCAAGAAAACATCTGATTAAAATTCCTGTGGACTGACACTGTTTTCCTTTTCTTTGTATCTTTAAGGTCAGGTCAGATGTTGACAGTGTGGGCATGTTTCTTGCACAAAGGCTTGTCTTTTTTGGAGAAGAAAGACTGGCCTTCCAGATTAGTAGAGCACACCTGTGGAGAGAGCGAAACAAGAACAGGGCAGTGCTGTTACCCACATGGCATTTTTAATATCTACCAATTGGTTGCTGTGTGAAATTTTTGTGAAATTGTGGACTCACCGCACACACAAAACAGGTGTCATGCCAAGTGAATCCAAGAGCCTCCAGGAACTTGTCTCCTGCCTCGATAGGGAAGTCGCAGCCGTGGCAGTTGGTACCAAACATGGTGTAGTAGTCTGTGTGATTAGTGCATAAACTAAATGCTAAGTCAATATGGTTTTATTTGCAATACAATGTTTAGCTGGGTCTACTTTCTTCTGTACCTTTTTCACAGTACGGCTGTCCATCCTCCATGTGGAACATGTTGCCTCTGATTGGCTGTTGGCAGGCTGCACAGACAAAACAGGACACGTGCCAGGTCTGTTTCAGGGCATTCATGACTTCCTGCAGGGAAAATGGAAAAATGTGGGAAACAGGTTTTAAGGTTTGGTCCTGTTTTACAGTTATTTTAATAAAGCTAATGGGCTTTTTCAGTTTTTGTAAATAAAACAGACTCAAAATGTGAGAATTTGATATGTTTTATATTATTCTCTAACAATTCACTTTTAAATGTACATAAATTTAATGGTCTCCACACTGATAACTAAATAGTCCTAATCTGATGATCTATAATAGATGTATCAATAGATTACAGCTTTAATATGTACAATATGAAGCTCAACCAGGTGAGACAGAAAACTATTTCTAATGCAATAGAGGATAAAATAAATCATACTGTAGTTTGGTGCATGTAAAGTCAAAGGATGAAATGTTCAACAGTCAGCATTGTAATTGTGTTTTTATGTAAAAAATAAAAAAAAACATTTTAAAAAAAAAAAAAAAACTTCTTTTACTGCTATTAATGAAAAGAGTAAATGTCTGTGATTTTGAACTCACCCCAAGAATCTTCTGCTGGCATCGGGCACAAGAAGGAGCAAAGAACTGCTCATAACAACGCACGCAGTACACCTGGTCTTTCTCTTCAACAAATCCACGGTCTGCCAGGGAGGAATGGCAGTGAGCACAGTTGAATTCCTCAGGGTGCCACGACATGCCCATGGCCACAAGGAATGGGCCCCTTGTGAGAGCAGGTGGGGGACAGGAGATTAAGCATACATACAGTTTTAGTCAAGGGTTCTCCTTACACTGATTGAGCTGTGTTGTTAGTAAACCATATTTTATTGATCCACAGCCTTGACTGTCAATGAAGTCTTTGTTATGTACCTGATGACGTTGTTGCACTTGCAGCACATCGGGGTGCGTGTACCAGCTGGGATGTGCTCAGCCCTCTGCACCAGAGAGTTCAGGTCCTCTGGATGTGGCTGTGGAGTGGGGAGGTCAGGTCCTTTTGGAGCAATACTTCCAACTTTTCCAAATGAACGACCTGCTCCAACTTTAGGAAGACCTGAAGCAGAAAAGTTACGAGTCAAAGCAAGACTGCAGAACATGAGTAAAAGTAGGAGCTGATCACTGATTATGACTAAATAATCAATGCTATTTTAATTTACTTTACTCATTAATGAGATTTTCCTTAGCATTGCTGGCAAAGAAATAAAGTTTGTTTTGTCTGATTATAAACATGACAACACTGTATTGGAGAGTTGGAGAGTCATAAGTGCAGTCAAAAACAGAGGCAACTCAAAGGTTCACACTAAAATAGTCATTTTCATGATTACACATTTTCACCCAGCTGAATTAGTGAAAATGTGACAAAGATACCATGTGTCAGTGGGAATAAGCCAAGTTGGAGGTTATAAGAAATTAGATTATATTAATATAAATATGATGAAAATTAAATCAGTATAAATGTATAGATAAAATGTGTTTCAACACAATGAATGTTAATTACAGGAGGACAAAAGTGTTAACTTTTAATAAAAAGGTAAAAACATCTGTAGGATGCTTTGTAAATGACTGAAAATACCGACATATTTTAAAGCATGTCTGAAGGAGGCTCAGAGTCCCTTGTAGCTCCAAACACACGGAGCTCCTCCGTGGTGCTTTACTGAATCTTTAAATGAGGGTTGGACGTTAAATTCACCAAATAATTAATTCATGCGAAAAAATAAACAAATTAAATGTTAAGTAGTAAATTCCACTTAACTAGCCCTCTTCCACGTGGCCATTATGCGATATGAATCTGTTTACTTGAACATAAGTGTGTGTTAATCTCATAAATAGCAGCCAACAGAAAGCTGCAGTGTCCGCTGCTGTTCCTCCCTCTAACAGCCATTTCATAAGGAAACTGTGCTCAGACAAATATCATGTCTGGTCTTGTGTGAAAACAAACTTGTGTGTTTTTATTTTAGTGGTAATGCTTATAAAATGACCCCTGACCAGTACCTTTCAGCAAATATTTATACTGACCAGTTTGATGTCTCATGGCAGGGACTGCTGAATTTCATGAGTAGCTTTCACACAAACTAAAATCCATAATTCTGAATTTAACAATCGTTTTAACACAGGGGATCTTGGGAAAAGCCAATAACTTGAGCTCATTAAGTGGATACCTCGACTTTTTATATGACCCATAATGTTAAATGACTTAGTGTAAGGTATTAAACCTGCTATAAATGTTCCAGCTTTGTAGCAGGAATTGAGCAAAATGGGACTGCCCTCTGTAGGCTAAAAAAAGCAACAACACATAACACACCATCCTGGAAGAGGCAAACCACAATGATCTAAGAGGCAAGAAAGAACAAAAGTCAACACAGAACAGGTGTGGATTCCTGCACATTATATGTTGCTCTACCTGATAGACCTCCAGGTAGCAAGGAGGCTTTGTTTTGGGCTGCAGGAGTCTTAAATGTGGAGGCAGGGGCAGCATTCCCATTCTTGGGTGCTGCTGCAGACTTGGAATATGTCTTTGCAGCAGGAGATGTGTGCATTGTGGGAATAGCTTTGTCAGCTGGCTCACTAGGAGACAGATACACACGTCATATAAATCATGACACATGACAAACACATGCAAAGACACTACACTGGATTCACCTCTTCTTCTGATTAAAATATGAAGCTGCAGAAACTGATTCTGTCATCACTTGTGTTTCAGTTGCAACAAATCTATGAAAAAGAATAAAATCCACAAGTAGCAATGTGTGTAACTAATTAGATTAAATCTGAATATAGACTGGTTCATTTGACCTGCAGTTTGGTGTTTCCAATGCAGGCAAAAGAAAAAAATACATAAAAATGCAACATAAATATTGTTTTGTGCTTGAATATGTGCTGCCACCCACTGTTCATATGTATCTACAAGTAATGACATGATGATATATTACAGATGATGATGCCACAGAATTTACTGTATAAGTCTCTCCTTAGATAAATTCTTTCACACTCAACTTTTATTATCAATTAAAATTCTAAATTGTAATTCTGCTGGGCTTATAAAGAGGTTGCTTAGATCGTGCTAAAAACAGGAATGACAAGACACCATGATTCAGCGAGGGTCAATTTTCCCTGGTGGTGCAAAACCTCCAGTGACAACACATTTCCAGAGGAAACATGGAGCGGAAATATTTCCAGTCTCCACCTTGTAAGCTTCTATTGCTTTCCTCTCCAACTGGACCTTCTAAGTATTTATCCAAATATCTCTTTATGTAGGAGTACCCTTTATGTTACTTGAACTTGAGCCATTATTGCAGATTGAGCTGTCAAGAATTCATTGTTTTGTTTTTGTTTTTTTTTTAATCAAAATGTTGATAATCTCGTGTGTACTTTCTACGCTAATCCTACATGTTACGTGTTTCTGTTTGAATTCCTGGTAACCTCATACAACCGATTCAAAGTAGATGACCCTTTAAACAATAAAGTAGTTATTTTAATCTCTTCTGTTCACAAAACAAGACAAAAGATAAACTTTACTTCCACAAAACAAAAGGAAAATAAGAAAAAAGGTAGGAAAAAACATAAAAGCAGTAAGGAAAATAGTTTATTGAAGCAAAACAATGAAAAGCTGGGGAAAAGGCAGAGACATGCTCAGAAAAATAAAGGATGAAATAAAGAAGAATATGGAGGCTACAGAGCTGCAACTACACTACACAATCTGTTTATGCTGAGTGTATGTATGTATTTGCTTTCAGTCATGCATCACATTTAAAATAAATACTTACACATTAGCAAAGAAAGGGTGCCTTACAATAATGTGAGCATCAAGGTTTGTTTTCTGGTCATTTTGGAGTTAGACAGTCAACAGTGTGTTTACTTCACCAGATAGTTACAGTGATTATGCTAGTATACAAAATAAAGCAATGTCTTGTTCATTATATTTAAAATTAAATAATACATTAGACATAAACTATTCACAACTACACATTTAGCACTCGAGCTGAAACGTCGTGATGCCAGTCTCTCAGCTTGTTGTACTTGTGTCCTATAACTTCTGGATCCAACTTGTTCACTCTGATTGGCCCCATAAGACGGGAGAATTGAAATGAAAAGGAGAAAAGGAGACAGTTGGACAGTTACGATAGGAGAAAACAAGGAAAAGAACATTAAAGCACAAAAACAAGAGAAACAGAAAGATAAAGGGAAAAATCACAGACAACAATCAAAGAGGATTTCTTTTAACAATGTTTGTGTGAAATATTATCCCTACATTTTGGAAAAATCCCCAGAAACAAATCTCATAAAGAGAAGAAAGCAGGAATCTCCTGGCAGAATTGCTGTTAACCGCATTACCACAACTTCTAGTGAATGACACACTAATTATCTGATGAGCTGGTATGGAGGGCAGTCTGTGTTTTTCCTGGCAATTAAAATAGACTTTAAACTGAGAGCAGCATGGTAATGACAACCTCTGCTGACTCCATAGCTGTCTCCAGTCAGCCATCTCCCTCTGGGTTAGAGCTAAACATTTTGTGCAAGAATGAAATCAGGAAATATGAGCTTAACTCTAAATCCCAGGCCCTTACATGTGCTTTTAAGAAAACTTTTTAAACGGCTGACGTTGAACATGAAACCGCGCTCAGAAACGGTAATAATGGAACACATTACTGACATGACTGCTGATGTAAGGAAATGCATGGACATAAAACACAGAGGTTGCTGAACGCAAACATGCACAAACACATAGTAAATACATTTATATTAGAAAATCTCCATTCACTTACTTCTTTCCATTATTCTCTGGAATTTGGTCTGGAACGAGGAAAATAAAGACACCAATGAGAAAGTAATAAAATGCAGAATATATGGTCAGTGAGAATGTGGGCTGACAGCCTGCTTGTTTTATCTGTGGAGACTAAAGCTAAAAAATGATAAAGTGAACCCTGACAGTTCGCCCAGGTCCATTCTGGGAGCTTATTGCTATAAGAACAGCAAGAAAACTTGATATTTGTGTAATTAATGATGTATATATCATATTTGATGCACACAGTTTCTGAGGCTTCTTGCATCACTTAATGGCAAAAACTTTGCTTAAAACCCCATTGAACCCAATCTGATCCTTGTCTTCTGCCCCATGGTGGGAACCTTTTGCACTGCAGTCGTTTTGACACATCACATGGAAATAAACAGTGGGTATGCAAAAACCCATATTTGTTAATTATTTTATTTACATTTTGTTAAAAGGCAAAAAAAAAGCATTCAGATAAAAAAAAAAAGACATTTCTCCTCATTATTTCTTGGGTTAAGCTTTAAATGGTTAAAGCTACTTTTAGTAAAAACAGTAAAGTTACGTTTTCCATGAACTAAGCCTGAACCAATTCTCACCATTCTCAGTGCCAGTCAGCTGGGCCAGGATCCGGAAGGAGCGAGACTGAGAGGTGCCCGTGCGTGGGTGCCAGTCCTCCGTGTCCTCAATAAGACGCTTCTTGCTGGCATCACTTAATGGGGACACGTTGTTTTCAAACTCCACAACAGGTTTCCTGTGCAGCCAGAGGAAGAACCATGAACATGTATAAATGGCAAGAGAAGATATTTGCATCATCAGCAGATAATATTGACCTCTTCAGAGCTCAACATTCAAGGTATTATGGAATGAATTGTTTAAGTATAAAAGCATAAAAACTTGATCTTGACCAAAGGATTATAATATTCAATTCAAACAAATGCTCACACGTCCACTCTTGCTAACATATTTCATTGCAAGTAACACACACAGTGCACATAACAGAGATAAGTTGTGCAAAAAGTGCTCCTCACATGATCCAAATCACTCCATAAGATGCATAACACATAGTGACCTGATCTACGGTGTCAGTTTTTTTTTATCATTTTACCTCCTAGGTTTAGCTGGAGGAGCTCTGCAAATGACCAATGAGAACATGGAGGAGGAAAATAGACAAAGACAAAAACCCAAATTTAAAGTCATTAGTTGGCAAACACACTGTGACAGTTTACCGTTTTAATTTTTACTTACTTAAGAATTTTCTCTGGCTCACTATTAAAGGGGGAGGCCACAGAATAAAAGTTAGCCACGTAATAAAAACATATAACTATGTACTTGAAAAGTCAGGCCATCTTAATAATTAATTAGGTTGATGAACAACAGTGAGCAAGTGAAAAGTATGCAACTAAATAGATGGATTTAAGTAAATCAGCTGCACATTAGCATGAGTAAGTGTTGCACCACAAGATGGGAGTGATGAGCTTTCTCAACATAACATCTTCTTCCAAACATATTTCTGACCAAAGCTTTAAAATGCAATAATATTCTATTTTGAACGTCAACATGCACAGTTTAGTGTCTGCGTTCTGCCTCACACTGTGAGTGACTTTTGGAAATTTGTGCAACTTGTGTTTGATCACAAAATGCACAAGTCAAGCCATTTTTAGCCAAAGCAGAATATACTGACATTGATTTTTACTGTCCTTTATTAAACATACTGACACTGGCAGCAGATAAGGCAGACAGATGCAAAGCTGAGGGGTGTTACAGTAAGAAGTGAGAGGTGTTCACAGGTCTGGTAGCTCCGGCAGTAAACGCAGCACCGCCTAGCATAAATGCACCTGAGAGAATGAATAAGCTGACCCCCACTGGGTGTCCGCTGCTGTCCCAGCTGATTATTTGCAGGTTTGTTTGGCTCTTGAAATGAGTGAGTCAGGAAAATGAGGGTTAATTTAAAGAGGTGTCAGCATGCCTTTGGTAATCATAAACCAGAGAAACTTGGAGGCTACAGTCACATTCCACGTGGTTAGACAGCTACTGAAGCAGTCATTTTCTCACTCATAGAACTAACTTGGTGTTTGCCTCTTCCTCCTCCTATGGGCAAAGAAAGGGTACACAGAAAACAATTGAAGCCAAGAAGGAGAATAAATAGTGCAGTTGGAAAAAGCAAGCACAGTCCAAACAAAAAAAACCCTTCTGAGAGAATGTGCACAAAGAAAAACACAGAAACCACAAAAAAAGGCATGAAGGTCTGAACACAAAGCACACACACACTCACATGCTTCCACAAAGACACTCCAACAATCCATAGTTTGAAATAAAAGAAAGACAGAGGAGATGTAGAAGAAATGGATAACTTTTCAGGCATAAATTGTTTTAGGATTTTTTTTTACATCAAAAAACTGTTTGGAGCTTTTAAAAAGCTATCAGACCAAAACCAGAAAATGATGTTAAATAACCCCGAACAAACCACTGTCACAACTACAGAGTTTGTAAAGTTCACAGGAGAGCAAGTATTCAGTGGTGACTGAAAGCCAAGACTTCTTTAGATAGATCTTAATTATCCTGATTTTTAGATGACAGAAAAGAGGAAGGAGTGGTAAAGTACTTAACATGAATGTAAAATACTTAATATTCATGTTAAGTACTTTACTGATAACTGCTGATAACTGAAAGCTAAACAGTGAACAAAAGGTCTGCTGATGAAGCTCAAACACATCAATTTCCCACGTCGTTGTTGCTGACAAATTTCTGCTGACAATTAACCATCATACAAATAAAAGTGATGCCTTCAGTCATTCCATATTAGTGTTGTCTGGCAAATTAGCAAATCTGACACAGCGTCTCGTGTCTGCTTCAAGTTACAGGCTCTGTTTCTTTACTCGGCTTTAAAAACCAACGTGAATCCAAAGTGATGCTGTGGTCTCTGGCTTTGCACTTCAGTCTGTGATAGTAAAAAATTGACATTTTTATTTAAATTCAAGTAGTTAAGAAGGAAAGATGAAGCACTTTGTGATAAACAGGTGGTGCCTTACAGCAACAACCCCCAAAAAGGGAGAAAATCAACTTGTGAAAAACTAGAAAAAAGAAATTGTGAAGGACATCTGTTTAAAACTCATCCACTTCTTGTTACATGCATGAATGGAAACTATTCAAGCAACTTTACAAAAATGATCTAAATCACCTAAAGTACTTGTAATCAGTCATAATGTACTAATTTAAACAACGATCTGTCCCTGGTTTCGAGAAGCACGGGGCTGCTGGGAACTGGGATAATTAGAAACAAATGTTACACCAGCGGGTAGTTTTGAACAGAACGCTTGTTTGAGCAACGTCAGTTGCTGACATGCAGGCAGTGGCATCGGTTACTATTTTGTCTTGGTTCTTCTCCCCCTTGAGTTGCCCTGAACACGACTTAAACAGAATGTAAAAGAGCTGCAGACTTTCCTTCCATGCAGCTGAATGAAAACTTAGACAATGGGCTGTTTTGATGTTTGCTTTTAAATAAGATACATATTTTGAGGTGACTTCTACAGTAATGTGGTATGAAGTAACGGGAAGATCAGAACAGGAGATCATATAAACATCAACAGAACCACAAAAATGTCCACTAGTCTGCCGCCTCTGTGAGCTACATCCTCCGAGTTTGTTAATTAAAACTTTCAATGAAATTAAATTTCTTTAAGAAAAAGGCGTAATGTAAGTGAAAAGGTGTGTGACACCTTGGATGGGTGGGTGTTACCTACCCATTGACATGCTCTGTGAGCCCCTGGCTCTCCAACAGACCTCGCCTCTGTCCCATAGCCACCTCACAAGCGTTGGCGTTGGAGTACAGGTTAATGGGAGTGTTATAGACGGAGGGCTGTGGGACATTAGGTTGGGAGGAGGGGGCTGTCACTCTGGCTGGAGAGGAGGAGTTAGATGAGGAGGAAGAGGCAGATGGGGAGGTGAAGGCAGAGCGACCGGGGCTGCTTTTGGGAAGTGAATTTACAGGAGCTGAGTCCTGAGCAGTGACGCTTGACTTCAGCAGAAACGGAGGCTGCGGTGGTTGAGAGGGGGCAGCTGGTGTGAAAGCCGACGATTCAGAGGGGATAGAGGCAACTTTGGGAGCACCAGGAGAGGACGAGCCTGAAACCCCACAGCTGACCCCCCCAAATGGCCGAGCTGTCTTGTTGTAAGCAGGACTGGGCTGATTTGATGGTTTTGTGTGTGTGTTGCTTGGCACGGCGTGACTGATTGGCACAGGCTTAATAATCTCCTGAGGTTCATCCTGGGTGAAGATGAAAACAAACAACATGCACATACAGCAAATCCACAAAAACAAACTTGTGCAAGTGACTCAGCGTTCCCACCTTCATAACACAATCACATAAAAACGGTGCTCTCACGCTGCTAGGTGAAGGAAAGCTTTGACTGTGCCAAATAAGTTTTAAGATGCTCTAAAATGTGTAATCTCATGTCAGTTATACATGCCAACACAGCCTGTCAAATCATCTCAGAAGGGGACAATGAGCATGCTATAATTATCTATAATTATCAAACTAAAGGTATAAATGAACATTTTACTTCATACCTTGTGCACGCCATCACTAGGGACAGTGGACGGTCTGTGAAGACAGAAAGTAGATTTATTAAGCAACTGCTCATACAACAACAACAAAAGAATAATGTTTGTTTCCTCTCTTTTTTTCTTTTTTAAGTGAACTGCATCAAAAAAGGATGAGATGAGACTATAGCTTGAGGTTGAACGTCTGTTGTAGTGAACTCTGAGTGCACAGGTTACAGAGAAATCTTTAACTCAACTTCACCTTGTTCTGGTAATTACTCTTCTTTTTGCGCCAAAAAACCATAGAAACAAAGCGTTCTTGATCCATATGCCTTGTGGGTAATGAAGTTCTCGCATGCAAATCTGAGCACATTAACCTATGTCAAACTCTGGAACAGAATAATTTTTTTAACCATTAAATCATCAAATTAATTTAGTTAAACTTTTAACTCAAACCTCTATGAATTAAACCATGAATTAAGAATTATTACCAACACTTATATCATTCTTCAAATAAGTCACAACACTGGTCTTTTACCTGGTGTGCCTGCTTTCTATAACAGCTTCTAGATTGCAGAGGATTAATGGAGTTAATGACCTATAATTGCAGCTGAATTAATGAAGATCAGTTTGGAACACTTCTTGTTTCCAAAGATGAATCACAACTTCATTTACTTTTTATCAAAGGCCATAAACTATACTCTAGGTAAAGTTAGATCAACTTTGAACACCACAAGGTGGAATATGTAAGATTGCATAATGTGCAATAGCCCAGACACACCATCCCATCTGTGCTCCTGGGGGTCTCAGCACCTGCTCACTGGCAAAACTAGGAAGTCTAATTCAGCCCCATTAACACTACGTTACACATTTCTGTGGTGTCTGGAGTTTCTTTTTTGTGTGTGTCCCTGAACTGCTAACAAAAAATCAGAGTTTAAAACTTTCTCTGATTTTGCTGCTATTTACAATTGGAGCAGTCTCATTAAGGAGCTGCCCTGACCTCTGCTGTTTACTTATCACTTCCATTTATGTTCCACCTATTAATGTTACAGTATTGAGGGTGTTTTTATTTGTGCCATCACAGACAGACATTACAGTTTTATTTGTAATTATTTGGTTACAATCTGAGCAAAGACTCAAAAATACTAAGTCTCTCAAAGGGCCTACAAAGGCTTCTTAAGGTTAAATTTATTTTGGACTGTTTCCTGTGGTGGGAATGGAGACGTCACAGGAAAAGACCTCCAAAAAGACCCTGGTGCCTGAGTTAGAACACACAAAATCTATATAAATGCTGTTCGGGCTCTGAAAATTTAGATGATTAATAATAATAACTGCAAGTCATCCGCAAACAGTGTGTTAAAACATGGTTAGCTGTGCAGTGTGTGTAAAAACACCATACAGTGCTTTAAAGCAAGAGTCCACACCTAGACTAGTGTCTGATTTACACTTATGACTGAAGCAGCTGCCACAGCTTTAGCTCCTTTGGGAGACGAAAGCTGCCTGCTCGTCTCGTCTTCTTTCTTATCCGTCTCTTGAGACGTTCTGGAAACTGAAGAATATACAACAAACCTCTCATCCCCTTTTTGTTTTGTTTCCTTGATACTCTCAAGCGCTGTCCATCAAAATATTACAATTTGAAAGGCTTTCGTCATTTTTATTGTTAATGAATAAAAACCATTAGCACAACACAAAACCCTATATGTCAAACTATAAATCTCATGATGCAACTTAAAGTCTTCAAATCCTTTGCAAGTGAAGCATTAAAACTCAAATGCAGACAGAACACAATGTGTGAACACAGAGATAATGTGTCCCTCGTTACTCATAAAAACAAAACTGAACAAAAGCAAAAAAAGCAGACAGTGAGTCAGAAAGGCTGATTCCGGAGCAATCACTACAGTGTGTCCCCCTGGCTCCCTTCCTCTCTCTGTCCTTTATCATGTCAGGAAAACAGTCAACAAACTCACACATTTCCTTTCTGACAGAGCTGAAGTGCAGTAACTGAGCACAGGGGCAGGTTGTTAAACAGCCGCACCCTGCAGTCCGCTGCGTACGTCATTCCCATGCTTCCATTTACAATTTTCCACTTGACAGCTAATATACAGTCTACTTATTTTCCAATGAGCAACTCCTATGTATTGTATGATTACGTGTAGAGAACCAGCACACAGATAAAGCTGCACAAGATCTAAAGATCAAAAAGCACAACCCATTTCAAACAGAAATAAGTCTACAATGAAGCAGTGTGCATCTGCTATCGGTGTCCCAGACTGGGATCACTGGGCGGATTCATCCTCTGTCTTTTCCCAAAGCAAACTGAACAAACACTTGCCAGGGTGGTCCCCTGAACATCTGCTCCACTCAGCCCCTCTGCTGTCTGCATAGCCAGACCAACCTTTGCTTTGAAAAGACAAACACTGTGGCACTAAGGCGTGTTTGGTCTCTTAGCAGAAATATTGCTTTTTGGTTAATCTTGATGCAAATAGATATTACCATGAGATTAGCTGAGTTCTGCTCATCGAGGGGTTTTATGACAAGCATAGGTTTAACATTCACTCTGGAGCTGAGATTCCTCTGGAAGCTCCCCTTTATTGTGCTTAAGAAATATGTAACAGTAGTAAGAAGAAAAGCCATGAATGAACAGGATTAACATACAGAGCGGTTCTAGCATTACACATGATCAGTCAAACGTGACTGATCATGCCTTTATGTTCAATTTTTCTATGAACAGCATGTAAAATGATTTCCCTTGGAGGAGTAAAATCATATTTTACACTTAACTGTGCTACCACTGAGCACTAGAATACATTTTTCACTCGTGTTAAATAAACTGCTGTAATTGCAAAATCAGAGGGTGTTCTCATCTCCAAATTATTTGAGGTGTGGCAGACTGTTCACAGGACAGAGAAATCTTGCTCCAGGTGAGGAACTAGCTCAGTCTCAACATGCCTCTTCTTTCCTGCTGATCTAATCAAGATACCTAACTTTATTCGATCACGCAAGACATCTGCAGACTTGATCTGTGGACCACATTTTTAAGCTATATACTTGAATAAAAGCTAATAGGTGCTAGATAAAAGTAAACATTAGAACTTGAACCTGACAACCAAATATTATAAAGAAAAAGGTGGTGTGGAGCATGGTTTTCATCAACTCAAACTTCTCCATATACCCTCCCTGACTCACACACAGATGCACAGTCACAGTATAAGAAAATGAGGAGGTTAACAGGAGGAGTAAGCCTGAGGGCAAAACACACTGACGCATTTCCACCCTGCCCGTCTCTCTGAGGGCCAAGAGAAACAATCTGGCAAATGGCATGAATGACTGAATGATGGAGAGGTTAATAGACAGCTTTCTCAGCACACACTCATGCCTCATATATATATATATATATATATATATATATATATATATATATATATATATATATATATATATATATATATATATATATATATATATATATATATATATATATATATATATATATATATATATATATATATACATATATATATATATATATATATATATATATATATATATATACATATATATATATATAGCCTAAAGGAAAAACTGCTCACATTTAAGAAGTTTTTCATTTTTCCTACACTCACTTCAGCATTTCAGATGCAGTGGAAGAAGCAAAACATTACTGATTGTGGAAAAGTTAAAAATGTTTAAATGGTCTGTAGTAACCCTGCAACTCCCAGCATCTGTCTCTGACTTAAAATCTGACACAGATATTTAAAGTTAGAGAACAGAACTTACAAAAGGACTTAGTAGATGATATAAACATTTTAATATTATTTCAAAATCTTCCTTCAACCAAGATCTTCCTCTCACAATAACTGTTGTGATTGCTACCTAAGCGATTCCTGGACAGGATAACCCCAAGAAGAAGAAAAGCCTGAAAAAAAGACATTAGAAAGTAAAAAATGACTCTAGCAGATGGATATTGTATCAGTCATGGAAAAAAAAAAAAAACCCCAACAAAACCCCATAGATATCCTTTGTCTGTGAAAAAAACTGCAGGTGTAAGTAGAGCTGACAGCAGCACTTCATTGGGCTAAATAGCAGAACAGAACATTTCAAGGTGTTGTTTAATGTTTTACAACTGTGTCAGTACTAATAGTAAAAGAAATGCCAGATGCTATAGCAAAGTAAAAGCTAATCAGCTTGTTACCAGACTGCTACTGCAGCTGCTGTCAGTTGCCTCGATACTCCACCAACATGGCTGTTACCCTGTGTGCATGTCTGCTGTTTGTGCTTGCACGTCAAGCATTACCTCTGTGCACTCATCTATGTCAGCAGTCACATGCGTTCTACTGACAGATGGCATCCATGTCATCAATTTCCATGTGCCTCTCTCTGAATAGTGCAGCTTTTCACTGCAGGCTTAACTCTTGTCATGTGAGCTTTACTTGAAAAATGAATGAACAAATAGTAAACTGAAAGTGCAAAGCAAAATATTAAAGTTTGAATTTTATACATTTAGCAGCCCAAGTCAGACAAAAAGTAGACTGAGCGGGCTTTCCCTGAGGTTATATCACTGCAGCCACAACAGAACAAACTACCCTGTAGATCATATGTGTCTTTCAAACACGAGTCTGAGTATTGTAAAAAAAAAAGTCCCCATCGTTTTTTCCTTTTTCTTCCGACCACCACACCACATCTTGCTAAGGCAGCCAAGATTCAGAGGGGGTTCTGGGCTCTATTGGGTTGTCCTCTACTTTACCCTGTAGCCATAGCTTGTTGTGTGAAAAGTTGTGGTTGTCTGCAGATTGAATCAAGAGACACCCTTGCAGTTGAAGGTTTAACGTTTAGTCAAACAAATTTTAAGTTATGCTATTGAAGGAGATAAAAACATACAAAAGAGACATATTGATGTATGTCATTTCCATTTATCATGTAGTGAGAGCTCATGAAAAGCAAAAAAAAAAAAACATTCAAAACAGATCTGCACATCAACATATTAGTACCTTCCATGAGCTTCATAATAAATAAATAAAAACAGAAATGAAAAAAAATTGATCTGGATGGTCTTTGAGGGTTTTGGAAGCAACGCCCGCAGCCTCTTGGACGTGGTGTTTCATGGCACTCCGCTACACATTTCAGTGCACATGAATAAACATCAATTATGCAACTTTCCTAAAGCTGCTTCCCACAACCTCCTTGTAACAGTTAGCAGCTCCATATTTCCATGACATTAGAGCCAAAAAACTTTTATAAAATTAACTGAACAATCCAGCTCATAGCAACATCTTAAATGTCTCTACAAAAGGCAACTATCAGATTAATATGTTCAATAAACTAATCTGTTCTATTAATAAAACTACTGTACCGCTGCAAGCTGGAGGTATTCATGTACAAACCTATATTGTAAAGCCTAATAATATATAAGGATGGATCTATCAATGCTATGATCCAATATAGTTTTAATTCAGCAAATATTATGTGAAATAGAGTTAAACTAAATTTTGACAATTTTCTAGAGTCTTTTACCTCCGTCTGTCACAAACAGATTGTCCTAATTTAGGCTCAACATGCTATCTGTTATGGTTTACTGTAAAGTGGAAGGACAGGATAAGGAAGGCACTTGCTCATTTCCTCTCTTTTGAAAACATGTTTGTTCTTACCTACACACTGGAAAGTTAATCAAGAGTGTGTGCATGTGGGCTGAATTTGTGTGGACAATGCAAAAATACTGCACTTAACAACAAATTCTGAGCTGGATGCCTCTTTTTTCAGTTTCCAAACTAAATAGTAAAGTATCTGTGTTACCACCGTATTATCTTTTTCATAATCCAGTGACTCCAAAAATGTGTACTTTTACATATTTAATTTGATATAGAACATACAGCAAATCACAATCTGGATGAGGAAAAGTCATCGAAACATCATCAGTCACTACAAATGTAGCACCAGACAGTCTTTCTTCTCAGCTGCATGTTTTCACACTCTTCATCCAGATGGTTTGGATTTTCAAGTGTCTTTTAAGGGACTACTTGAAGAATGTAAACTATGATAAAGTGACATAATGGGACAAAACTTCAGTCCCATAAATCATCTCACAGAACTCTTGTAATGTTATGACGTGAGCAGTGTTATCAGGGTTGATCAAATCATAAATCAAATCTGGGGACAAGGATGGGAAAACATGGTGCTTGATGGAGGACATTCCTTTAGGTTTGTACTTGTTAGGGCTGGGCTTTCAACAATCATAAAAAATAAAAGGGTCTGATTATTTTAGCAGTTTCCGCTCCTGCTGTCTTCAGTTGCCAATTGAGTGTCACTGGCATTGCAGAGCTGTGCTGTAAACTCCTCCCACAGCCGCTTTGGTTTCATTCAGACACTGTTCTCGCTAAATTTGCCGACTTTTTTTTGTTAAAATCGACTAGTCTCGCAACTTTTACTGGAGTTATTAGAGACTTTTTGGTGTTTTGGCGACTGACTTGAAGGCACATATTGTTCTGCAGTTACTGTAATGGACGAGCAGCGGGAGTCTCTCCCCGTCCTAAAGCCCTCCCAGGCGGCCAGTGTCAGTCGGCTCTGGCTGCAGGTCAATGTAGAATAACTGCAGTAGGTTGTGGAAGTTCACAACAATATAGGTTATACCAGTGTCAGTGACTGGCTGCATTATTTTCGTATGGGTAGTTCGGCGAGTTAAACACTGTAATATCCATCCCTTACCATAGCAACGTGTTAACCAGCTGGTTCAGATCAACTGTTTTTTAACAGGTGAATGAGAAAAACGCGCTGTAGACTGACAGCGGTTGTTTGGCATTAAACGTACATTGAGGCCAACATAAAATAGTTCCTATATAAGCGGTAAAAGCAGATAAAAGAACTCGGAACCGTACATTAGACGGTTATAATATGACAATTGCTTATAATATGACGTTATGACAGCTTCGCCATCACACAGGCCATTACAGGAAATCATTCCTGCCCACCTCAATAAGACTGTTCAATGCTTCTTCCTCGTGTCTTATATAACATCGCGAATGTTACCAATGTTATTTATCTCCTCTCAACCGTCGAGAACACCAGGAGGCGCAGCGTTGTTTAAAAATAATGGATAATCGTGTTAAATAATCGAGATCTCAATTTCAGTCAAAATAATTGTGATCATAATTTTTGTCATATTCGAGCAGCCCTAGTACTTGTGCTTCATTCTTACTCCTGGGTTTGGGGTATTTTAATAAACATGAGTGAAAAAAATCTTGTTGTTTAGAAATATTAGTTGTTTTTTTTGGGGGGTTATATATATTTTTCTTATTATCAAAGCAAACTGTTTTCTGATCACTAAATGACTAAATCCAAAATTTTCCCACTTCATCTGGAACCACAAATTTTGCATCGTGTTTCATTCCTTCATTCCTCACTAAGTTAGATAAACCAAACAAGAACTCCACAAACCAGTCTCTAAAACTGAACCCATAAACAAAGCAGCCTACAGTCACACACTATTTGCAAAAAGAATACCTTTGTTGTTTGGTGGGTGACTTTTTTTTCCTGTAGTTTACATGTATTATGAGACCAAAATGTTTGATGTTTCACTGTGTATCCATTACCCACACCAGATTATATACAGCTGTGGGACAGGACTATTTTCAGATGGTTTTCCCACGATTAAAGCACAGAGACTCCTTTCTCCTTTGATGTGGTGATGGAATGACAGGACAAGCAAACCAGACTTTGAGTTTTGCTGTCAACATGTTTTACAGCTTTAGAAGTGTGCGTGCTTTGCCTCCATTTGTCTGTGTCTGACCCTAAAGCTGCTCTTCACTGGTTGAAAATATTAGAACTGTAACCGTTCAATCAGGTCAGACTAAAATGAAAAAATGCCAACGACCATATTATCGTCAACATTACAGTCATTATTCAGTTATTTCCTCTTGATAATGCCTTTGCATCCTTTTTTATTTACACAAGTTTTATTTTTGTAAAATGATGATCTTTTATTGTCTCTCCCTTATTTCAAATGTATACTTTGTTTATTACAACTGTGGATTATTTTATTGGAACCTGTCCTGTAGAAGCATAACTGAGATCTATAACACATATTCTTGTGTTTTATTTGCTCTATTTATAAATAAAAAATTGAAGCTGTTAGACACCTTCAGCTAAAAATCTGATGGGAACTGCACATGGATCTCTGACAACTTCCTGTTCTTTGAGATGCATATCACACAGTAGACTTAGGTTAAATAATCTCAGAACATTATGCTTTTGCCTAATGGAAAGAACAGAGCAGCAGGGTGATCGGATACAAATCTCAATGCCTTCTACAGATTCTGGACCATGCGCCACACCAGCAGTGAGGAACATGTGGAGACCATTAGTAAAGAGCGCCTCTGTAATAACCTAGAATTAAGACAGTCCTTAATGTCTTCTGTGTTAAGTATATATGCTTCATATGTAATAAAGTGGCTTTAAAAATAGTCCTAGGTTTTCACTTTTTGGCATGTTCCTGATGGTAAAATGGCATCATTCCCTCAAGCTGAACTGCAGCTTAAATTAAACTTAACTGTCAAGTTGATTTGCATTAAAAATGTTTAATAAAGTCAAAGATGTGAAGCTAAACTGAAGTTTACCGTTACTGTCTTAAAATATACTTTCCCAAACCTTTATTAGAGTATATCATTACAGTTTGCTGTAATTATGAAACAGATTACAAGATACTTAAACTGGTGCTACTATGCAGGAAACAAGTTTTTATGACACGTACCAACTCTTGAGGAGTGAAAAGGAAGCTGCTGTGGCAGAAAAACTACACTGCTTTATGTTAGAACAAAGAACTCATACGTTTATACCAAGAAAAAAGCAAGAGAAACACTTTACTTGTATTTTTTCCCTTTGGACATCAATAATCCATCCATCCATCCATCCATCCATCCATCCATCCATCAAAGATGGGGCCTATCCCATCAATCATTGTAGGCAGGGTATACCCTGGACAGGTCACCAGTCCATCACAGGACAATAATAATATGAACAAATACTTCTTAACAAATGGTCGAAATGACAGTTAATGGAAATGGAACAATAGTAAAATGTCGAAAATTTAAAACAGTAATAGGAAAACAATATATTATAATTGGCATTATGCACCCAAACCCAGTGTTGGAGATGGCTCAGGCAGGTTTACTTCCAAAAACCTTTGATAATATTCATGATAGGCACTGAAACGTTTGCTTTACCACGTGTAGAGCAGGCTGTGAAAGGGTTAATCAATTGTAATAAATTGTTCATTTAAGAAAGCACAGATTAAACAAATATAGAAACTTCTTTCTCTTATCACTAAAATGTCCTCATTTAGAAAATGAACTGTGTTTCTCCTAATTTTCTTTCCCTTCTGTCCTTTCGAGTGTCTGCTTATGTTACTGTAAAAGTGATACAACATAGTGTGTCTGTGTGTGAGGTTGCATCACATTCCTCCTCCTGATAACATCAGCTAACTTCAGGTCTTCCTCTCATCCTGTATAACTGCCTCTACGATGTAACCAACAGTGTTTCACCCCTCATTGCCCCCCCCCATACCCCTCTGTTTTCCCTAACTACTGCTAATTACCAGCCCATTTTAATTCATTATTAATTCATTTAAGTCACCTGACCTCTCCTCAGTCTGCTAGATCAACAAGTCTCCTCACTTTTCTGGTTTTCCTGGGGGAAAAAAAGTCTTCTTTCATAACCTCAAGTTAATCCTCTACAAATTTTTACCCTGAGTCTATGTTCTGCTTTCAAGTTCAAACAATCCTTTGGCTTTGTACAAATTTCTTAAACAAGCTTAAATGCAGGTATTAGAGAAACTCCGCAGGGAAGAAAATATGTGAAGAGGAAAACAATATGAAAACTGACTCTAATGGAGCTTTAAAAGCACCAGGAGACCTGCTCAGTGTCCAGAGGCCAGTGTGATGTTACATGCATTCTACTGATATCCATAGATTGTGTTGCAGTGTGTAAGTGTACATATGCACCCTCTGCGTGCATGTGCAAAGCTGTTACCTCTGCAGAGTGAGGCTTAGATTGGCTGTGCAGGCCTTGATCTTGTTCTGGGCCTCAAGGTGGTTCATGCTCTCTGCAGAAATGCCATTAATAGACAGGATGATGTCTCCAACATTCATCTTGGCTTTGGCTGCTTTGCCTCCATCAGTCAGCTGCAAAGACAGAGAAAGAACTTTGCTTTATCATGCAGAAAGGAAGATAACAAAAGAAAGTTACAGAAAGTCTGGTTTCTGTATCTTTAGAATGTGTCCACACATGTTTACAGAAATCTTTTATCCAACTTCTCTGTTATACTTTTGCATTTGAAACTTGAACGCTTTTCTCGCCCTGCACAGAAAGTCATCCAGCAAAAAAAAAAAAAATGTGGTGCATGCTTATTATGTTGATTTATTTCTCGTAGCCACCAAGCATTGTGATCTCCTTTCCCTTTCCTGTCTTATGTAACCCTTATCAGATCAGATAGGCATCTGATTTTCCTCACAACATCAACATCCCAGCATTCATGGGATAATTCTCCACTACACTTCACTTGTAACCAATCTGCCCATAGGTTTTCATTTTAAACATTAAAATAATTATTGGCAAGTTCATTACAAACACCCAGAAACTTGAACTGAAGCCACTACAGGCCCTTCTTTGCCCTTTGATTAACTAGTTTCTGCAAGGTTGGAATGTGCTGCAGCACAGAGTGGATACTGAGGATATTTTACCCTGAAAAACTGAACAAATATGACTTCACATTTTCTTGTAATTCTGCATCCCAATAAGTTTTGGTCTGATAGCTGGACCAAAATAAAATCTTTCTCCATATTCCAAGTCTTTTGCATGCTTCTTTAAACTCCAGATCCAATTTTTGCCTGCAAAATATACACACAAGGACATTCCTATTTATAGCTTTTTTGGCAACGCATTTGTTGTGCATGTAAATATTGTAGTGATGACAAAAATGCAATTTATCTGTCAGATTTTCTGAAGGTTACCAGCACATTTTCCAAAACAAATAAAAAGTAAGGAGAGCATATCTTTTTAGAGTAGGCTTTGTATGAAGTCAAAGGAGAACCATGTAATACCTGCTGGTTTGGATTAGGAGTGAAACTGCAAGGTCTTAAAAGTGTCGGTCTAACAGACAGTAGTGTAAGGTAACCACGAGGTTTATGAGGTTCACAATCCATTTCCACCTTGTACAGACTTGCATTAAATACATAAAAAGTAACGTAATAAAACCATGCCCGTGTGATGACTCCCTGCCAGATGCAGTGACAGATCAGTGATTATGTAAGCCTGTGCACACCTCATCAATCAGTCAACACACTCTTAGCACACTCAAAGCCTGTACAGCCATGCTGGAAGCCTATAACGACTCTCTTTACTCATTATCTTATATTGGCTTTATTACCATCATAACTTTATGCCATCTGTCAGCACTGTGGGATAAATGAAGGCACAACAAACAACAAAAGCATGAAGTAAAATGAGAGGAATTTGGTCTGATGATTTTGTCTGTTCACACAGCTGAGTGTTGAACTGTGTAAAACAGTGATTTAGTTATCGGGGCAGAAACCAAGATTCCAGCCTAGCACATAAAGTCCACATTTGCAAATTTCTGCCGTTATCTTAAGTTTCTTATCTTCAGGCTCACATTGTTGAGTGAAGCTGTGCATATAAACCAAACCTGACTGAGACAGAAAAACCCAAAACAAGACACCCCCATTTTGCTCCAGCAAAAGAATGCACACAGGTTAGGTAACTAAAAGCAGCCATTGTGCCATTGTGTTTACCTCACAATAACTAAATAGAGGAAAGGAGAAATAGGGAAGGAGGAAGAGAAAGAATGAGGAAGTGACAGCACTGGCGGTTGTGAATGCCACATTTTTCTGGATCATCGTTTTCCTGCATTCCAGACGAATAGTCTCCCTGGTTTAGGAATGTTCCTTAAAACCTAAATAACTTTATACGAGGCTGCTACCAGCATTCTACAAGTGCTTATGGAAGAGGCTTCATTCTTTTTGTATCATCTTTAGATTAGCATACACTCGACCAAATTTTATGAAAGGAGAAGAAATAAATCTGTCCCACAACTCTCTGCAACCATATTCATTTAAATGAATATGAATCAAGGAGAGTGTATGCAGTCTGCGACTACAGTTTTCACTTCTGTGGCTTTTTCATTACTTTTTTGGATCACTAACCCAGAACATAAAATAACACTGTATCTTATGTCATATCTTTATCATTTGATAGTTTATATTATATAGCATCCATTAAGCAGCAGGATGAGAATACATTAGCCAAAAGCAATTTGAACAGCTGTAGATTTCACTTCCGCAGACCCACATCACAGCTTAGTGTTACTGTGGTCAGATTCTCATTGCAGCGTGACTGTCTTTTCTCAATCCTGAAGAATTTATTCGATCATACTTCCTTAACCTCATGACATTTTCCAACAAGTCCAGGAAAAGCGCTTAAGGAAAAGAATATTAGCTTTATTTTATTACTGTTTTACCATATTCTTAATCTTATTTACAGCTAAATAACTAGAGGAAAGTGTGTAGAAAGCATTGCTGAGACTAATGTATGCATACCAGTGTCTAGGACATCAACAGTGCAGTCACATGCTAAGCATCGCTCACAAAAGCAGAGTACTCACTAAACACAGACATCAGAAAAAAAAAAACTTCAACTGAATCACTCACTCCCCATGACCCTCAATCGGACTAAGCGGTTGGGATAATGAATAAATGAATGAATCACTTGCTCATTAACTGCATGACAAACACTCATAGACACACCTGCCAGGGTTTACTGTGTGTGACTGGTGTACTTATAGCAACACAGCACTCTTCAGTACAATAAAGAGAGTGTAAGCACACATGAGAGGTCATCTGGCATTTGGCTCTGCAGTACACCGCTGCACAGGGATCAATAGAAGAGGAAAAATAACAAAAGGGCTGCTGGATATACATGTTCTGGGGATATGTCCCTCCAGTCTGCCTCCCTATGTGTTTTTCTCTTTGTGTGTTAAAAGAGGAAGGAGAGTGAACACAAGGTCTTAACTTCTGTCCTTGTAGGGATGTGATGAAACTCATTATGTAGCTCTATATATGGTAATTCTTCCAACATTTAGTATCGCAAGGCATGAAGAGAGGAGCGAGTTCATGTAACAGCCTCAGAAAAATATGTGTGGTTAACAATATTTAATGCTTTCGTCTGTGGTGAACAGAGAGCACTTTGTGAATCCTGACTTCTTTCACTCAAACGCAGCCTTTCTCATGTGGATACAAAACAAATAGATGTTGAGTAAGAATCCCTGGCATGTGCGGTCTATAAATATAAATCAACAGAGCTCTGAGACACTCATGACGGAGAGAAGATAAGTAACGGACAGCAATGCTGGCTGTGCAGCCACAGCTCTGTCAAGAGAGCAGGCTCTTTCAGCCATGTGTTTTACCAAATCTTATTAGCCGCATCATATAATTTAATGTGTGTTGTAAAAAAGTCGGGACTGTTTTAATCTCTGCTATGTAAATGAAGGAAAGACCATGTAAGGAGGTTTTTGGCAGTATAATTTAAAGTGTAAAAAAAGGTTTGGTGATCTTTGCTGCTTTCCAAAATGAATAGGTTTTCTGTCCAACTGTGTTTACATGAATGGGATTTCAGCCACATAATGGTGAGGCTGCTGTGCTGCAGTGGTCCGCTCCACTCTGCTGATTTTACTGCAGCTGGCTTACTGATAATGACTACTGTAGCCCTGAGAAGTACGACTTCAACCTAAATTCTTTATTTTCTGAGAAAAAGTCTTTGTGAAGAACATTAATCTTTGTTTGTAAAAAAAAAAAAAAAAAAAAAAAAAAAGAAGGCATGTTGGGCCAAACTAATTCCACCACAAGTGAAACAGAAGCCAAGCAGAAGAAGTCATATTGCACCCATATGTCTTTTATTCATCTAATGTGCAGCCATGATCAAATACAGCTATGAAAGCATTTTTATTCCAAAGACTGAAACGCTTATTCTGTAATCTATTTAACAGCATAAAGTTGTATTAAATATTTTTAAATTCTGGGAAGCGCACTTTAAAGAAGAAGTAAACAAGACTTTAATAATCAACTGATCGCTCAAGCATATGAGCCAGCAAAATGTTTTTTTAAACATCACACTGCACCATTGAGGGGACACTAATCATCTCCCATGCAGGTCCGTCTGCAGCTTCCTGTCTTTAGAGAAAGTATGAAGTTAGGAAGAGGGTTGTGGTTGTTTCACATCTATGAAGTCATGTTACAGAAAGCGCCTGTGGTGAGAGTTGGAAGGCCTGAGAGATGCATGTCATGTCTGTGTTGGATGGAGTAATATAGAGGACCTTATATGGAGAAGACCTGGGCCTAATGTTATGTCATCACAAATACACAAAGCAAAGCAGACTGGGCTTTTCTTTCCATGGCATTACAATGTTTCTTTGCATTTATTTTTCTTACATACTTCACAGTTGCTGTTCACAGTGTGTCTTTTGTCATACTCTTATTTTGATCCTGAAAAAGATGAAAAGTCTGAAAACTCTGACATGTTCTGAACGAATTCATTCTGAATAACAATAAGAAAAATAAAAGAAAAAAATCATTGCTACAGAATCTCTTTCATCTGCCAAGAACATTCGATGCACGACAAGTAGAGCTGGGCGGTGATTTACTTGAAATTTCAATACAAGGTGGATTAATGCTTTGTCATTTATTTAGCAGTTTATCTATTTAACTATCTATCTCAGTTTTTTATAAATAAATATATAAAATGTAAGTTATTTCCTTTTCATTTATTAATCTACCAGTTAAATATTTTTAACAACAAATCAAGCTTATTTTTCAGGAAAACAACATTTAAAAGCACTCTGCAATGAAAAGGAAGACATTTTTCTGCCACAGAAGGCATAAACCTTTCTGCCAAATCAGGAAAGAGTTGTTCACAAATCTTGCCCCTTTTTTTTCCCCCCAAGATTAATATTTTTCACTGTTCTAATAAAATGTTCCTTGTGACATCTAACTTGCAGTTTTGACTTACTGCTCAAAAACTTCCACTTTAAAGGGAAAATACACAAGTATACGTGGTGTAACACCATTAATCTATAAGACACAGAGACATGCTTTTGGATCCATAACGAAGTCCACTATTTTAGACTTTTTTACTTGTAACACTTTGAAAAGAAATGTTAAGCTCCCCCAAGCCTCCTGGCTGACAAACATGGATTCTTGGACCATAACCCTTTATAGCAGAATGGCTTTAATGTGACCTCCCGTGGGCTCACCATCTGCGGGAGGAGCCGTAGGGGTCGGGCGCAATGTGAGCTGGGCGGCAGCAAGGGGCGGGGACCCTGGCGGTCCGATCCCCGGCTGCAGAAGCTGGCTCTAGGGACGTGGAACGTCACCTCTCTGGTGGGGAAGGAGCCTGAACTTGTGCACGAGGTTGAGCAGTTCCGACTAGATATAGTTGGACTCACCTCGACGCATGGCTTGGGCTCTGGAACCAGTACCCTCGAGAGGGGCTGGACCTTCTTCCACTCTGGAGTTGCTCATGGTGAGAGGCGCCGAGCAGGTGTGGGCATTCTCATCAGCCCCCAGCTTGGTGCCTGCACGTTGGGGTTTACCCCGGTGGATGAAAGGGTATTTTCCCTCCGCCTCCGGGTGGGGGGACGGGTCCTGACTGTTGTCTGTGCTTATGCACCGAACGGCAGTTCAGAGTACCCACCCTTTCTGGAGTCCTTGGAGGGAGTGCTGGAGGGTGCTCCTTCTGGGGACTCCATTGTTCTGCTGGGGGACTTCAATGCTCACGTGGGCAATGACAGTGAGACCTGGAGGGGAGTGATTGGGAGGCATGGTCCCCCCCCTCTGAACCCAAATGGTGTTTTGTTATTGGACTTCTGTGCTCGTCATGGATTGTTTATAACGTACACCATGTTCCAGCATAAGAGTGTCCATATGTACACCTGGCATCAGGATTCCCTGGGCCGCAGTTCAATGATCGACTTTGTAGTCGTATCGTCGGACCTTCGGCCACATGCCTTGGACACTTGGGAGAAGAGGGGGGCGGAGCTGTCAACTGATCACCACCTGGTGGTGAGTTGGCTCAGATGGTTGGGGAGGAAGCCGGTCAGAGCTGGCAGGCCCAAACGTGTTGTGAGGGTCTGCTGGGAACGTCTGGCTGAGTCCCCTGTCAGAGCGAGCTTCAACTCCCACCTTCAGCAGAGCTTCGAACATGTCCCGAGTGAGGCGGGGGACATTGAGTCCGAATGGGCTGTGTTCCGTGCCTCTATTGCCGAGGCGGCCAGCCGGAGCTGTGGCTGTAAGGTAGTTGGTGCCTGTCGTGGCGGTAATCCCAGGACTCGTTGGTGGGCACCAGCAGTGAGGGATGCCGTCAAGCTGAAGAAGGAGTCCTATCGAGCCTTCTTGGCCTGTGGGACTCTGGAGGCAGCTGATGGGTACCGGCGGGCTAAGCGGC
This sequence comes from Telmatherina bonti, assembly GCF_933228915.1. NCBI lineage: Eukaryota > Metazoa > Chordata > Actinopteri > Atheriniformes > Telmatherinidae > Telmatherina > Telmatherina bonti. The sequence continues at coordinate 19,721,320 of NC_136615.1, forward strand.
ATGCGGCTTCGGCTGTTGCCGAGGCAAAAACTCGGGCATGGGAGGAGTTTGGCGAGGCCATGGAGAAAGACTTCTGGACGGCTTCGAGGAGATTCTGGTCCACCATCCGGCGGCTCAGCAGGGGGAAGCAGTGCTCCATCAATACTGTGTACAGTGGAGGTGGGGAGCTGCTGACCTCAACTCGGGACGTTGTGGGTCGGAGGAGGGAATACTTCGAAGACCTCCTCAATCCTACCAACACGTCTTCCCATGAGGGAGCAGAGCTGGTGGACTCAGGGGTGGACTCTCCTATCTCTGGGGCTGAAGTCGCTGAGGTGGTCAAAAAGCTCCTTGGCGGCAAGGCCCCGGGGGTGGATGAGATCCGCCCGGAGTTCCTTAAGGCTCTGGATGCTGTGGGGCTGTCCTGGCTGACACGCCTCTGCAGCATCGCGTGGACATCGGGGGCAGTACCGCTGGATTGGCAGACTGGGGTGGTGGTCCCCCTTTTTAAGAAGGGGGACCGGAGGGTGTGTTCCAATTACAGGGGAATCACACTCCTCAGCCTCCCTGGTAAGGTCTATTCAGGGGTCCTGGAGAGGAGGGTCCGCCGGATAGTCGAATCCCGGATTGAGGAGGAGCAGTGTGGTTTTCGTCCTGGTCGCGGAACAGTGGACCAGCTCTATACCCTCTCTGGGGTCCTGGAGGGGGCATGGGAGTTTGCCCAACCAGTCTACATGTGCTTTGTGGACCTGGAGAAGGCATTCGACCGTGTCCCCCGGGGGCTCCTGTGGGGGGTACTCCGGGAGTATGGGGTACCGGACCCCCTTGTACGAGCTGTCCGGTCCCTGTACGACAGGTGTCAGAGCTTGGTCCGCATTGCCGGTAGTAAGTCGGATCCGTTTCCGGTGAGGGTTGGACTCCGCCAAGGCTGCCCTTTATCACCGATTCTGTTCATAACTTATATGGACAGAATTTCTAGGCGCAGCCGAGGTGTTGAGGGGATCCGACTTGGTGGCCTCAGGATTGGGTCCCTGCTTTTTGCAGATGACGTGGTCCTGTTGGCTTCATCTGGTCGTGATCTCCAGCTCTCGCTTGAGCGATTCGCGGCCGAGTGTGAAGCGGCTGGGATGAGAATCAGCACCTCCAAATCTGAGACCATGGTCCTCAGCCGGAATAGGGTGGATTGCCCTCTCCGGGTCGGGGGTCAGGTCCTGCCTCAAGTGGAGGAGTTTAAATATCTCGGGGTCTTGTTCACGAGTGAGGGAAGGATGGAGCGCGAGATTGACAGACGGATCGGTGCGGCGTCTGCAGTAATGCGGGCTCTGCGCCGGTCTGTCGTGGTGAAGAAGGAGCTGAGCCAGAAGGTGAAGCTCTCGATTTACCAGTCGATCTACGTTCCTACCCTCACCTATGGTCATGAGCTGTGGGTCGTGACCGAAAGAACGAGATCTCGTATACATGCGGCTGAAATGAGTTTCCTCCGCAGGGTGGCCGGGCTCTCCCTTAGAGATAGGGTGAGGAGCTCGGTCATCCGGGAGGGGCTCAGAGTAGAGCCACTGCTCCTTCGCATCGAGAGGAACCAGTTGAGGTGGCTCGGGCATCTGGTCAGGATGCCTCCTGGACGCCTCCCTGGTGAGGTGTTCCAGGCACGTCCCTCTGGGAGGAGACCCCGGGGAAGACCCAGGACACGCTGGAGGGATTACATCTCTCGGCTGGCCTGGGAACGCCTCGGGATCCCCCCCCCGCAGAGTTGGCAAATGTGGCTGGGGAGAGGGAAGTCTGGGCTTCCCTGCTTAGGCTGCTGCCCCCGCGACCCGACCCCGGATAAGCGGCAGAAGATGGATGGATGGATGGATGGCTTTAATGTGCAAAAATGTCCATGACACATCACTAGAGGTGATTAAAATGTTGTAATACAGGCCGTGAGATTGCCCCCAAACATTCTCTGCTGATGATGTCACTGTTGTGGGACTTATAACCATTGTAACCCAATAAAAAAATGGAAGACAGGCTTCTGGAAAGAGAGATAATGGAGTATGTGTCCCTTAATACTGTCAAAAAGTTATTTCTAAATCCCAATGTGACGCCATGGCATCCTGACACCCCCATCAGTATGTGATGGGGTGGTAATGAGAATCTGTTACACAGTAGCAGACTGCCATTGGAAGGGGAAAAAACTGTCCTTCTCCTTAAAGCCAAACGTCCTTATCATGGGCACTTTGAACGGAGGCCGACAAGCAGTTGTCATGGTTTGATTTTGGTCTTTTAGTGAATCAATCTGCCAGCTACAAAACATAAAATGCCAGGAAGACCTTAAAGGAGCTCTTAGTCAAATTACCATGACAACACAAAACAAAACACACAGAGCAGCGCCAACCCTGCAATGAATAGTAAATACTCTTTAGGCTGGTCAGAAACTGAGCTGCCTGGTTAGGTTGATACAAAAAGGTTTTTGGAGACGGCAAAGTGCTGCTAAATTCTACCACCATCCATTCATTGTGCAGCTCCTCCTAACGGCTTGGATCAGGACATTTTGGATTTCTGTTCAGCTTAAAGTATAAGTATGCTACATTTAGCAACATGGACTGCTTGTTAATGTGCACAGCGATGCAGAAAAGCGCCAGTTGTAGTCCAAGTTCAAACCATAAATAGAGATCATGTGCAAAGCTCAATGGGGCCATTGGCTTAACAGCATATGTGTTCGTTTTATTACATGGAACAAATCAAATCAGAGAAAAGGAGGATTTTTTCATTTAAAACCATCTCATCAAAAAAAAAAAAAAAAAAAAAAAAGTGTGAGTGATCTAAATCAAAATCAAGTGGCAGTATAGTAACTCTTTATAGCTGTGCCATATTGCATTATGGAGACTGAAAGCAGATGCCCTGAAAACAACTGAAGACAGACATGAACCTATCACAGTAGGATCAAACACATACTGCAGATAACAGTTCATACTAAACCCATATGTGACCTGAACACATCTCCAGAGCCCTGAGTAGATGCGCAATTACTATAACTAACCTTACCATTATTGGAAAGCTACCTTAGCAAAAGGTATGCACTTACAACATGTGAAATTGATTTGTCGACAACACACACCACAAGATGCATGGTTTTCTAAAATCCAAGTCATGTTATACAGTTTTTTACTTTATTTTCTTCCAAACCTGAGCTGAACCATGAGTATTAATAATATCAGACAGCCAATGTCCTCTTTGTCTAAAGAACTCAACATGGAATAAACTTTTTTTTTTTTACTAGCTACAGAAATACAAAATGCAGCATTGTCAGGTGGCTTCTCATGTGAAGCCACCTGAAAATGCAGCAAATTGAGTAATCTAATGATCCAAGACAAGCTTTAAAACACAAAACTATGTCAAATATCTGACTCATTTATAATTTAGCTGCGCTTTATTTTGAATCCAGTTTTGAATCAAGACATTTGAAGGAGCTAAATCTTACGGGAGGTTTGTATCTTCATTCTTTTATTGCACTTTATAGAAGTGTGTAGAGCAGTGTGTAGAGAGGAAATTAAAGAGCAGCTATTGCCAGCCTTCCAAGTGCTGGATTTCAGTAAGTTTGGAAAAATGCCTGAGAAGAATAATATCTGGTGGGTGAAGGACATTTTTAAAGTTAGATCAAAGACGGCAGTAAACGGTGTTGCAAACAAAATTAAATTAAAAATACTTGAGAAGAGAAAAATGTCTCGGTTACACACTGGAAACTCACAAAGCATTGATCATAAAAGGTCTGATCTAAAAAGCTCAGTGACATATTTCTTATTTATAACACCACAAGTTCACAGAAGGTGAAGCTCTAAATTACAAATATAGGGAACTTATTTGAAACTCTTTCATGAAAAAATGAATACCAAAGTATGTTCATTCAGCTCGACTGTTGATGTAGGCTGCCCAGTTACACTATCATCAAATTCCCCTGCTTGACATCCAAAAGTAATTTTAGCATATTAGAAAATGTAATGTGGCAAAAAATTAAGAACACATCTGGAGGTAGAAAGCCGGCTGCAAAGACAGAACTAAACATAGCTCGTATTATTTTACTTAAAAGTATTACAAGGCTTTAAAACAGCAACTGAGATGTACATAAAAAAGTAAGTAGAGGAAGAAACGAGTCAGGGAAAGAAGAAAAAGTCTCTCCGTGCTGCTTCCCACATCTATCAGAGCTATGGCGGCTTGTTTAGGCAGTTCTCACAGAGGTTCATGCAACGGTAGCAATCCAACTCAAAATAACATTTCAAATTCTGTTTTTCAGATCTGGAAGCTTTTCAGAGGATGCTCTAACAGACGTGGAAAAACAGCCAGATACGAAAACAGACATAACCGAGTCCTTCCTCCATAAATCATCCCTGAGAAATTGGGTGGTCCCAGCTTAAATCTGGACCTGCATCATGTCAAGCTTAATCCTAAATACACAATGTACATGCCAAATAAACAATCAAGACTTTTTCTTTCATAGTAGTACAGCTACACACATTACTCATATTACATGTACTGAACTGTATTCTTAATTAAGTGTGTGGTTTTTTTTAGGGCAACCAAGTTTGAAAATTCCTAATAAGGAATTAAAATGACTGCTTGTAGCTTTCCTGTGACCAGCCTTATATTCTGTACATAATCTTCCGATTAGTTACATATGGTAAGCATGTGTAAAGTCATTACGTCATTATTCCATGGCAACTCCATCCATCTGAGAAAAATAAATACAAGCCTTGTGGTGTGATGTCAACAGATGCATATTCCTTACTGCAAACTCCTTTTATTTAACATTACAGGCCTCTAATGAACCTTAAAATGAGCCTGAGGTCAAAGCAATTTCTACTTGTTCATCCAATGAAGGAACTCAAGCGACACTTAAACTGTTGGCAGATGTTTCCACATGCGTGTCGCCTACTAATTCATACCAGTAAAGATCAGCATGACATGGTTGTGATTCAGTGATGTATTATATATTGAAAATTGCTACAAGTAGGCTAGTTCTCTGAGTTGCTATCACACAGTCAGGACCTGTCCAGCATGTGTTATATTGGCTGTGCCATTTTGTGACCTTAGGATTCCAGCTAAGCTAAATAGACAAAAGGGTTTGGCTTATTCCTGGCGTCTGAACAAAAACAAGAAATCCGAGCCCTTCACTGGTCATGTGCTTGGGCATAAATATGTTGCATGCATGACACTGACAAATAATGCGACAGGAGAAAAAACTGAAAGAACTGCACTGCCTGTCCCAGCATTATTATGGGATGCTCCACACCACAGATGATTCTACATAGTGCTGCTGGTGGACACAGGATGTATTCAACATTTTTGGCCATGAAGTAGTTAGCTACCAACATAACTCCACAACTACCACATTATAAGCACTTGAGATTGTCCTGGATTCACATCAACAAGTCTTTTTGGATGTTTGCCTGAAATGACCTTTTAATTTGGACCAATCAGAGTCAACTTCCCATTGTTCCAGTGATTTCCGCAGTTTTACACCAATATATCAGCTGAATAATTGCATTTGTCTAATTATGTATTTTTGTCTAACAAAAAAACCAAAGGGGGAGAGCATTTCAATGTCTTATCAGCTTTGAGTGTGGAGGTACTTCATTCATGGTTTGTTTTTATGATGACAACAGAGCTACTGACAACATAATGTCCTGCATACCACTATTATCATAGTAGCTCGACTTAAAAATAGTCTCAAAAGTTATGCTGGCCTTTAAATACCGGGAGACTAGCTATGTCCTAAAACAGATGGCCACATTTCCAAACGGTGGGCGCAATTTCTTTCTACACACGATACTCAAACTTCTGTAACCTATCCTGCCAACAACAAATAAACAGGAACTGACCTTGGACGTGACACTGAGATTAGAATTTCATAACAGGAAGCAGGGAGAACTGACTGACACTGTTCATTTGGCATGAGTCAAAGCCAAGAATTTACTGGGAAAAGACAAGCTGCCTATTTTTAATTGTGTTTGACAATGATAATTACTGGAATAATTGAGACACTTCATTTACCCTCAGGTTGAAACAGACCATCAGGGATGGAGCTTTTCTTGCATTTCTGTAAAAACCGCAGTGTTTTCACAGTGTCCTCTTTCTCTATGTACATAAACAGTAAAACTGTGTATGCTGAGGCCAAGCTTTGTTTTTATTCTTATAAACAGCTGTCTCTTTTTAAATAATGACAGATTCAGCAGCAATATGGTGGCTTGATGGAATCTGGTCAGTCCAATATGAATTTATGTGTCTGAAAGTCTAAAATAGTTATTACAGAACCACTGTGGCTTTCTGGAGTTTCAGTCAATTGAGCCATTTAAAAATGGTTTCTGATGGTCTTACAGCAGGCCATGCACACATGGTCTACTGTGGCTTCCATTACAACAAATACCAGGGCAAAGAGACTTAGCTTTATCCCTCATCTGAAGGACCAAAATGACATCAGCTATTAAACACTACAAGCTTCAACCTCCAAATATTTTTTTACATTTTTCAAATTGACACATGATGTGGACGAGATAATGTTATTTAACATAATCTTGACAACAGCAGGGATGACACAAGGTTGGTAAAGGTCTTGGGAGACTGAGTTAAAGGCCATGAAGGTGTCTAAATCCAGTAGCAAGTGTCACACAGGAGACAAATGGCACTTTCATCACTGACGAGGCAAATGGCAAATTGTGCGTGGACAACATTCCTGTGAGGTGACTGCCACAAAGTGAAGGGTACATAAGTGGTGTGTAACTGTGTTCGACTCACCCGTGAGATGGTGAGGGGCACACAGAAGTCCTTCCCTCCTTGCAGTCTGAAACCCCAAGGGGCAGGGCCAGCCAGGGAGACACTGTAACTGCTGCTCATGATGCACCTAGCAACAAAACATGCATTAACATGCAGTAACAGGAAAATCACACCAAAAGCGAAAGCGTTTGTGCTTATTTAACAAATATGAAGAGAAAATACAAGAAAAAAAACTGATGAGTTTTTATTTTAAAGTTTGCAACCTTGAAGCTATTTAAATCTAAGTACAACCGTCTTTTAATAATTTCTGGAAATGATACTTCTCTGCTACCTTTGGTCCTTGTCAGTAGCTTTTATACAGTAAATGTGAGACCACCATGTACTGTTGACATTTGAACTGGTTTCAGACCAAAGCACGAAAAGATAAAAAGATTGTGTGCTTTTTTTTTTTTTTTTTAGAAAGAATTTAAAGGTGTTAATGCACATCCTTGAAATAAGGACGTTAAAATGAAATGGAAAGCACATACTTCATCCTGTCACCGGTTATGATCTCCTGTTTACTTTTAGAAAAACAGATCTTAGATCAGTGACTGCAAAGCTAAAGCTGCACTTTCGACACATCATTCTCCACATGAATCTCCTTCTGTTGTTACAGACACAGGCTTAAACAAACAAAGCTAAGAGCTTTGAGCTGGACAGATGAGAGAAGACATGTCTTGCATGCATTCACATCTTGCTAACCCCCCTGTTAATCCCTAGCAGGGAGCAAAGTGAGAATTGACCTGTCCTCGCACAAATGCTGCACTGCTGGACCAGGAGGATGAAGTAAAGACTCCATGGATGCCCAGGGATAAGTTAGAGCTCAGCTTCAATTCACTGGCAGCTCAGAAGTTTCTTTGTGAGCTTTTTTTGTGTCACCAGGATTCTTAAGTAACTCTGCAACTAAATGCACAAGCACCTACATTATGTTACTGATTACATGCATGTGTGTGGATATTAAACGTGGACTCAGACACAGCCAAGATTATTTGGTGCAGTGAAATATTTCATGCTCTATTGAGTTTCACTTTTTCAGCCACAGCTGTTAAACTACAACTCAAAGCTTTTTACTGGAAGCACAACTGAGGTCAAGCGAAACGGCTTATTACGAGTTAGTATATTATAAAATTTATTAGACTGATATTTGAGGAAATTGGTAAATCGTATTTGCAGATCCAGCTGGTCTTGTGTGTTGGTGAGAGCTTCAGAAAATAACACGCATCATGTGGAAATATATCACTTTTGATCCATAACAGGAAGGGTGGGTGTTGACACCTGAAAACAGGGGTGCGTAGAAGCAAATCTGAACTGGACTTTGGTGAAATGAGGCAATGTTAACAGTTTAAAAAGCATCTGAGACACAATAAAAGCTATTTAATATAGATAATTAGGATAGATCCAATTGGAGTAGCACAATATATCATTTGAGCATTGTCATAGCAATGTGTTTGTGTGTCCAAAAGTGTCATCACAGATTCTGCAATGCAAGAGGCGAATGAACTTCATGCAATGCAATAAACAAAAACTTTATGGCAAACACAACTCGCATCGCACATCATGGAATGGAACATGTACTCAGGACCACAGGAGCACAGCAAAAGGAAGCAGTAAGAGATAACAATAACTCTCGAATACAGACAAAAAACATACTTGTAGCATTCACAAAGACAGGTGAGATCAGCGCAGGTTAATCGTTAACAAGATGGCCAGAGTGCAGAATAACCTAACGTGCTGTTCAAGTCATCTGTTGGAAATTCCTGCTCTTTTTCATATCACAACATATGTCAAGAATAAAGAATCGCATTGTCAGTTTTTTTTTTTTTTAAGTTGTGCAGCCCTACGTCTGCTGAGACAGCTGAAGACTGAAGACTAAAGACCGCCGATCTTTAACTTTAACTTTTGAGCTGATGGCATCTACTTATCTCACTACTGGCTTCGGTGAGCAGGGTTTTATTTTGTCAAGTGAACAATTCTGTGCCTGAAAAAAGAGCCACCACATCCAACATTTGTGCACTCGGCAGTGAGGAGACATGCTTTTCTGATGAGTATAAGATGAACAAAAACGCTTTGTCATCTCAGAGGAATGCCATTTTGAGGCTGTATGTCATGTCATGAAGTCATGCTGCTATCACAAAGCCCCCCCCCCCCCCCCCCCCAGGGACACAGCGCCACCTGTTGTAGCCTATCACCTGGTTGGTTGTAGGAGAAACAAGTCAGAGGGTTGCCCTTCACAAAATTTCACAATTACACTTGTTGCAAAGCAGGTGCTTGTATAGAAAGGAGGGCAAGAAAACAATTGAAAGTGATTGTAAAGTGACACTCGGACGTTGTAGACCTAAACAGTACAGCCGACATGAACTGCTTCCATTAAGTATTCTTGGCAGGTAAATTTATTATTTTTTATCAAATGTCACATGAAATGCTTTTAGAATATAGAAAATAAGCAGCTAAACTCAACTATGAAAATGAAATCTTCTTGAAACTCAAACAGTAGTAGGCATAAAGGTCTAAATAGCTACATATGTGAGAAGTGCTCATATTCAGTCGAGCTCAGTGATCATCAATCAAGTAAAAGGTGATTAAACTGAACAGATCTGGAAAAACCAGCAGCAGAAGGTTTAAAGCAAACACAAAATGTGACGTCCATGATCATGATGAAAGAGCAGATAAGACAATAGGTAAACATGGAAAGTGAAGCAGTTAAACTGTCAACTCTTACTGGTCTGATGAATACAGAAATTTGCTGACCAGTTAAAGTGATGGCATAGATACTAAGCTAAAGTAAACCTTCAATTAAGTTTCCCAAAAGACTTTTATATTTTCATTTTCATACTGTTTCTATCTGCTATGTTTGAAGTGAGAGCGACGTCTCCTTGATTAAAACACGTGCCATAAATACCTGACATTTTTTTGTGCTTATGGTGCACACTGTTCTTGAACTGTTTAGAATACAGCCAGTCAAAGTAAACTGGACGCATTCACAAATAGAGAATATCTGAGTTTATATTAAGACAGCAACCACCTGAAGACAGCTGTCTCCTTCTCAAAAGGCTCTGGTGATGACGTAAAGCAAGAATTAAAATGCTAAAATATATATCCCACACAATGTTATCAATCAGTTCAACCCATTCTACAATTACAGTACTGATATAAGCTATAAACAAACAGTAATTTGAGCTGATATTAAAAACAAGATTTTATCCCTTATTGTAAGACAATGAGGTAGTTTTTAAATACAATGTATGAGATGGGAGTGATGTCTTAAACTTAGCATAAGGAGCTCAACCACACCTTTCACACCACTGCAAGCTTTGTTTCCCTTTTTTTTTTTTTAGTATTAACCTCTGAACTGCCAATGCTTACAAACACTTAACTTTGCAAAGCCCTAGAGTACATGTTCCCATTGTACACCCCTTGGGAATACACAGCATTGAATTACTCACTTGTACAACCTTTTATTCTGTATCAAGTTTCAGTCAACTGGAACATGCAAAAAAAAAAAAAAAGCATACTTGTTGGTAAAAGACAAACTGCAGAGATTTGACCACATTGACTCAAGTTGTGCTGGACACAAATATCAATGGCATTTCCTAATAAGGATAGAGCAAACATTAGGGTCATCTCATGTCCCTGCTTGTGTTGCAATTTCCAGTGACATCATGCATAGACATGAGCAGACACACCTCAACGTGTTCTCAAAAAGAAGCAAAACAGCTGAGTTGTGCATGAGGATTTCTCAGAAACACATCTGTAAGACTGTTTCAGCATTTCTCACTTCAGGTCTTATGAGCCAGGTTCCTATCATACATTGGCCCTTTTGTTAGGGGTTTCAGCATTTTCTCACTGACAAATACTGCTTCAGGCATTCAGTTATGAAATTTGACTTGCTTAATCTCAGCAGTAAGCAGACTATCCCTACAGTCATATAAGTCTTGCACCACTGGGTTATCAATGTCTGTATCAGTGCCAACAAGTGCTGGCCAGCTCACTGATAAATAAATAATGCCAGACATGTGCATCTGTTTGTTGTGGAAAAAGGCAATCCAAAGCATGGCTATATTTCATTAGAAACATAAAAAATGTTTGGACACACTTTCCCGTTAAATCCAAGAGGAAATGTAAAATGCATTAATAGTGGAAAAGCTCTCTTTATTAGGAATGAAACACAGGTTATCTGCACTTAATGTTAGTGCCATTCAGCACCCTGACCTCCACCGCACGGGTCAAACTACAGCCGTGTCAAACCATGTTTCCTTTGTGTGATATTGAAAAAAGTATAGCACGATTGACTTGTCTTATTAAGCAATGTCTGAAGTTTCAGACGTCATGCTCTACGTCATGCTCATTTAACAGTGCTTCAGGAGACAACAGTTGCCTAGCAACGCTTTTGAAGGACATGTTGACTCAGGGAGTGTGGCAACTTTTTTTTTTTTTTTTACCACATACCTCATCATTATCCTGACACTAAAAGTAAAATTGATGGGAATCTCATTTGTTATTAGACTAAAACAAATTATGTTTGACCTACACGGAACAATATTTGGGATTCAGAATAAATTATAGCTACTATTTTGAACACTTTTTAAAAGATTATGCCAAGAATAATGTGTCCTTCAACACTATTATTAAAAAATCCTTCAGAAACAGAACTTTAACTTTACAGGACAGATTTTACACAAAGTGGGAACATATGTTTAATTTAAAGCCACAGTTGCCAATGCAGACAAATTGATCATTTTTAAGGGTTACTTTTAATTGCTGTTACATATAGAGGGTTTATATATATATATATATATATATATATATATATATATATATATATATATATATATATATATATATATATATATATATATATATATTGATATATATATTGATATATAAATATTCTATAACTACTACATGAAATACCATAAGGTTTAGTTCTTATGGTAGTAACAATGTTCTTCACCCATGTGTTCACTTTGGAGAAGGTGCAGTACCGCACTAAAGCTCAGTGGGTGTGACATTAAACACATGTCTAACATTATGAGGATATTTTCGCATAAACTTCATACCTAATTAGACAAGAAATTTAAAAAAAAGTAATGCGTAACTCTGTCAGGAGAAGAACGAGTGGTTTGTTTCTGGAAAAGGTAAAAAGTATAAAGCGACTAATTTCGATGATTTCGACACGCGCTTAATTGCAACTTTGTAACGGGAACAGTAAGTCATTCAATAATGACGTCGACAATGATTTAGCCTTTTTTTCCCCTCATTTATTAAGTTAACTATTTTAGCCGTATGTAGGCAACTCACCTTGCCTTGTGAAGCCGGTTTTTGTGTAGAGAGAGCGGAGCTTTCCTTCAGTCCGTTGGACCTCAGCTTCGAAGAACTGTGCTGAACGGAACTGAAACTTCCGCATATAAGCCAACCCATCTGCTGGAGGAGGGTTTATGGCGCCGCGCGCGGAGGGTCACGGCGGACAACACAACAGCAGGCTTGGGCTTGTCCGAAGGTGGGAGAGTTATGCAGGTGGGTGTCGAGGTTGATACAACTAAGTGAGAGTCAATCAGTGCACGTTTAGGAGGAAAGATGTTCAATTTGTTTTAACTTTTAGCCGAACTCTGACCAATTTAATTGTAAGATAAGCATATTACCAAAGGGGTGATAAAAAAAAAAAGACGTAGGCTAGTGGGTTTAAAAGTAAAACTCTTACAAATATTTTTACAGAGCCCTCACCACTCACTTGACAATATTTAGTCCAGAGTTAGTCATTGTTTCTAAATGTAAACAATTATGACAGGTCCCAAATTATACAAATAATAAATGTAACCCAAGGTAAATTCTTTTATAGCTACTACCATAATTGGAGACATTCATATCTAGATTTGAAAGATTTATTAACAGTCTAAATTTTCCACAGAAAAATGAAAATATAAATCGAAAATTTCATTCATTCTTAACTGAACTCTTAAATTGCAGCAATATTGATTGTCTGAACACATGTCCAAGAAATAAAGAATACACACATTTCTTTCAGTTGAACAGAGGTAGCAGTTTTTATATAGCAGCTGACGTTATAGCAGGGACATTTAAACAGCTGACAGGGCATCAGCATTCCTTATTGCATTAATGAACAATTAAGTCATGCTTTCCACTCAATGTCTCGATGTTCTGGTCGAACAGGTCACGTTCCACTTCATAGTATTGTACAATATTTCAAAGCATCAGCAGACAGCAGTGTTTCATGAGGTAATATGAAATACTGATGAGAAAATGAATACATAAAAAAGGATTTGTATGGATTATACAATTATACAATGTCTGCTTTGGGTCTTTAGGATTTCGAAAATCTTATCTTTTTCTTGCTATAAACTGTTGTTTTTTTTGTAAATTTTAATACACGTACTTTTTTTTTTTTGGTGTTAGGTTTGTATTTATTTTTTAGTGAGTAGATGCAACAGCAATGCGATTGAGGTTTTCATGTAAATCCATCTTTCCGCGGCGCTGTTTTGGCACGCCCTCTAGTGGTCAGATGTCAACATGGCACCCCACCAGTCTGTTTAGACTGCAATGCCTTTTATGGATTTGAGGGTAAGAAGTTGTTGGTTTCTGTCGATATTTTATTATGTATTTGAATTTCTTGTCATTTGACTTAAAGTAACCTTGAACCCCCAGAAAATCAGTACATTCATGCTGGAATTACTAAGCACATTTATGTTTTCTCACTTACTTTTCAGGGTTTTTATAGTTCTTTAATTTTCTCACAAGTTTCTTTGCTTTTTTGTTTTTTATTTAGAACATGAAGCAAATATATGTTTGGTGACAGAGTAGGTTGATACTGATTATTTTTTATATATGAGACATAATATTTTCTTTATGTTTTGTAAAGTAGACACCTTATTCCTGTTAGACATTACAAAGCATGATCTGTTTTGTGGATAACTGTAAACTCTGCACACAGATCTGCTGCATAGGTTAGCTGGGTTCTCTTTGCATCAAATCTGTGCCAAGTCAATATATGGATGCAAAATAAAGAGGCCCAGCAGCTAAATCCCACTTTGCACTGCCATTGAAGTACTCAGGTGAACAAGTCTTTCATGTACATTACATACCTTTAGAGCATTTATAACTGGATCAGTAAGCTGCTATGCTGCTTGGGAAATCTTGGAATGAATCCTGGAAAAATGAATTCTTGTGTGTTTGAGGAAGTGGAAGGTATTAACGTGTCACAAGAGACATACTGTGGTACATCAACCTCATGATAATTGAGTCATGCAGTGAATGGATTAGTGTTATTGATGGATTTCTGGTGATTTGCCATTCTCAGATGGTCAAAGTGTTCTGTTTTTAAGCTCAGTGCTGGATGTTAAATTATTTTCTTTCAAAACTTTCTAACTATCTGCCTTAAATGTTTTGATTTTCAGAAAAACTGACAGCCGTAGAGCAAAGGAGATTAGGAAGGTTATTTAAAAAACTAAGTAAAATTTGCCTCTATTTGCTACAGTGGACACCTCTGGGGAGCTTACTGATAATGCACCCTCTGTTATTAGTTCATAAAACAACATGCATAGACTCCATAAACCAATGAGTAGAAATTCTATACCAATAGAAATTCTTCTGGTTTTTCTTTTTAAACTACAAAAATGATAAAGTCACATTTTACTATGGAAGAAAACTGTATTTATAACAGTTTTTTTTTTTAAAAATACTTTAAATGCAACATGTAGTTATTCAGAAAACAAATTACTGAAGACTTTTGTTGAACTGAAAGTAGTAGAAAATCAGCATAGTGTCTGTTGAAACTTAACATTTGTTTATATTATGAACACTTTCTGAATTTGATGCCAACTTACAAATGACTGGAAAGTTTTACAGAGTTTAGAACAGCATCTGGTATAATTTCACAGATAATTAGGTTAATTTACCAGCAGATCAGATGAGTATAGACTAGGGCTGTGACGATATGCTTTTGATCCAATTCGATGTGATTCAGATTTTTTTGGATGCTGATTCAATTTAATTTAATTTGCGATTCTCACAATTCTTCGATATGGCTGACTTTTGTAGATTAAAAACAAAAAAATGTATAAAGCTTTTTTTGTGCTTGTTGTGTTAATTGATTTCAATTAAGAAAAAAACAACACTGTAGTCAGATCATCATTCTGCTGCTGTAATGCCCAAGACAAGAAAAAGATCAATAAAAAACACAAAAATGACAAAAAATTTAATGGATTGTTTTTTAAAGGAGTCCTAACCTGGTCTTTTCATGTGTCCACTGTACTCTAAGTTTTTTTAAATGATTGTTTAAAAACTTATTAAACCAAAAGAAATTTAAAAAGTGCTTTTTCTGACCATTTATTCAAAATAAAACTTTTCTTGTGAGATTTCATGCGAGATTTTGAAAAACATAGATGTTAGTTTAAATAATGTTAATGAGGTGCACGCTGATTGATCACTGGAAGTCCAGCACCGGAAGGGGGGGCGGGCCCAGTATGTCCGATGCTAAAAACAACAACTAGTGATCGCAAGCTAACTGACAGTAGGAGCTTTCTGAATTCAACCATTTAAGTTTGAACCTGACTCCGGGCCTGAGAAAGAAGATACCAAGATGGTGGAAGGAGCACGTTTACAACAAACAGTCTCTGAATGGTAAAGTTGTCATTTTAATGTCTGCTCACCTTGCTGTAAAGTCAGATAGCATGTTGACAACAAGGCATGTCGTTCATGTTAATACCTCTCAATTTTATTCTGTGTAGGACCATTTTTTAAATTGTGAATGTACCTAATTTTTTTTTTTTAAAAAAACATCCGGAGTTAGAGATGCAAAAAAATTAGGTAATGTTGACACCTGCATCATATTTACCTACTAAACTTACACGTACACGCCACACTGAACTTACCAACAGCCAGATAACCAAACACACATTTTAACGACATGGAACTGCACAAAGCAGCATGTTTACTTTAGGTTTTATTTACCGTCAGTGTTCATCTTAATAGATTAGCCTATTTAGATGTGACGTTTTAGCCAGGAGTCTGGAAAATGTTGTAATTTCCACATGACAGATCTCTGGTTGATGTAGCCACCGTGTGGCTGTATTACTGTACAGATAAATAACATGAAGTCAAATATCCTATATAAATAAAGCGTCACAGTTTGGCTGCAACATTTTAATGAGACTTACTGCTGACCCATGTAGACCCGTGTTTCATATATGCAGCATCACCTACCATCTTTTGTGTTGTTCTAATTATCGTCTCTGTTAAGCTACACATGTGGAAATTCTGCTACAGTGCTAATAGAAAGAGAACAGGGACACAGCAAGCTATTACTTATTATTGTGCTTAAAAAATAAAATCTCTTTTTCTTTTCTCAGGTGCTCAGAAGGAAGGATGAAGCTCCAAAGTTCCCCGTGTCTGGTCCAACATTCTGGCGTCGAACCTGTCTGTTTAAATGCTTTTTCATTACAGAATTTAATAAACATTTCTAAGCAGGATTATGTACATTTACCTATCAGAGGAAATGAGAGGGAAGTTTCTCTTCTATACCCAAAAATTTAGAAATAGAGCTAATCAAATGGCAAATTACTATAAAAGGTGATTCTATGTGTTCTTGCCATTTCATATTACATACAACAAATAGTAATTACTGCAGTCACTTAGGACAAAAGCAATTAAATGAAAGTAAGTGCATAATTTTACCATATACAAATTTCTGCATATAACCACTGAGCAAGCCTCAATATAAATCTTCATCTTCCTCCAGACTGAGTTGAGGCTTCTTCAGGGATGGCTGTTCGGACCAGGGAAGGCTGGAACCATGGTATCAAGAGATGTGCAGACTCCTACATAATTTTCTTTGTTGTCACCTGGGTTCCTTTTCGGCACAGAACCAGATGCTGGCATCAAAACAAACAATAAAAGTCCCTCTTAGCTTCCAGAATGTATATGTGTTTGATAAATTCTAATTTCCTATATGTAAAATTAATGAAAAAGATGACAAAACCTGTACTTCTGAAATGAAGGTGGAAAGTCCTTGATGACAGCTGTGTTCCAGTTGTTGCCTGCATTGTCAGGCCAGTCTATCAGTCAACAGCTACCTGTAGACGGCTGATGCTGCACATGGCATGAGATGCGCTGGACTAAAATCTGCAAATAGAAGTTAGAAAAATATCAGTTCATCTCATGAATAGATTGTAGGTGTAAATAGCTGCAGTTTATGAGTCATCAAGATAATGGAATACCAATAGATGAAATCAAACTTTAAACTTCAAACTTTTAAAGAGCTTTCATGCCAAAGTCAACACAAAGTGCTTTTTTAAACAATATATATATATATATATATATATATATATATATATATATATATATATATATATATATATATATATATATACACATATATATATATAGATAGATAGATAGATAGATAGATAGATAGATATACATACATACATATATGCACCTCTCTCTCTATATATATATAAATGTGAATATATAAATAAAAATATTAATAAAACAGGTTTTCACACACCAAAATATACAACATAGAATATTAAAATTATACTAATTTTATTTCACACACTGCTATACACAGGCAGCGTTTTGCCCCGACCACAAACCTCGTGTAGATAAAATTATATAAGAATAAAAGTAATATACATCTGGCTTGATGCAAATGTGACAAAACATATATTTTAGATCCATACACACCATAAGGTAGACACTCATATCCACAGAGGCTTTTGCCATAGCAACCACCCAGATAAAAGCAGGTGGGGGTCCACTCCTCAGCGGTAACATGCAGGACCCTCAACTACCGGGCTTTACAGGAGCAATAAAGTAAATGGTGACTACAAACACTATAGCTTCTGAAACACAGACAGTTCACCAGCTTCCGCCTCCAGTAGGCTCATTTCTGCCCAGTGTTACTAGTAAAACATATCCGCAAATGTTACATCCTGCACAGCTCCCGTTTTACACAGATACGTGAAAATATCAGAGAAATTAACAGGTAATGGTTCAGTGATAAGATCTGATGCTATTGGAAATGAAAAAGCAGTAATATCTCACAAATTTACACAAATACATATCCTCCCTGATAAAATGATGGCAGCATCAGACTACATGATGGTCATCGTGTTGGATTAAATTATAACAATTGACATGTTGTGGTCAGAAGAAAACAGGCATCATGGCAAACCAACCATCATGAATACTGTACTTACTGTGTGGTAGCTGGCATGAAAAATAAGAAATAAAGAAGACTTTACAAACATTTACTTGGCAGAGAATAAGATAGATATGAGAAAATAAAATGCGGGGCTCATTTGTACACAGCAGGAGGTTAAACCTTTAGGTTTGTCCCGTTAGCGTTAGTGTTAGCATTATCTGCATCAGGTTAGGTCACGTCTTAGTTACGGCAAAAAATAAATTTATATCAGTAGCAAAACTTACCGACTGCATTGATGGTGAGCCGCTTAAAGTTGCAAATGCACTTCCTTCTAACCGCGGCAGGGTTGATGCCATCTTCACCTGGTATTTTTCCAAATCTTTGCAAAAAGCACAAGCAGTCCACAGCTGGCAGAGATGCAGGTGCATTATCAACAAAAAAAAAAAATGTAATCCCTCTGTCCCTGGTAATCTGGTCCACTGATACAGGGAGAGAAAAAACATACCAGTGCTGGTTTTAGCAACAGACAACCGAGCAGTAGACATGGGACCGCTGTTTCCACATCTTCTCACTGCTTGTTGATAACTGCAACTGAGGCAGGCCCAGCAGGTGTTTAGAAGAGGGGTGTGTTTAGGCCTAGAACAGGGGTGGGTTTATGCAATTAGCGCAAATTTAAAAAAAAAAAAAAAAAAAAACACCTTTGCGAGACTTCAGCATTGTGGACAGTTTTGCTGCGAACAAAGTGGCCAGATGGAAAAACTTTACCGTCTTTAAGAGAAAGGCTTCCATGGATGTTTCGGCCAACACCAATACACATGTTTTAACCTGAAAATTTCAATTTCCGGGTGAGGACCCCTTTAACGAAAAAAATTGATTTTAACATTGTGACGCAAAAAATCCAGATTTTCGATTTCTTGATTTGATTTCCCCACCCCTAGTATAAACAGAGGTCGTAAAGCTGAACAGGTCCGCTGTGTAAAATTATATGTATGTAACTTCACACATAAGGTAGATAAGTGTGCATGAATGTCAATGTTGCACTGGCAGGACAATGCCAGATGACATTCTGCACTTCTTCAAACAGCATGCCTGTGTCATTTTTGGTTTGTTTTTATTTTATTTTATGAAATGAAATGAAAAATACTTTATTAATCCCCAAAGGGAAATTCAATATTGTAGTATATAATGATAATTAATTTGAGGAGGTCTTGTTCTGGAGGCTGATGGCTGCTGGCAGGAATGTTCTTCTGTATTTTTCAGTCTTGCATTGGACCTAAAGAAGCCTCTTGCTGAACACACTTTGTTGTTTCATCACTGTGTTGTGGAGAGGGTGTGAAGAATCTTCCATCATCTTCATCAGCTTGTGCAGCATTTTTCTTTG
The DNA here is from genome assembly GCF_933228915.1 of Telmatherina bonti. Classification (NCBI taxonomy): domain Eukaryota; kingdom Metazoa; phylum Chordata; class Actinopteri; order Atheriniformes; family Telmatherinidae; genus Telmatherina; species Telmatherina bonti. Next base: position 19,740,627 of record NC_136615.1, read on the forward strand.
GACAATCAGCTCCAGCGGCTCCAGAGTTACTCCAAGCACAGAACCAGCTTTCTTGATCAGTTTGTTGATTCTCTTCAAGTCTCTGGTTCTGATGCTATTACCCCAGCAGATGGCTGCAAAGCTGACTGCACTCACCACAACAGACTTATAGAAGATATGCAGCATCTTGGTGCAGACGTTAAACAATCTCAGCTTCCTTAAGAAGTACAGTCTGCTCTGACCTTTCTTGTAGATGTATTCAGTGTTGCATTTCCAGTCCAGTTTGTTGTCCAGCTGAACTCCAAGATACTTGTATTCCTCCACCTCCTCTCCCAGGATGGAAACAATGCTTTGTTTATTCTTGTTCCTCCTGAAGTCAACAATCATCTCTTTTGTTTTGTTTTGTTTTATTTAATATGAGAAAATTGTTACCACACCATTTAACAAACTGACTGACCAGTTCTCTGTACTCTTCTTCTTGTCCATCCCTGATACACCCCACAATTACAGAGTCATCAGAGTATTTCTGCAGATGACAGGACTCAGAGTTGTACTGGAAGTCTGAGGTGTACAGTGTGAAAAGGAATGGCGAGGGTACAGTTCCTTGTGGTGCACCAGTGCTGCTGACCTCCATCTCAGACACACAACCTTTCAGTCACACAAACTAGGGTCTGTTTGTGAGGTAGTCATAGATCCAGGTGGTTGTGGAGGTATCCACCTGGAATTTATGGAGCTTCTCACATAACAAAGCAGGCTGAATGGTATTAAAAGCACTTGAGAAATCAAAGAACATGACCCTCAGAGTGCTGCCTGGATGGTCCAGATGAGAGTGTGCTCTCTGGAGCAGGTATATGATGCCATCTTCAACCCCAACTCCATTACGATATGCAAACTGTAATGGGTCCTGAAAGGTGTTTACTTGCTTGTTGAGGTGAGCCAGTAAGACTCTCTCCAGGACTTTCATGATGTGAGATGTCAGGGCAACTGGTCTGTAGTCACTTGGTTCAGCTGGTTGTGTTTTTTTAGGCACTGGAACAAGGCAGGAGGTTTTCCACAGCACTGGGACTCTATTTTGTCTCAGACTGGTGTTAAAAAGGTGCTGGAGAATCGGACATAGTTGTTTTGAGCAGGTTTTGAGAACTCTGGGACTGACACCATCTGGACCTGCAGCCTTGTTCTGGTTCAGTTTCTCAAGTTGCTTCATAACCTGATTGCAGGACACAAACAAGGTGGAGGTCTCAGGATGTCCTGATGTGGAGGAAGATGAAGATGTGTTCTGCTCCATGACTGAGCTGCAGAGTGACAGATTGGAGGTATGACAGGAAAGCAGTGGGCTTATGGAGGGTGTGTGGTCTGTTGGGCTGGAGGTAGAGGGTGAACTGAACCTGTTGAAGAATATGTTCAGCTCATTAGCTCTGCCCAGACCTCCATCGGGCTGGTCCACCTTTAACTTGAAGCCGGTGATCTTCTTCATTCCAGACCACACATCCTTTACGTTATTCTGCTGGAGCTGACTTTCTAACTTCTTCCTGTAGTCCTCCTTGCACTTCTTAGTTTGTGTTTTAAGTTGTTTTTGTGTTGCCATCAATAACTCCCTGTCTCCATCCCTGAAGGCTTTCTTTTTGATGTTCAGCAGCTTTTTCAGGTCACTTGTGATCCAGGGTTTGTTATTGGGGAAGCACCTCACTGTTCTTGTTGGGACGATGCTGTCCACACAGAAGTTTATGTAATCTGTAACACACTCAGTCATGGCGTTGATATTGTCTCCATGAAGTTCACAAAGCAGTCAGTAGCCTCAAAGCCTCCTCACAGAGCATCTTCAGCTTCAGCAGACCAGATTTTGATAGTCTTTGTGATGACTGGTTGCTGCTGAACAATGGGCTTGTAGGTGGAGGTGAGAAGAACCATATTGTGGTCAGATCTTCCTAAAGGAGGCAGGGTAGAACAACTGTATCCATTATTCATATTTGCATAAAATATATCCAAGATCTTATTTTCTTTGGTGGAGCAGCTGACAAACTGATGGAATGTTGGGAGAGTTGCAGAGAGGGAGACATTGTTGAAGTCTCCGGAGATCGCCATGAATGAGTTTGGATGCTGTGTTTGTAGCCGGGCAATGACGGAGCTGATAGCGTCACAGGCCTTGTCTGGTGCGGTACCAGGTATTATATAAACCGCTACCAGAATAACACAGGTAAACTCTCTGGGTAAATAATATGGACGGAAGCTCACAGCTAACAGTTCGATGTCTCTTGTGCATATTTTCTCCTTGACAGTAACATGTCTAGGATGACACCAACACTGGTTAACCAGCACTGCAATTCCACCACCCTTTAGCTTTCCACTGTGTTGTCTACTGCAGTCTGCATGGACCGTTTTAAAGCCCGGTACAGACACATTACAGTCAGGGATGTGTTTATGCAGCCATGTCTTTGTGAAGCACATAATACTGCACTCTCTGTATTCTTTCTGAGACCTTGTTAGCATCTCGAGCTCATCCGTTTTGTTAGCTAGTGATCGAATATTACCCATTAAGACTGTCGGGAGAAATGGTTTAAAGCTCCATCGTTTTCTTCGCTCTCTGACTCCCGCTCTGCATCCTCTTCTCTTTCTTGTCAACTCCATTGGGATTTGATGTGTTGTTTCGCTGATAATCCTGATTTGGGAGAAATTAATCAGTTGATCCCGATTGTAAACAAGTCTTTCGTTGCCATGGAGACTCATCACAACAAGCCTTGAAAGAGCAAAAATATGCAGAAAAATCTTCCTTGCAACACACCCTCCGAACCGGCATGAAATCCTCAGAAAAAGATGCATAATTTGAGGTAATATCTATGTGAGAAGACTTAGTACTATAAAAAAATCAAGATAGCAAGTCACAGCTACTACAATTTGCTGCCAACAGACGGCACAATCTAGAATTATCTTTCAGACCTTAACTTAAAACAACTGACATGTCAGAAAGCAGCAAAATCTCAGTTTTAACATTTGATTAACTGTATAATATTTGTGTGCTATGGACTGTCGACCTGTCCAGGGTGTTCCTTGCCCCTTGCCTGCTAAATGCTGGGCTAGAATCCAGCTTCCCTGTGAGCCTGAAGTGGACTAAGTGGTATAGAAAGTGAATGAATGAATGTGCCATTACTATTATTAGAAAACGCTACAAAAGGTTCAATTGATTACAATGCCCCTAAATTGTTATTGAATTTTAATGCTTACAATAATGAATCAGATTTATACCCAAGGAGCTTAGATAATTTAGTTTTAAACAATGTATGATGTCAATTAAATACAAATTCGGAAAAATTAAAAAAAAAGAAAATTTGTGAACCATATGAAAACTTTATTCTCACAGCAAACACACACTTGAATAATGAAAATATGTAAATATCCAGGAAAATATGCAAAATGTTCATGACTGCTACTGTGGCAGTTCTGTTCCTGAGAATTCTGAAACACTGAAAGTTGGAATCAGAAGTTGTGATATTAGGATGCATTGTAGCAGGTCATATATGTCAGTTTTTATGTCTCAGCACACAGTCTGTTTTTTTAAACCCTCTCAAACCCTTGCATAAGCCTTATTCTGTAAATATAAAACATTGTTTCCAGATTGGTTGCAGTCAGGGAACATCCACAGCTGCACAGAAATACTGAACTTAAAATACAAAGTTGAATCAAATTCTGTCGCTTTGATTTTCAGGACTTTGTAAAAAAAACCATAAATAATAAATAACATGCTGTAACGGTTGTAATGCTTAATGTTGGCAGATTGCAAAACATGACAAACACCATTACTATCACTTAAAATCCTCAAAAACATGCTATATGTGCATTATAAAAAGACTTTTGTGTGGAATACAGCAGTAACCATGTTTAATGTTGCTCATTTAATAGAGCAGGCCTAATAACTAGAATTATTTATAAAATAAACAAAATAAGTTAGCTCATCACAAAATATAATACTCTACAAACATATGTGATCTTTGGTCTCTCTACAGCAAAGTTAATAATATTACTGTCAAGTTTGGTTTTTTCCTTTTCTTCTTCTGTTTTTGGGTTGGGGGATGAGGGGTCACAAGGTAACACCTTGATTGTTTACACTTCTGTATGTCCGTAACTAAGGTACTAAAAAAAAGTTTGGATACATCCAATTATTCTGGGCAGAGATGTCCACATTTGTGACTTCTGTTGTAAATGGATAAAGATATTCAACATCAAGTGTCCAGATGTTATTAAAAACAATCTTTGCAGACTGGATTATTTGAGAAAATCAGTCCATGGGCTGTGAGAATCAGTTCTCTCTCTGTATGCTTTGTGTACCTTGTTTATCTGAATGGTTGCCATGGAACTGCTTGCCTTCCTTTGAGCTGGGTCAAACTACGACATGGGAATGGACATAAAATATTGTCCAAAGATTCTGGCATGATATGGACCTGTGACACCTTCTCATCTTTCTCTTTCTGTGCTTTCTATACGTCTGTTTCTTCATGTTCAAACTCTTCCTCTTCATTCTGTTTCTTCTTTTCATTCCAGCTTTTGAGATTCTCCTCCCCCAGGCCAGGGGCAATGCGCCGTTCACAAGCTGAAATGAAATATTGTTGTTAAATCTGTTCGGTTTAAAACATTTTATTTCAAAACAAATGCAATAAAGATAACTGGAGCATTGTATACCTTAAAGATGTTTCCCTTCCCTGTTCAGTTTAATAACGACAAGCACCTACCTTACCTTTTCCTGGCTTTGACTTCTTTCTTCCATGATCTGTTCTGTCAGTGATTGGGACTCTTTTTCCATCAGACCTCTGGAATAATTGGACTTCAGAGAATGACTCTGATCTATGGTATCAAGCTCCACATCACTCCAAACCTGCTGGGAGGGAAAAGCCCATCAATATTTGTATATCAAGGTACATATTTACTTAAGTGACTATTGTTTTAAGCCATCTATTTGCCTAAGAATTATGTCTAAATGATAGAAATATTGCAAGTGTTTGATAATTCATTGATACACCACAAGGAAGTTCTCAGCAGCTGTACTTGTCTCCCAGGGACAGAGACATTTACCACCCCAACACTGAGTGATCATTATTTAAAGAGTTTTTATTCCACATCTCAGCCTCTCTGTCATTGTAGAATAATTCTTTCATCTGAATTTTTAAAAAAATGCTGCTTTTTTTAGCCCGACTTTAGTCCGATCCAACCACTGATCACATGCGTTGATCAAATTGAAGATTGGATATGTGAGAACTTTTTTCAGTTAACAAGGAAAATAATTAAATAATAGTGTTTGGAGCCAGGAAAGAAAGATTAAAAGTCAGCATGCAGCTTTAAACAGCTGAGTTAAGAACAACTTAGCCAGAAATCTGGGGGTAATCATGGACTCAGACCTGAATTTATGGTTGGTTTCAAGTCAAAATATGTTCAGGAAAGGCAGTGTTCAGTCTTATTCTCATCACATGTGGAACAAACCTCCTGAAAAGTGCAGGTCTGCTGACACTCTCAGCAGATTTTAATCAAGTCTAAAATCCTTCCTATTTGCTGTCTTTTATCAAGATAACTCCGTTCCTCACACTGTAACTTTCATATCTCGCATTTTATCTTGTTTTATCTTAGCTTTTTCTGTTTTTATTTCATTTCTTTTAAAAGTTTTTTTAATGCTTCTTCTGCACCCCACTGTAACACTTTTAATGTTTTATGTGAAGCACCGTCAATGGTCTCATCCATGAAATGTGCATTACAAATGAACTTGCTTTGTCTATTATAGCACTTTGGTATCTCATGTCTGTTGCCACAGTTGATATTTGGTTTGTTTCCACTCTTTAAAGCAAACTGCAGTGGTAATACTCACTGTGTCTGATGTAGACATGGAGGAAACTCTGTGAAACTGCATTTTGGAGACTGATGACTGCCTGCTCAGCATTGAATCCCTGATAGAGCTCTTGCTGTGTGACATTGATATGCAGTCCCTTCTGGGGGCATTAGCCAAGAAGTGAAGACAGGGGACTTTTTCTGCTAGGGTGTCCCTGTTGATATACCAAGGGAAACTTTCAGCAAATTATTTATTGGAATTTTCAAACTTGATTTAATCATTGATTCAATGGCTGCACACACCTGTATTTGGAGTGAACGATAGCGTAGATAAAAGGGTTGTAGATCGCTGATGCCTTTGCTATAATAGCAGGGACGGCTTTAGAATAGGGATTGAGAACGCTCCCATATCTGAAATCGTAGTGATTTAAAAAATAAAAATGTTCAGTGGCAGTGCTGTTTATGCTTTAGCATCACATTTCATTATGTTAGTGGTAATAATATTCCATAAGTGGTGAAATATGGTTCATGATTAATGACTGAAGTAAATTACATAATGCAGTCCAGAGTGTGCTACTCTGTATTTACATACTTAATGATGTCCAACCATCAAAAAGATTGGTTGATCATAAAAATTGCGGTTTAACATGCTGTATATTTACCCAGCCCAGGCGATGAGTGTGACACATGCATAGGGTGACCAAGAAAGCACAAACACTATAATGACCACAAAGGCAATCTTTGCCAGCTTCCATTCAGTCTTGATGGACTGCTGGGACCCCAGCTGATCCACATCTCTGTGTGGACAGTAGGAAGAAAAGAGCAGTTGCAGCTATGCTGGACTTAGCAAAACATTGAATATAAACAGTTGTCTGATAACAGTCTAGATGGTCATTTTCATATTTACACTTGAGCAAACAATTTCAATTTCTTTCAGAAAGATCTGGAATACTAACTTCTCTGATCACAAAAATTTTCTACTGTGTAAGGATCCATTCCTGATGCCTCCAAGCCCAAGAAGCCAACATGATGTCTGCACAAGGTTAGCTCCTTTTACACATGGAAATTTAAATTAGCCATTTCTATTGTAATTGTTTGGACATCACAGATGGCTAATCTTGGCTTTCACCATTTAGCACAAAAAAATCCTTAAGATTTTTTATAAATTGTATATCCCATTTTGCATTAAAGATGTCCAAACAGGCACATCCTTTCTAATATTGCTCTGAAAAACAATGCTTCAGTCATTTTCTCACTCGTCTGTGGAGAAATTATTCATACTTTGCCCACCTATGTCCTTTAAAGATATCTAACAAAATTGTGTTGCAGCCTTGAAATGAAGACTTGATGTACAGAAGAAACATGAAATACATTGGATTCATCATGTCTGTCATGAAATGAAATCAGAGCTTATAAACAAACAACATGCAGTGATCAATATGATAAGATGAAGCAGCTGGCATTTAGATCAACTTGCTAGCTATCTTTAGTGGAGCTAATTTGGTTTAATAAGTTGCCATGTCAGACAGGTGATTTATAAATTTAAGAGACATTATATTGTAAACCTGATTGGAGCAAAATGACCACTTGTTTTTAGGTTGACAGCTGACTGTGGGATTACATTGCTACCTTTTCACAGGAGCTGGTTCGAGCCGTTCTCATCCTATCTTTGACATATTTTGATTATTTTAACACCTTATTAATTTAAAAAAATATTGAAAAATGGCAGAAATTTAAAAACACCACAACTTTCCTTTCAGTTAGTTTGCAAAGCTGAAAATAATTGGACTGTAGGATGTTTCCTTTTAAGGTTATAAGAAACTGTTTTATTCCGCTTAATCGACCAGATTCTGTTTAATAAAATAGCACTCTTAGTCATCATGCTGCACTCTTCAGTTGAAAGGTGTATTTGTGAACATTTATCTGCTTCAAAAGTAGCATGTAGACAACTAGAGTGATGTGAAAAATAAAACACTTGGCAGAAAAGGAAAGAACAGAGGGGAGGAGAGAAATCATTTGTTCAATCATTTTACTGTTAACAGTTTGCACTCCACTTGCTTTATAGATGCTGCATTACATTGCTTAAGTTTAACACATACTATTTTTTGTATATTGAAAATGTACATTTTAAAGTATCAGGCAACTGCCGTCTATATTTTTTTATAAATATAGACTCTATGTTTATAACATAATGTTAAAATTGTGGTTTACCTTCTATAAATAACAACATGCTGAATATTTTCCTAAGTCTGTGTACTTACCTGCTTGTATGACGAATGGCCAGGAACATGCACAAATAGCAGTATGATATGATACCCAGGGGGATGAAGAACACAAAGCAGCACAACATCAAGGTATAACTTTTATTGGCTGGAGTAGATGTCACGTAGTCCCAGGTACATGAGGTCATCAGGCCCTCTGGTATATATGAACCTTTGGGAGAAAAAAAAAATCCATGAAGAAAGTATGAAGGATTTAGAAGTAAAAGAAAGAAGATGTTTAGGAAGAACAATATTGAAGAGATTAAATCACTTACTCCACCCTAGAAGTGGTGCGAGGCTCCAAGCAAGGGAATACAGCCAGACCAGGGCAATGATGAAGCAAGTCCGTCTAGCAGAGGTCCACGCTATGGACTGAAGAGGCTTGGTGATGACTATGTAGCGGTCTAGGGAGATGGCCAGAAGGTTTATCATTGAAGTGATCCCAAATAAAGCTCCGCAGAAGGCATAAATTTTACAGCCTGTGGGGGGAGGATGAATAAAAAAAAGAAAAAGACATTACAAATGTTTTGGTTCTATGAAATATTTGATAACTTACTTCCACGACAGGAACAGATTTGTTATGAGTTAAGTCTACACACACAAACACCTAAGATTTCTCATTTATCTACACTATCTAATACTAAAACAACAGATGTTTGAAGGATAGAACATTTCATAGAATGCATAGAATATATGCAAATGAAGGAACAAAACTCACCAGTTTCCCCAAAAATCCACCCCTTGTAAAGGGAGTTAACGAAGAAGATGGGCGACTGTGTGATTGCCATGAGGAAGTCACTGACTGCCAGATTCATGATGAAGAAATTAGGAGGTGTCCGAAGCTTCTTGTTGCTGAAACACAGTGTGATTGAAAAATGTCAAATCAGATGAGTTTATTATGAGTTTATTGATATTTATTGACACAATTATTAAAAAGAACATCTCAAAACATCTAAAAAGAATGATCTTCAGGAAAACTGAACTACTGTAATTACTGTACTGAGTAAAACTCCCATTTTTGTAAAATCTCTGTGTAAATAACATATATGGGTCTTATGATACTGTTTAGACATATGACAGGCAGGGATTTACAAAACTAGCAATGCCATTTCTAAATACTGTCAAAGGTACAGTCCATTTACAACCATTCCTGTAGATCATGGTCAGGTCATAAGAGACTGCAGCTCTTCAGAAGACCCACAAATTAAATACAGTAACACTGATGTGTACTGGTGACTCGCAGAGCTAAAACAAATTCAGTGTCAGTTAACTTAATAAATTCACTGTATTGTTTTGGCCTGTTAAACATTTAAGTCTACTCATGAAAATGTGGGAAAAAAAAGATGGTTCTTTCTGCTCTATTTTCAGCTCCAGGGAATAATTGTCACATAGCGCTGGATATTTCTGAGTGTGTTAACAGTTAGCATGTTAGCATGTTAGAGAAGATAGTTGTAAAGTTAGATAGTACTGTAACGTTTGATTTGTTTTAATTATTTGTTGTTTTTTTCTCAGCTTGGTTCTTAATATTAGCTCCTCATACCTTTCCTCAAATTCCCCTGAGGTCAGTTTTGTACAGGCAGTGTTATTCTTCTCTGTTTCTCAGAAAATAATATGATCAAAACCTACAGGCAAAACAAGTATGCATAAAATTGATTTGTTAAATAAAACAAGTTTAGTCTGGAAAATTACTTTACAAGAAAACCAGTTAGAAATTTGGAGACAGATTAAAAACAAACACGTAGCTATGAACAGTACATTGTGATGTGTTTTTACAACATGACATTATTATTTACACATGAGAACTTGTTAACTATGAACATTTACATCAAAAGAGCGGTAATTTGGTCTACATAGGGAGCACATGAGGTGTTAAAGCTTTGAAAGGGCACAGATGGTAAATTTGTGATTCACAGAAATGGTGTTTAGCCCAGCTGGCATGTGATGTTTGACAGTGCATTTCCTCACCTTTTGAAACTGCTACATGAATCGTAGTTTAAGCTTGTGGTGCTCTGAAACAAGATCCCAGATGTTGCCCATGTGGTGGTTGAATTAATTAGTGGAAAAACCAAAAAGGATCTATAACTTTTCTAAACCCAAGTTCCAGAAGATTAGTAACTTAACAGCGGTCAATGTCTTTATCTGTAAGGCATGCGTGTGATCTGTGTCAGTGAGCATTTTGCATTCACATTTATTACATAATGCTCACTTGCTGTGACATGAAAGGTATAGGGATTATAGAGACACAGGTGTAGGATAAATATTTGCTTCAGTGGGTCTTACAGTGGCACAATATTCTTCCTTGCCGTCCACATCTATGTTTTAGACTGGTGTTTGTGTTGTGCCATAACTGAAAATTGACTTACATGGCTAAATCAGTTTAGTTGTCATTGGCGTCTTCTGTAGATTCTTCTCCTTTGTCAGCCTCTTATTGTAAAAATGTCAGTAAGAGTAAACAGCATGCAGGCAGATAAGTTAAAGAGTGTTTGTGTGTACTAAACAAAGTGTGATCTGAGTAGAAATTGAGTGATGCATCATTTGAGATAGTTGTGCCTCCCAGGATGCCTGACCTAATGCAATAAAGCTGTCGGGCTCAGGGTTTTGTTTCTTCATTTCAGCCAGTTGTGCTCTATAAACCCAGGAGTAGTCATAGTTTTTATATTATATTGTGTGTTTTAATTTTAATGTGGTCTAGAAAACATAACACACTGATATTTAAAACTTAAAAATTTTGTGTCATGATTAAAAAGTGTTTGGATTTTTTTTTTTTTTTTTTTTTTTTTTTAAAAGCTGTCTTTTTGTGGTAGATGTATTTTTTTTTTCAGCTTTTCGAGAGTTCAGAACCTTTATTATCATCATGATTCACCACATTATATTTATAAGTGACAGGTCTGCACTACTGGTCAGCCTGTTTAGAACTGAAACCTGGTGTATTTTATTGTGCTGTTTTTATACTTTCCTCAATAAGCTGCTGTATGGGTGGCAACATCTGTTGCTCGCTATATGTACATTACTGTTCCTTAATGACAATCTTATACATGTACAAGTTCCTTAATTTACAAGTTACAAGTTCATACATTTACAAGTTCTTTAATTGGTTTGCATTAACTCCACCTCATCAAAGACATGGGCTTTTCATTTGACATTCATTTTCCTCTTTTATTCTGAAATCATGACTTTCATCATTTACAAAAAAAATTTCACATTTTCATTTATTATATAGGACAGTTTGTAACACTTTGTAACTGTGATGTTTTATGACCACCTGCCAAGAGAAGATGGCACTGGCCATGGATCTCTCTCTTTCCATCTGTCTTTCTCTTGTGTGTTACTGTGCAAAACTTGCATTAATAGATATAAAGACAAACTGTGCCTACTAAAAAATTTTTTAAAAACTGTCTAAGTCCATGTATTGATTTCTACCGCAAAGTCAGATGTGTTTTCATTCAGAAGGGCCCAAAGATCAAAAGTATTCAGTGTCGGCTTTCTGGTCAGATTCTCTATTTCTTTAAATATGATGTCCTCTAATAATTTACAGTCACATTAAGGAAGAATATTGTTCAATCATCATTTCTCACCAACATAATGTCAGATTCATTTTTTAAATATGGCCTGTGCTTTGTTTAAAATGTTTTAAAATTTTGAGTTAATTCCACAGATTAATTTCAGTTTTAAGAGTTTAGTTTCAACAACTCTGATAAAAATCACAAATTTATTTGAAAAACGTTTTTTGTTTGTTTGTTTTTTTCAATTATCTGGAGACCCCTTGAAATGATCTTACAACCCCTACTTTGAGAAGCACTGCACTGGACAACATAGGTTTCACCAGTATAATATCAGGAGTTAATACAGAAATGAACCATCCAGTAGTGACGGACAAGGTGGTATAACAGTAACAAGAACAGAAAACAATAATATTAGACTATGGATGTCAAACTCTAGTCTTCGAGGGTCGGTTTCCAGCAGGTTTTTTGTAGTTTCCCTGCAACAAAACACCTGATTAAAATCAAATAGATCCAACAGCTTCTTGTCAACATATTCATTTGTTTCAATTGGTTTGTTGGAGCATAGAGACAAGAAAACCTGCAGGATACTGGCCCACAAGGACTGGAGTTTGACACCTGTGTATTAGACTAATATGTTAATTCAAATAATCCAGTTTTGTGAAAACACAGCTTCCAGTTTGTAGTAATTTTCCATTTTTAATAATAATAGTTGGTCTCTGAAACCCCTTTAATCTCTTTAAATGTGTGGATTAAACAATGGTTTAGCCAACGCCTGTCACTTTCTTATTATTTATAACTACATAAATAATTCATTTAATAATTCATCAGACGGCAGCTTTGATATTTAACTTCCAAAAAAGCTGCCTTTTGCCATTAAATTAATTGAAAATGGGACTTGACAAGAGACATATAGGCTGCTCCTAAACAGATAGCATCTTATAACTCTAGATACTGTCAGTTTCCTTCTTTTTATAAACTGTACTCTAGGCACACAGTGCTAACATGCACATGAAGAGTTAATATGAAAACTCTCCCTCAGGAAAAGTGTGTTCCTGTCCATATTTATCTCTGAGAGGATTGTGAAAACCATGGTGTGACTCTCTCTCCATGAAAAGAAAACAATGACAATACTGTTTTCTTGGATAAACTGAAAGAGACTTTTTTTATCAGATGGAAATCAAACCCAGAGGATGACGTCAATGTTGAAAAATAATTTGAAAAAAAAAATGGGATAGTAGGAAATACAAAAATGGTTTGGTTCATAAAAAATGTAGTTTTCCATAAGTCGATAGCTGGTTAAATCCTACAGATTGTTAGAGTGACCATTCTTCGATAGTATTCTCATAAGGAAAGTTGCTTACCAGGAAAAAGCATACATGACCAATGCGTTTCCTGTAACCCCAACCGCTCCGATCACCAAAACAAAGAAAGCAACAATGTAGTGAACTTGGTCCGGGACGTCCACATGCCGATAGAATCCATGTTCCACATCCATGTCTTGAGCTGCAACCACATAAATGACTGAATTAGAGGGTTTCTCCTTGAGCAGGAACTTTCACATAAGCTCTGCCCACCTGACCCACTAAACTCTCTTACATTACTGAATGTTCTACTAGACATGACCAGCTAATAAAATCTGTGCATAAAAATGTGGACTGGGAATGTATCTGCAGGGTTCCATCTTTACTGAGGTAAATAAATCTCCGTCCCTCTTATAAACAGTTCATTTTGCTGAGTCACTTCGCTGTCAGTCATGTGAGGAAATTCTTCTTGCTGATACATTTGGAGAGCCCTCAGTTCAGGATGTGGATTCAAAGCATTTCCATTTTTTTCCACCTCAGGCAGTCTGAGGAAACCCCCACAACTTTTCTCAGCTGATGAGCTGAAAGATAATTGGAACTTTGTTTAACTCTCCTGATGCAAATATATCAACCTACAAGGCTCTAGTAGAGTTGTAATGTGTGAATTTGTAACACAGGAAAAATAATTTAAACATATATTCTTTCATATATTATCATATTTTATACTTTCTTCACCTGTGTAGGGACTACAGTTGCAAATTAGCCTGTTAACTATAATCTGTGGTGTTTACATTGGATTCTAGAGATGTTCATTAAAATGCACTGTCCCTATCAAACAAACTAATAAACAGACAAATAAAAAAAAACGTTTCCATTTTAACTTATGGTTAAAAAGAGTGTTCACAGAACCAAAGTATTGCGGTTTATTTTTAACTGCAGTACTGATTTAAACTGACTAATTTGATATCTTTAAAAATGAAAAAAGCCATATTGTAACAGGGCTATTTTTATCTTATTCCAAAACAGCTGCTTGAAATTTATGATAATTATCAAGATCTTCATTAACAAAACTGGAATTAAAAATCCTATTAATATGTTCCACTGTCAGTTTAAGTGGTGTTTCTATAATTTGTCTTTTTCCCTGTACCATTTTCAGCAGCGCTGTAAAAACTGCAGATCTGGAGGATTTATACTGGTGATTGTTGATTTCTGACATTTCCCTATAAGTTGGCTCGAGTTTTTAGTGTGAGTTTGTGGAGAAATTAATTTGATATGTTTCACATTTCACCACCATCTTAAAATAATGGCCTAAATAATATTTTTCAAGTGTCTTCTAAATTGACAAAACAGACGTCTTTGAAACATCTGGTTAGGTTTTTGTGTCTTTAATAGACACTTAAAAATTTTTTTAAAAACTTGGGCCTTTGTTTGAAGCGTGTGATGAAAAATCTCTCTGTAACTTGTATGTAAAGCAGCATTTTTTATTTCACCAAGCTCTATTTTTATTACTTACATTCCTATGCTAACACACTAAACCTTTTAGGTTAACATATAAAATAAATATAATAAACATTGATGTATGTTAGCACTGATTCAAGAAACATATTTCCAGGAACTTGGTAACAAGTACAGCTCTAGAGTCGCTAACAATTTTTCTTGTTATCTGTAAGACAAGAGGACAAGATGTATGAACAATTGTGGTACACAAAACAAAATTCCTTCTCCTGTTCATTCAAGTTTTAGAGTCACTTCCTGTCGAGCCGTGTTTTTCTTGTCAGAACTGCATTTATGCATTTTTTTTTAAACCCCCATCTATGCTTTTCACTTGTTCTTTTATTTAGAAAGTGGTGAGGATTTATATTGTGCTTAAAAATCTTTCCTCAGTAACTTAAAAACAAGTAGAGATCTTATTGTAGTTCCTTTTTGGGACTGAAAGTCTTCTCCTTCCGAAAAGTCTTCCTTCCAGCTCACCTGATACATTGACATGATGTAACAGGCACAAGTTCTTCTGTTGGGGTTTTCTATATTGCTTTTCTTTTTTTGGTCTCTTTTCTCTTTGTGTATGTGTGTGGTGGCGGGGGGGAATTTAAATACAAGTGTTATAGCTTATATAATCAGAGAGATTATGAGAGTCAGAGCATTTTAATATCAATTATTAACGCTTGCAGACTGTAAAATCGGGTGGCTAAGTATTAATCAGGATAAGGGTGAAGAGCAGTGAAGCTGCCATCACTGTTCTGGTTAGAGAGGAGATCCTCACTCAATATTATTGAACCAATGTGCTTCAAGAATTTTATGAGGTCATTCGAAGAACAGCAACTGATTCTGATTACTTTTTTTAATAGTTGTTTTGATAGGAAAGCATTTAAAACTAGATGTAAAAGTTGCTTTTAATGCACTATAAATACCTGCAGTATCAAATCTTGTGTTGTAAATTCAGAAATGTTTATAATGAAAACGACTGGATGTGTTGTTCCAATGCTCAGCCTTGGCAGTGATTACAAGTGAAATGTCTATGTTTTGTTAATGTGATGGAATTGAAAAGGGATGTTTAATTCTAACTATATTTTTCCCCTGTAAATGCAAGTCCTGCTTGCTGCTCATCATAATTATAGATGGGAGCTGGGTGCTTCTGCAGCACTGTGCATTGTGCTGCAGTATGTAGCTGTCGGCTACATCCATTTCAGAGAAGCTGGAAAAACATTCCATGTACCACATCAATCATATATTTGTGTAAAAGCAAGATCATGTTCTCAATCTTGTCGCTGTTGGCAAGCAGAGCCCCAGACTTGAGTGATGGGACTTAATTTACCTGGCAGCTACATGTAAAAATATATGCTATTACATTGTAGTTTCTGTTTAGCTGATTTTTTATACTAAATGTAACGGCTTCACATCAAATTATTATAAGTCTTGTAAACTGATATGAGTGAAATTGTATTTATACTGTAAAATAATCAAATATGAGCCAACACTGCATCACAGCAGTGTGAGTGAGCGCAGTCCACATGTACCTGCAGAGTGTCAGATCCACACAGTAACTTCTTGCTGTGCTCAGTGAAGGCTTGTGTGTCAGAGCAGCTCTCAATCACCCCTTACTTTCCCAAAAATCCAATTTGGTTAATACTGTGAAACAAAGTGATTTGCCTTTTATGAGAATCGGTGGTAGTGGGTGTGATCATTCTCAGGAAAAGAAATGTTCATGGAAGGCAGATAGATAGGAGCAGATCATCAGAGGAGAACACTAATTCACTAATGTCTGCTATTTATTTATGTTAAGAAGATTTTAAAATGCACTCAGGCACAATATAAATATTAAGGGATCACTTTTTTAATTAAACTAAATTAAAAGAAAAATAATTATATATATATATATATAGATATAGATATAGATATATATATATATAGATAGATAAATATATATATATATATATAGATAGATAGATAGATAGATAGATAGATAGATAGATAGATAGATAGATAAATATATATATATATATATATATATATATATATATATATATATATATATATATATATATATATAATTTTTTTAAAACAATACACACAAATGTGTTGATGCATTTAGAATTTGAATCAATACATTTATAGTATAATTATATTCTTTTACTAAATGTAGTAAATAGTGAATAAATTATAAAATAAAACAGCATAAAATCAACTGAGTTCATAAGATTGAAAAGCAAACGTATTTAAAACGTATTAAATTCATCTGTTTAAAAATAAGATGAGTTATTGAATATAGAAATGGTAGAACATCAAGGAATCACGCATGGCCACCCCCACCCCACCCCCAACATTAGTTCCAGTATGTACACTGATGCTCCATTGATATTTATGGCTATATGTTTTTGTAAAATCAGAGGAAGATCTGTTGAAGATCTGAAATATGATCTAAAATTGACTAATGTCATTTAAGCTAACACTCTCCCCCTACTCAGTGTTTCTTTGTAAAGTTTCTTACAGTTGATTCTGGTTGTTGTCACTCTGAACTCATGATGATTTGCTTCATCATCTACAACAGCAGTTACTGTAGTTTTTACTGTACCTGATCTGGAAGGGGAATCCTTGTCTCCTCGTCTTGACAACTCTTTGTTGCTGATTTTCTGAAGACGATCAGAGACACTGAAGCTGTAACAGCATGTTTCAGTAAAAAGAAAAACAAATCCAGCAGGTTAAACGTGTAAGCTTGATGACAGCTTCTTTGATCTGTAAGGTTTAAAAGCAGCTTCACAAAGTGCAGATTTTGGAGGCTGATGCTGCAGTCGGTGCTTGACAAAAGACGAGAATACACAGAAAGAGACAGAGAGCAAGCAGTAGCTGAATGACCCATCCCCCTTGATGGCTGCCCGTCACGCACATCTCTCTTATGGCACAGTGCATCGATCAAGCCAGTGTGTGTGAATGAGGATAGTCATTTGTTAATGTGGAGAGGAAGGTAGTAACTGTTAAATCTTAACTCTTAAACACTTTTTAAAGCATTTTTTTTGGTAATGGAAAGGTTTTTCTAAAATCCATAACTCAAAGCTCCACCACAGCTTACAAGTCCATGAAGACACTGTGATCTCCATACTGCTTTTTATACACATTGATTTCTTTTCATCTCAGTCCCATTGCCAGTGGCACAACTTCATTCGAGCACCAGTTGTGATGTTTAAATGGGAGGTGTGAAAGTGGTACAGCCTGGCTAGCACAGCCTCCCACAGGGTGCTTTGAGAATTGCAGAGAGAAGTCTTGTGGTTTAGAAAAGCTCCAAACCTTTTATAAAGTATCATACTTGTTCGCTGCTCATCCTTGTGTAAAGAGATTTCTGAGAAAAGCACTCAGATAAAAGCCTCCCAATGTTTATCGTCTCATGCACAACTGAACAAGCTGCTTTCACGCCTCCTCTTGCCCTTAATATTTCCTTTTTCTACACTGAATCTTTCCACAGAAGGTTTAGTGTACATATCTGCAAGAGAAGGATAAGCCTTACACTTTTGGGTCACTGCACTTCCAAGAGAAACAGACATGAATGTAAACTAATTTCCAACGTGTTAGCTTCACAAAAATAAATCCTAAAATCACAGGAAACATGATGCAATTTAAGTTTTTTTTTCCAGTTGATTATTTTTCTTGCTTTCTCATCTTGTTCCGTCATTGAGTCAAAGGATACAGTTATGATGACCAGCTGATTCACTGGGAGGGTATTTGGCAACATGGGGACAAGGCTCAACTGTTTTCCACATGTAGCTCAGACAAAGAAAGCTCTCATTCATTTTTCGAGTATCTTGTAAAAACCTGAAATGTGTCCAAAAAGAATCACATACAGGAGGTTCTCTTCAGTCTCATATCCATTCAGAATAATGCAATTCCAGCAAAGCAGCTCAACAAAACAAGTATGACCTTATTAAAGCTTTTTTCACTTTCCCGTCTTTTCAGGCGCCCTCAAAGAGGTGTAAATTGCTCCTTTTAAGATCATTTTGTAAATTGAAGGACTGTGATATATCACAGAGATGTTGTGAGGACGTGTTAGGAAAAAAAAACACTATTTAAATGCTGAAATTGTTAAACTACATCACATGCTAATCTCAGCTAAGCTTGTTCTTTGTTGGTCTGCTTTTTATTTGGCCTAAGGTGACCCCACCACAACAATCAACCATCCAGTGACTGTCAAAATGGTCTCTCACCTCTGGTTTTTCATCCAAAGTGTGAAAAGTGCATCCTTCAAGAAACATTTAATGGAAAAGTTTGTTCTTCAGACCTCATAATCCTCAAATTGTAAGAATAATAATCAGTTGTCTGCAGATTAAAATTAAAGAGGATTTAAAATGATGGGAATATTACTGTATTTTAGCTCTACACGCAGATGCTAAGGTGTTGATAGTTTTGATAAAGCGGGTTTATCCTTTTCTTGTTCCCAAAGAGATCCCTACTGCTACTAAAACAGTTATGTCGACAATGTCATATTTATTTTTAGTCTTACAAGTCTAATAGATAACTCAGGATTTGTTGAGCCATGGTTTGTTTATGATTCTCACAGAGGACGGTTAGGTCCTTTGAAGATGCTTTTTCTCTCTTGTTCCCATTGCTTGTGTATTTATAAGATGTCCTCTGGCATAACAAGCTGATGCTGCTTACTTTCTTCAGGGAGTAAATGACAGTTTCTGTTTTTATTTTAGGGTTAACAGTCAGGCCAAGCAGTGCCTGGGGAAGCTTAGACCTTCTAGTCAATGGGAACACTTAATTTCACAACAGAGTGTTGAATTACAGAGTTACATCTGAGTCTGGAAGCTGTGGCCTATGGTTGCTGACACCTAATGTGTGTATTAACACGATTTGTTGAGTGATGTTTGGCCCCAGAAATGACAATGACAACAATATTATGGTTGTATTATTAGACTTAATGCACTAAAATAGCAAAATTACAAAAGTAAGCCTGTTTAAAAAAAGAAAAAATAGATTTTAATTCTTGAAGATATCGTGATAGATAGATAGATAGATAGATAGATAGATAGATAGATAGATAGATAGATAGATAGATAGATAGATAGATAGATAGATAGATAGATAGATAAAATCATATTGGAAAAACATTAATTAACCCTGTTTAGCACATTTTCTTCACTTGACTTCACTTGCGTTGTGCTTTGTGTGTATGTGCGCGTGTTGACAGCTTTGAGCCCCCCAGCTGTTATACTCCATTAGAGGGAGCATACAGGGGAAGAGAGAAGCACTGCCAAAAATAACAACCAAAAGAAACAATAAAAACATCATAGCATATCTTTTCTTTGTTCATATAACTCAGGCTTTGTGGAAAAGCAAACAGGCTCTTAGTTAAATTCTTTCATGGCTAGCATGAACCCTGCTGTTTACCCCACCATCATGCTGGCAGAAATGTCATATGTCAGTGCCACAGGTCATAGTTGACCTTGAATATAAAGATATGGTGGGAACAGATAAAAGAGACACGCATGTATCATCAGTTCAACATATCTGGCTTCAAGTATCTACAGATTGTTCCTGGGAAATGGGATGTAGTTGTGCCCAATGTACAAAGCGTAACACAGCTCTATGATTTGACTGCTTATTGATTATTGACTGCAGTTGCAACAATACTCGTGCTCGCCTCTAGTTTTTTGACGCATCATTGATTAACGTGCACACCAATGTGATGGGAATATGACGAATAAAACACTTTCAAATTTTACTGGCTTTATAACCATCAGGTACATAGATTTCAATTTACTAGACTTGTTTAATGGTTCATTCTTTATGACTTCAATTCCAAAATGTAAATATAAAAAAACCACTCATTTTCAAGTCTTCCAGACACATTTTATTCACAGTGGAGTATCAAAAATGGTTTCATAAGTTGAAAATGTGACATTTTACTCCGGATGCACTAATAAACAAGTACTTACATTTGATCACTTGCCGATAGAGAGTACCAACATGTACCACCCAGTTGTGGAATCCAGTACAAATGAATTTCAATGCAGTTTAGTTGGAAGGAGTGTCGACCAGAGTGGCAGATGCTACATGTTAGTGGTTAATAGTGGGATGCATCCTCTGAATGAAAGGCTTGAAAACTGTGAGATTCTTCATAAAAAGGAGGAAACACTAGTTTTTGGTGGATTTTCTTCACAGCTGTGACAGACCCAAAGTCAGCTTCTCTCGTCGATATAACACCAAATTCTGAGTTTTAGATTCCACCTGTAATAAAGTTTGTTTCTGGACACGCAATGATAAGACTTGTAAATGTCAGGCTTGAAATCTAACAGATACTAAATGAATAAGGAGGTTGAAGGGTTTTTTGGTAGATTTGGTTAATCAATGTGACAAAGCACCAACTTGCCAAATAAGCTTCTCTAATGTTGATTCAGAATTTTATTAAAGTACAAAGTAATAACTTTGTTGTTAATGTGTTAAAAAGCAATGCTTCAATTAATTGGTAAAGTGTGACAGCCCAGTTTTTATACTGGGAACTGATTCTGTAGTATACAAGAACACGTTCAGAGGCAAAGTCTCCTGATTGCAAAAATATGCCGATGTTCAGTAATAAAACATGATTGTTTATAAGTTGTTGATCAGTTTCAAGAATAGTGTTCTTTCATTATGAATCAGTCCAGTTAAATGTTGCGGGGAAGCTAGAGCCTATCCCAGCAATCATTGGGCAAAAGGCAGGGTACATCGTGGACAGGTCGCCAGTCCATCACAGTTTAATTATAAGTACTTCATATATTTTAGTATCTAAGATGCATAATATCTGCACAAAATTAAAAGAATAAATAGATCACTGTAAATCAATTAAAACCAGCTTCCATCATTATTGTATCCCAGTGATCATTAAGCCTTTAGGCAACACTGTAATAAAAACAGGTGATGATTCGGTCATGGGAATCACTGCATGGGTTAAAGAACACTTACAGAAGTCATGTGAACATTTTACTGTGCCATACTTAATGTAGGTTTATGTTCAGTCATTCAAAGAAGAAGAAGGAAAAGCTGTATCTGGACATGATCCATTTTCTCTTTTGGATCCAAGCTTTTCTAAAACGGACTGAAGAAAATTGTGAAACTATTTCGAGAATCGATTAATCAAAAATCAAAAATTGTATACATTGGAAAATCCAGCTTGTTCTGCTTGTTATTATTACTCAGTTTAGGTCCTACTAACCAAATGATGTGGGGTTGCATTGGGGCCAAAGCAACTGGTAACTTGTACATCTGGAAAAGGTCATCAGTGCTCAAAGGTGTATATACATGTTTTAGTGCAAAATAACATTTAATCCAGGCCTTTCTTTTTTTCAGTAAGATCATATTAAACTTCATAGAGCATCTATTAAAACAATATATATTGCTTCATAGTAGAAGACTACAGATGCTTGGCTGGTCTGTCTGCAGTCCAGATCTTTCAACAACTGAAAACACTTGTTGTATCATGAAATCCAAGCTATGGCGAAGTCCACCCAGGACTGCAGAGTTAAAAGAAAAACAATCTTATCTTGGATAAGATTGGGACAATGGGTACAACGTTTCCTCCTAAATGTACCTGTCATCTAACTGGTTTCCTCAAGTCCAAGATATTTATAAAGATTAGTAAACCATTCTCTCTTTGTTTACATTTTATGCTGCAACCAGTTTTATTTTAAATCAGTGAAGACTTGCTAAGACATTAAAATTGACTGTCCGTGTATTCGCTGAGATAAATTTCTGGAACATAAGCTAAAGAAAACAAAGCAGCTAAATATATGTCATCTTCTTTGGTGATGTAGCAAGTCAGTGTATTCTTGAAAACTCATCACTGTATGGACTCAGAACCTCAGAAAAGATTAAATCTATACTTCCTAAGTCCAAACATTGAAATTGAATTGGCAGCAGAACAATTTGAAAGTCAAGAGTTGTCCACACAGGCGAGTTGTTTTACAGTGCAAAATTAGTAAAATCATAACCATGAGAATCCATTGTTTGGGTAAGTTCAGGTGGGATTTTATATTCATATACTGTTCTTTATGTGTCCTGCGATGGACTGGCGAGCTGTCCTGGGTGTACCCTGCCTTTCGCCCAAAGACTGCTGGGATAGGCTCCAGCTTCCCCACGACCCTTCATCTGATTAAGCAGTTAGGCTAATGAATGAATTAAAGAATAAAGGAATGAATGAATGAATGTTCTTTATGTGCCATGCTTCCTTGAGCTGATTGGTTGAAGTACACTTGTGACCCTGACGGAAAAATCCTTTATCCAATCGCCTGCTTGTATTTTTAAGTTAGTTTTATAGTTAGTTTATAGTTTCTACTGAGAACTTACCCGATGATTTTATCTCATTCCTTCTATCTACTCGATTCACTTTCAGAAATGTGTTTATCTTCTTTGTTTGTTTTTTTCTCCAAATTACTTAAGCAACTAAGCAACAGTGTGGCAGATGATGTTCAGAGTTTAATTCGGAATCCAGGGCTTTCATTTGGTGAAAAGTATTATCTAATGGCACAGAGGATCAACCACTCATTTACATTAAGAGCTTTTGCAGACTTGTTTATAGGGATTACTACAGATTTAGTCAAGCTAGTGGCCCTGCAACTCAGTGGAGAGAGAGAGAGATTATCAATAAAACTCGCCTCATTGACACAGTGAACTCTGTCGTAGCCTAGCATGGAGCTTGACTGAGCTGTAGCTGTTTGTCCCTGAGTAGCATTTACATAAAGGTTATGGCTTGTGAGTAAAGCATACTTCCTATATATAGAATTGAATAGTGCAGCAATGTAAAATGCTTCATTATGCACTCACTGAAAGCAAAGTTATGTTTATTCCACGTAAGGTAGAGTAGAGGTTGGGTGTGCAGAAGAAAACTAAATTCCATTAACAAATTTTAAAACAGTATAAGACTACATATTGGCAAGATTGAGGGCAGGGTAGGACATCCTGGAAAAACAGTTTAAACAAGTTACATTTTGAAAATACACAATTCAAAAGTCCAAACCCCTTTCTTTAGACTTCCCCCTGAAGCCACGCCCACAAAGCACCAAAATCCACAATGCAGTTAGCCAAGCTCGGGTTTTGTTACCTTGTCAAGTGCTCCAAGCCTCTGAGAGTGATTCATGCATGAATAGGGACACTTGCAGGAGTGATGGGGGGACAAATAGCTGTTTACTTTAATAGATATATCACCTCTCAATCATTTGTTCATTCACAGCGTGCTGGTTTAAATGATCGGAAAGTGTTTTTTCAGTCCTGTCCATTCCCTGGGTGAATACATTTTTTTGTGTGTTCGACCATATAATTAATTGGTCTAAATCAGACTGTGAAGGGGATTTTAATCAATAAAGTTAAAAAAAGGCTCTTGAAAGCATCTCCTACCTTATATTTAAGCTTTCAGACTCTATACCTCAAGGATATGTGGAAAACACAATGAGGCGAGAACTCAACAGACTGTTGAAATGATGAGTCAAGACAGACTCCTGCACTTCACACATTTGCAGGTCATTATTCCTTCATGGGTAATGAGTCGACCTGCTTAACTATTATCTCTAATTTGTTTGTGACATGTTTTTGAACTTTGCACAAAATAAAGGTAATTTGTGTTTGATCATTTTTCTCCCTCAGCAATACCAACTGGTGTTGTATTATATTGGGAAGCCTGATTAGCCACCTTTAAAATGACGGCCGTTTATTTTAATCCCAAAATATACTAAAATGCACCTTAATCTCTGGTATGAGCAAAACTACATTAAATCACTTTAACACCTTCCTAAGGAAGCAGTTTGGTGTGTCAGCTCACATGTGAAGGAATAATGCATGACATGCAGATGTGTGAGCTGTAGCAATGTAGAATTTCTCTTTTTTTTTTTTAATTTACAGGGTTCTTTTTTTTTTTTTTAAATCATAAAGTGAGATGTATGTGTAACCGGACATGCTAAAAGGTAGCAATAGCAATAGGTCTACCAAAATGATGAGTATTTATTTTATGAAGGTGCACATTACAACACAACATAAATATAAAATAGCAAAGAAAAATATTACTATTTAACAGTTACCTATCTAAACATAAACTAAATTAAGCAAAACAAAATTAATCTCACCTACACCCTGCTACATTAATCTGGACCTTGCACAAAAACAAAAGGCCAGCCTAAGCAGCTGCCACTATCCAGGCAAGCACATACTTCACACAATGCTCCAAAACATTATAGGAAGTTACTCTCGTACAGTGACTTTAGATAACCCTTTTTTCCATCCATTGATATTTGGTACTGTGTACATCATTATAAAATCAAACAATTTCTGTAACACACTATAACTCTTCTCCATATTTGGGTCATTCCAGTGACATCACCAGTTGGGTTAAACCCTTTAAATACAGGAAATTATTTGCATTTCTACCCTTTCATCCAGGAACACAAGGTAAGTAAGGAACAAAATCCAGCTGTTTAAGCAAACAAAGCAGTAAAACGAGTAATAAACAGATTTTAAGTAATACAACTGGTGTGAGTCTTGATTTTAACAGATGGTTATGTAAACTAGCTGTACTCAGTTAGAAAGCAAAAGCACTAATGGGAAACAGTGACAAATGGTGGCGGCTTCCACAGTTTATCTCCAAAAACGTTCTTCAAAATATGCTCAAAATAAACTGTAATGTGTGTGAAAGTTCACGTTGAATTCTAGGTAAACACACTTCCCCTCAAGGTTTACTTATAACCACTAGAGGGCGACATATATCCTTTATTATTGCCCAGTGAGGCAGGAGTAGTTAACTCATAAATGGATGTACACCCACAACAACACAGGGAAACTTTCATTTTTAGCCTGATGATAAACACTGTTCTCATTTCAATCTTTTGATTCAATCATTATTCAATTATTTTTTAATTATTGGTAAAGATAGTGTCGTGTGTGTGTTTCAGGTGCTTTAAGGATTACAAAACACAGCACAGATGATGTATGTTGTGGTATTATTTTAGTAAATAAATGACTTACTGAGATTTATGTTTAATCAGTGCATTAAAACTGACATACTTTAATGTGCAAGCTGTGTACGAACCTGTTATCAAGTAGATGGCAGACTGACATGCAGTTGATCTATTTTCTATATGGGATGTATCAGGCAGTTATCAAGAATTTTTTTTATAGCTGAATACTTCGAAGGGATGCTACATATAACAATTTTGTTAATGTGTTTTTTCATCATTTAATCACATAAAATTGCAAAGTCATCATATAATCAATTCTTTCTTAATGTTTATTTTTCTTCTGTGTTCCAATAACAACATAATACCAACTCTGATCTGCCCTGTTTTGCCATTATTGACTTATAAACAAGATGTGTGACATCTGCTCTGCCTATAGCTGCAGTGCGTGTGTTATGCATAGCGTGTCTTTTCTCCAAACTAGGAAGTGGCAGATTTGCCAGAGCACAATTGTGTATAATTGCTGCTTACAGATCAAGGATCAAAAGATATTCATGGCATTGCAATAAGAGATGATGTTCTCATGTTGCATATGGAGTTAAGTTCTATTTTAAATGTTTAAGTATTAGATTTAGAAAGTGTGCCTCATTGCTCAAAACATCAAATGCATTCCAATACTGTTAGCAACACTCTCGTGACATTGAAGCTGCCAAAACCCAAGGAGGGGCTTTGATTAAGAGATGTAAGGATGGCCAGGATCTCAGGATGAGAAGATGCTTTGCACGGGGCTTCACTACCACCTAGTGGATCCTGAGGCCACACTTCCTGCTCAAGTTTTGAACTGTAGCGGAGCAGCACTTGTAGGTGGTCTGAGGTGGGCCTCCGCTGTTGTAAATAGTGTTCTGACACGTGTGTGACCACTGCAATGTCTGTGACCTCTCACCCCTGAAAACTTAGCTTTACCACCTGGAGGTAGACTGTTCTTGATCTCGCAGCACCTCCAACATACAGCTCTCTCCTTCAGTCTTCGTGTAAAGAACTTCAAGGTCCACATGCTCATACAAATACCTGTGGGTGTGTGGGTGTGTATGTGTGCATATAGTGTTTTTTTTTTTGTTTTTTTTGTTTTTTTTTTCAAATAAAAACAGCTTCATTAAAAAGGTATTTGACATGGAGGTCTTCGGGTCTGTGTTACTCATTTCCGACCACAGTGGATCATTTTTTTTAAGTATCAACTTAATGTTTTTGTTTGTTGGAAACTTGTTTACGTTACAAATACCTCAGCCGAAACACGGGCTGAAACAAAACCCAAGCACATGCTGCTCAGTCGTGTTTATTTTGCAGTGTTTCTGATCCCCTGTCGTGTGCTTTTTATCTCTGTTGTTTGATTTGTTTAAACCTGAGGATGAAAATCTTCAACATGGCAAGCGACGACTTGCCTTTGGATGAGTGTAAGTAGGATTCAGTGCAGTAAAACTGGTATTAGCTTTTGCTTATTTTGAGCTTAAGAACATCTGGGGTGTGTTATAACTGAAGCAGTCTCCTCAGATCATCATAATTTCTGTGTCTATGCATTGTGTGAAAGCCTTCCAGAAGTTATCATTAAACAGCTAAGTCTCGTGACGTTCTACACACACGTAGGAGATTGTGTGCGCAGCTATAATGAAAGCGTCAGATGGTGACAGACATTAGATGATATTAAAAACACAACCCAGGTGTGATGACCATCAAGCCCGTCCTCAGGCATGCCTTTTCAAGAGCAACGTGATACGATGTTCCTGTTGATG
The DNA here is from genome assembly GCF_933228915.1 of Telmatherina bonti. Taxonomy (NCBI): domain Eukaryota; kingdom Metazoa; phylum Chordata; class Actinopteri; order Atheriniformes; family Telmatherinidae; genus Telmatherina; species Telmatherina bonti. The sequence goes on from NC_136615.1 coordinate 19,767,667, forward strand.
AGCCTCTTCATCTGCAGAACATTTTTTTCTTGCTACATGGCACCTCAACCCCTTCACTATATTCATAACTCAGGATCCAACAAAGCAATCATATACAGCTCTTTGATCTGTTTTATCCTTCACTTTAGTAGCGTTAAGAAAAAAAAATGCAGCACCAACAATAGACCAGAATGTGTCTTTACTCCCACTGCCTAACCTACTCACTTTTTCATTATCTGTTCTCTTTTATTCCATTGTCGACATGCGGTACAGAACAATACAGTGCAGGCGGACAGGGTGGAGGCTCATGACAGGACTGGTAACATGATGACACACCAAAGGCCAGGTGAGTAAAATCCCCCTCCACAGTGGGACATGTGTCACAGTCCAGCCATGTCTCTAACCTTTTTTGTGGTCTCTCGTCTCTCTTCTCGGGCTCTTTTCCCCCTCCGGCCACAACGATAAAGCTCCCATCTGCTGCGGGGATCCGGATACTTCTCTCTCTAAACTGATCCCTCACAGCAGCTTCCCCTTTGTCAGACATACTGGTCATGTTTCAGATCTGACACCTCTGTTTTACACATACGATAGGACCCTAAGTTCTCCTGTTCTATGGAGAAACGTATTAGAAACATGATAGTTGTTTCTTTCAAAAAGCTTTGCCCTTTTCACCTTTTGCCCTTGATGAAAACAGTATTTAAAAAAAAAAGCAGCTCTAAAGGAATGAATAAGTGTGTTGGTCTTTTTGAAGAGTTACATAAATGACCCTTTGGCTGACTTATAACTTACCATAAAGGGCAACAACTCTTAGTTTTATACTAATTTTTCGTTTCTATAACCTTTTTTCTGAATGTTCTTGCTTTGTAATGCTTTACAGTTTGTAAAATTGTAAATATCACTTTAAGGCACCTTCCATTTACATATTTATATGCATTCCATTGGTCTAGCGGTATGTGTATCTATTTGCTAATCTTTCCGTCCCATCCATTCATTCCTGAGGCTGTTGTTCGGCCATAGGTCCTCAGCTGTTTCAGTGTGTCAGCAGCATTGCTGGTGATTCTGCTCACAAACTTGCACATGCCAAATGTAAGTAACATGACCCAACTCAGCATCCTAACCTGCAGTGAGATTGTCTGTCACAGGTCAAAAAGACAGCTGTAGTGCTCTCAGACTCTGGCTTAAACTGATAAAGTGCTTTTAAATGGCCCTGATGTGTGATATGATGCTTGATTATCTTGTTACAGTCACGATAAAGTTAATATGATGTCATGCTGCCCTACAACCTTGCAAAGGCACAGATCGTTTATCTGTGATTTTTAACTAAGTGTTCAAAGTACTTTAGAATAAGCATCTATACTTTCAGCTTTGTTTTATGGACTGAACTTATTTTAGTGTTTACTAACTTTTTTCCTGTAAGAGGCTGAACAAAAGCATACCAGAGTCATTTGAACACTGACACCTGAACTTTGAATTCTGAACCGAAGCCCATGTATGCAGCTATCAGGTAGACTTAAATCAACTAATGAGGAGAGCTTGAAATTTTCTCTCAGCCGAAAATGACTCACTGACCTTGCGTGGTGCAAATTATTATGGGCGATAAAGAACAATGATCTAAACCTGACCTCTTTAGTTATTAAAATGATTTAAAAAAAAAAAAAAAAAAAAAACCATTCATGATTATTACAGCATTTTTCTGTCTAATTGTTTGTTTTTTGTTATCAGTTCACACACTGCATAGTTGTTAACCTACAGACTATAACACACACCACACTGACGCAACACTGTAAAGATACAGTGTGACAAACTTTAAATTATTATTGGGATCCATGTTTAGCTTATAGTCAAATTCCATGTTTGCTCTTTTCAATATGATTTAACATGTTCGTCGTAATACCGCGTTTAGATCTAATTTAGGATTCAAGGATCCACCCACACAACCAGTAGCTGACACTAATTAGTATAACCTTGGATGTAAATGAACAGTCCAAGGCTACTTTCCCATAACCTCTAACCTCATTATGTCCAATTGCCTCCATGCAATCTCTGTGCTGTTTGTTATTATAACCTACTTGTTAAAGGCTATTTGTGAAACAAAGTTCAAGGTTGCTTCTTCATTTGACTCATCTTTCTCTTCATTCCAAGAGAAACTGAGCAGTTCTTGTTTAGTAGAATGACTGAGTAGCAATATGTGCTAACATATCCATATGCTGGGGTTGTTAGGTCTGAACATCTGAGGCTGTGGCCCCAAATGCTGTCTGAATATTTTCAGAACTCAAAATAAAGGAAGTTAAAAAACAAACCTACTATGCTCACATGCTTTCAGAAACATATTTTCTCTCAAACACAAACAAACCTGGCATCAGAGACTGTCCTTCCTCTACTGGGATGCAAAAATACATGCATATGGACTACATAAAGGTATTAATGCTCTTTATGCCTGGGATGTGCATATTTGTGTGCTGGGAAACAGTAAGATGAACATCATGGATGGAACATCACGAAATATATCACTATAAAATGAACATCTCAGTAATGACATAGTTTGTGCACTGCAAAAAAACTGAAAAATAATTAAGCTATCAGAGCTGAAATCACAAAAAAGTCGTTTTTTTTTAACATGCAGTCAACTTTTTCAACACTGCCAAGTTGCTTCTTGTTTTTTAAGAAGAGTTTTTCAGACTGGTTTGGAGGCTGCACTGCAGATTTCTTTGCCTACTTTGGACTTTTTCAAGACTTGATATGATGAGTTTCCATGGCAACGGAAGAGGTACTTACCAGCAGGATCACCTGATTAAGCTTTCCAAAGTCTAGATAATCAACAAAATAAAACACTGCAAATCCCAAAGGAGTTGAAAGAAAGCGAAGAGGATGCAGGGCAGGGGCGAGGCAGAGAGAAAAACAGGAGATTCAAACCGTTTCTTCCAACTGCAACAGCAGCCAATTATCCCACAGACTATTAAAACCTGGTCTAATGAAGCTGAGGATGTTCTAAAATGATGCTTTGGGGCCGCAGACTAGATTTCCGTCAATGACAGAGAGGACATCAACGCCATGGGTGTGTGTGACAGATTACATCAACTTTGTGTGGACAGTTATGTACCAAAAAGAACAGTGAGATGCTTCCCCAATAAGAAACTCTGGATCACCAGTGACCTGAATGGATGGAGACAGCAAGTTATTAAAGGCAACACAAGCTCCAGCAGAACAACGTGAGGGTCAGGAGAGAAAAAGATCACCAGCTTCAGGTTAAACGGGGACCAAAAAGATGGAAGTCTGGACAGAGCAAATAAGCTGAACATGTTCTTCAGTAGGTTCCGTCCTGTCTCCAGCCAAACAGACCACACGTTCTTTTGTTACTTTGTGCCATATTTGTTTGAAAATATGTTTCAAACAAAGTGCAAAGTTTTAAATCTGCAACGCTACATTTTTTTTGTAAAAGAAAAAAAAAAAAAGAAACATTAATTAAGTTAAAAACTTAGAAATTCTTTTTAAAAAGAAAAGAGATTCTTCTGTATTTTTTATGCATCACCTTTCCAAGGTGACTTCACTCCATGAGTTACATCAAAGTGACGGCGTGGTCACTTTGCTGTGATCAACTGTCCAGTCTGCTGAGAGAGACATAATATCTTTGGGGTATTACTGACAGGGAGCAGTGATATGGGTGTGTTTGTGTCTCAATGTGTGTGTGTGTCTCTGCGAAGGTTTGTGCGTGTCACTCTTGAGTGTGCACTCTCACACACTGGCCCATGTGTACAAGTGTGAATGTATATGTGTGCCACAGTGTATTTATGTAAGTGGCAGACATAAATACATCAAGGGAAACACACAGCTGTCTGTACTGTGTTTCTTAAGGGTCACTACCTGAAATGGTCAGTGGGACTGTTCCTGTCAGGTCGCTTCTTTTCAAGTTTCTTTCAGCTAACTTTGTTCCCACAGACTCTCTACTTATGCAGTCTGCATTGAATGTGCAGCAGTAGAGGAAATAACAGACTTAGCAGGTCCCTCTGCACAGCCACCGGACGGCTGCAGTGAAAGGGACCTGCTCTGATCTCAACACATACCAAGCTGGATTAGAACAGGGGACCAGAACAGAAACAGGATCTGACCCTCTCTATCACTCTCAAACCCTGCCGCTCCTTCCCAAAGACATCCTCACTACTTCCTTCCCCAATTAGTGTGACCTTGTTACGTTTGAGCGCAGTTTCTTGGTCCTGTGAAAGTTAAGACCCTTCTTTATCCACCACACTTTAAGCAAAGCTTTCAAGCAAGCAGGCATAATGACTCGAGGTTATAAACGAAATATCTCAGTTCAAATCTGTAAACGGATACAGATACATTAAACAAATGGACAACAAGCAGCGTAATAGTGACGCTTCCCAGGGGAGCTTTTCATCTCTGCGCAGTGGTAGTGATCAGCACTTAGCCCTCTCCTGTTTGTTTAGTAACATGGTAGAGGAGGCCCTGGCGGATACTCTTTGAATGCTAAAAACCGTAAAGCCAGCACAGAGTCTGACACTGTGCCACCTTGGGGAGTGTTAGTATCCCACATGTCCCCTTTTTGAGGATGGGCGCCACTGACAGCTGCCGAAAGTCAGAGTTCAAAGTCATGCCAGGTAAATATCAGTAGTCAGGATTACAGACTGGCTTGAGTAACTTTATCAGCAGACACCAACATGTCTTAATAATGTGTAAGTATGGACATCTTGCACACCAAACAACATATATATCCCTCCTTCAGTGCATCATTTCTCATGCAAACAGCTGAACTCAACTTTCCTGGAGGGTTTTGTTGTTTGGGTACTAGCCAAGAACTGCACCTTAGTTAGGCAATCTATGTTTCCCATCTGTCTGTAGCGAGACATTTGCAGGGTGCAGTGCTACGAATGCTAACACATCAACAGCTACCACTGCTTACTGCTGCATTCTGAGCTTGAATTAATTGTTGCCAGTGCGTCCCCATAAAATCACTGGTCCATGGGAAAGAGCTTACCGAATTCTCATTTGCACATGGTGAGATAATTTACCCGTGACCAATAATAAGCTGTTCACGCACCATGCAGCTATATGACCACAGGATAGGCCTCCGTGTAGCAGAGCAAAGTTTGTTTAACTTTTAAAATCAGACCGTGCAGTTGTATAAAAAGCAGTAATACGGTGACGACCTCAGTCTGCCTCTCACTGCTTCCACGAAAATAAGTATGGTCATGCAGGACTGAATGGACATGTGGGGTTTTAAATGGCTCCCTTCTACTCATTTAGTATCTGTGTCTGAGATTTAACCTTCCTTACTTCCTCCCTGCTATTTATAACAGTGTCATAGTCCTGCCTGCACTTTGATAGTACCAAGTGATCTCATTTACACACTCTCACACATCCTCGCTGACATATAGCCACACACACGCTCACATCCTAATGCCAGCACTTGTTCTGCACACACACAATCTATGCATGAATGATGCCAACAAATACTCATAAAATATTTGAGCAGTGAGTGAAACAGATGGAAATACTGCATGGAGTGCCACAATGGTTGGGTATTTGGCGGAAAGCCATATTTGAATTGTTGCATGTCCTAATGGATCAGCTGAAAGCTATGTGAATCCTTTGTATCTGTCCTGACTACCTGTTCTCTGTCTCTGTGCCAAGAGCAATCTGAGGCTGTGAGGTGGCTGACAGCTGAGCTTTCACTGCTAGACAACTGGCACTTTTGCACCCTGCATGCAGGATACAGAATGGAGAGTTGCACACTAAAAGGTACTGTACTTGATGTGAACATTAATTAAAGAAACTATGAGGCAAAAGTGGTATTAGTGACCATTAAACATATGGAAATGTACATTTTCTACTCTTTGCACTTATTGAAAGTAATAATTAGATCATTATTCCATATTTAACTTCGGTTGTGGCTTTTACACACGGGCCCGTGTGCTTAAACACCACCTGTTGCAGAAGTGTTGTACTTTCTTAACAACATGATCAGATATTTTATTAAAAAATTTTGTTTAATCTGCTTTAGCCAAAATACGGAGCTGTCTTCAAGCTTTCCGTATTAACCACGCCCACCTCTAATGTCCGACCAATCGCACAGTACTTCTCGGAGCTCCACGAGAAAAAAATTTCTGCCAACCTGATGCATCGAGAACTGCCTTCAGACACGTCACATTCTTCTCGAGGCCTCAAGAACAAGAAAAAAGTTCTCACTTCGTGTGGAGTATGTAGCAGGCGTTAGGTACCCTTCCTGTTATACTTCATGATAAGGAAGCAAAGGGAATGGTTTGTTAGAAAACTAAAATGACATACAAACAAAACAAAACAGAAACTAGATGGAAAAAAACGAGATAAAAGGTGTGAAAACCCCACATAAACAAGACAACAAAACAAAACAGACCATTGCATTCAGGTCTTTTCATCGTCACTATGCCTTACATTGGCTGAAGCTCTGTCTCACAGCAGTACTAACCGGGGTGCATAAAGAGTTATAATTGTTGAAACCTCAATACCAGCAATAATAAACAAATACTCAGGTAAATAACAGTCTGGCTCTTAAAATATTATAAAAGTACAGATATCAGAAGAAAGTTTGAAACCCCTTATTTTGCATAAGAATGTGTTATATGTAGTTGTGTTTGTTATATTTATAGACTGCTGTAGTGGAGCCTATCTTGGAGGGTGATGCATAACCAAAGTCTGTTGGTTAGGTAAATTGGCAGCAAACACATTACATGGTTCATATGTTCCTACCTACAAAAAGTACAAAGCTTTCCTCTTAAATACAATCAAGTATCGTTATTGCATCACAGTAATACATTTCCAGATTCAAAGGCTCCTTGACTGGAGTCTGGCTGTGCATATGATTTCTTTCTGGGTACTCCAGCTTCCATCCACATATCAAACACATCTATGACTCTAACTGGCTCTGGAAATGAGTGAGTTTGTATGTTCATAGTTGCATGGAGGATACAGAATTTCTGTGATGGACTGACATGAATAGGGTGTAGTGCATTTCTTGCTTGGAAAGACTCAATCACCCAGTTATCAGTGACTGGTGTAAAGAAACTGGTGGAAAATAGGAAAACACAAGATATTCTATTCCAGCCCCCTTTAGCTTATACTGTGCATGTGATTGCCCAGTCATACACAAAACCGTTAAGCTTTTATAATCTAAACCAACATGTTTAGATTATGTCCCACTTGTGTCGAATGCTCTGTAAGGCAATGACTAAGTGAAGCAAGAAGCAGAAAAAAAAGCAGTTGTCACATCGTTTCATGTAATGAAATACAATGGTTGAAACCCAACAAGTCGTTTAGCCGTGCAGCATTTCTTTGAGGTTTTTTTTTAACAGAAGCAGATGCAGTGCGCTGGATTGTTTGTGGAGTCATTGTTATTTCCATCTGATGGCTTGTCAGCACTGTATGGAAGCCTGACATCAAAAATCAAGGTCCTTCATCAGTGACACTAATAATAAAAGAAGTCTTTTCTTTGTGAGTGACGAGCCTCTTCATCATACTCCATGCAGTGGTGATTCGTTCAGCTTACTCATGTTTCTCCTCCTAACAAATTAATATTTATTATAGTCACTCCAGTATTCCGCTCTGGGGACTTGTGACACCCACAGTGTGCGGCGCTCTCACATAAAGGAAGTCTCTAAGATGCATCTATTTTTGGTGACCATTATCTTCACAGCTCTGTCTGTATGAGGCAGAGGAGGGTCACAGAGGACTCGTCTGCAGATATCTATAGACAATACAGCTTCTGTCTGCCATATCTCTGAGCAGGCCGTGTCCCACGCTAGCCTGATGTGTCATTCAGGGGAAAAATATCAATTAAAATCCACTAGTTACTGCACCCAAATAAATCTGATTTTAGAGAAAAACGAATACGTCAAACAAGTAATCAAATGCTTGTGTTAAATGGACTTCCTTGTTGGTGTTGCTTCAGTTTGAGCTGCAGTTACAGGGATACATCTTTTAAACAGGTTTAGATTCTAGTGAAAGGCTCGCCTTGCTCTTTCTTTCGACCATTACAGTTGGTAAAAACTGTCCAAAATGTTAAAAGTAATAGATATGACTTAGAAAAAAAGCACCTAACTATGTTTATGTTCAGTAGCAGACTGTTGCACCAACAATGCAAGAAGGAACTCTGCGCAGATCCTTCTCCCAGCCTTTTTACCAGCAGCGCAGCTTTCAGCTGAAGCTGTTTTTCCTGATATTTTGTGCATGATACTGTATAATTTACTTAGTGTTGTACAGCAGTCCTCCTCTATATGGTATATAATCTGCAAATATATGTACAAATTTTATCTGAACATGTTTTACAAACAGGTTTTTCATTTTTCATCTTTATTTGTACACCTAATACGCCTTTTTTTTTTTTTTTTTTTTTTACAAACTGTACCTAAAGTAGACCTTCATGAGGGAAAATAAACTTTGTATAACTCTTGTGCACAGTTTGTGCACTATACTCTGGATTTTTTTTTTTGGCTGCTGGATTTCCCTGATGCAGGATTATAAAATCTACCTTAAAACTGAATGGATTCAGTGAAATTTAAGACTTTTTTTCTTCAACCTGTCTTAAATCTGACTCTCCTGCTGAACCGCACTGTTTTGAGGTTGTTACCCTCTTGGGACTTTTGGTGTTTTTCCATCTCTCTCCTCTTTTATAAGCCAAAAATATTTAAAACTGTATTAAAAGGTAATTGCATATAAAGCTGTAGATTTAGATCTCTATATTGAATTCTTTTAGGCAGTGTGTTGCTCTTTCCAACTTTGTAATACTCCTGCTAAAATAATGCAGTTATACCCCAAATGCATGTGCACAGATTTCGCCCTTTAAGTGGTAAATAAATAAATGGGCAATAAATAAGAGAACAAAACATATTAATTCTATCCTCTAAATAAATCGTTGATTATATTTGAAGGCAGATGCAATTATATGTAAAGTATCTGTTACTCACTGTGCTGTAATGTTGGATTTTCTCACCAGTTTGAACTCTGGATCACCTTGAAAAATCTTTGACTCTTCCTCAGCTGTCTCTTCCTCTGCTGTCAGATGGCCCAGTCCTTTATTGTAGCCTGCTGAATGGCAGATCACATTACCTTCATGTGTTTTGAGTTTGTTTATACAGTCTGTGAACGGACTTTCTTTCATTCATTCTCATTACCTGCTCATTCCTGTTTGAGGTAGTGAAATCCTTTAGACCTTCCCAGTATGAGCTGGCAGGGTAACAACACCAGAGTTCAATATTGCAGTTAAACAAAAGAGATTCGTCCTTTAATTTTCATTACAATTGCAGCGATGAATGATTGTAGGAAAGTAAATATCTGAAGTAAAAGGCATTTTAGTCCGTACTGAAACAGGATCTTTTTGTTATTAATATAATAGTGGCTTCTGAAGTGATTTTTGAGAAAATCTTATTTCCAAAGCAAAGAGGAAAATTCATGCCGCTGTGATAGTGTAGATTATGGGAAGTAAAGGCAAAAAGGATGCTGTACTACTTCTTTCAATTGTTGACAAGATTGTTGAGTAAACCTCAGTTTAAAAGTGACATTATCTCAGACTTCCCATTAAATTAAAAACTATTAAGGACTTTTAAATACCAGTCTGCTGAGTTTCCATGAAATCAAAAACAATCTGTACAAATTTTAGGGGTGTTATCATGACAAACGAACCGTTAGCAGCTGTCACTTGAGAATAATAAAAGCATGAAAAGATGACAGGGAGGAATCCACACAGTGAAGATCTGCCAGAGAATCTTGCAGATGCAGGATCGGGCAGGTCAGACACCTGAACGAAGACATGTCTCAAGAAGACATTTCAGATCACGAACAAACAAATGGGAGCCTTAATACAAATGAGTAACAACTAAGTCAGCATGGATTTAGGGTGTCAGTGCAAGGATTTTCATCTCTTTATTCGACAGCTCTCTAGCAGCTTTTCATGTGTTAAATTAGAACCAGAGTGCTTCTTGGACACGCAAGCGTTTGGTTGTGGTTGGAGCGAGTCTCCCGGCACAGCAACACAAAAAAAAAAAAGACTTTGATTGTCAAAGCACTGAGTAACTTGTGGAATTCAGATTTGCAGATGAAAGGCGGGTGCGCCTTGGAAATCAAGCAGGGAGACACAAAGCTTTTCTCAGGTGCCACAAGCGCACGGTCCTCTTTTGTGTGTGTGTGTGTGTGTGTGTGTGTGTGTGTGTGTGTGTGTGTGTGTGTGTGTGTGTGTGTGTGTGTGTGTGTGTGTAATCTGCGTGACCAACAACTGTCTGCTCTGGTGAATCATGTCAAGTCTGCAAATATGCCATGTAACACAGTCCCACGCAGCGTCCACGGGTTCCTTAAAAGCTTGTCCTCACAAATATGTTTCTAGTAAATCGCAAGTGGAGTGGGGACTTGTGCGTTTTGAGATGTGTGTAGCCATGAGACGCAACTTGACACCGAGGCGCACGGAGCGCGCAGAGTCGGGTTAGAAACATGCACCGCAACAGCGCATCTCCAAATGGCATTCCGCATACTGAAATCTAAGCCGAGGACATCAGGATGTGTGACATAATCCCCAAGACATCTGAAAACTGCGCTCCTCCAAACAAGGCACCAGGGGTGGTTTGGAGAGATACGTGGACCTGTGTTACTTACTGTTTGCTCTTGCAGGCATCTATAAAAGAGGGGCGGACACCAACTGCCCCCCCCCCCCCCCCCCCCCCCCCCCCCCCCAAACGTCAGAGCGTATTTAACTATAAATCTCTCCAAACAGCTCTGTGCGCGCGATGCGGTGTTATGCGCAGACATCTGTCCTGCTTCACTCCAATATGTGGAGAACGCGCGTGGACACCCTATAGACTGCATGTCCCGCCTGGAGAAAATGGATAATATTTACATCAACTTTTATTGTTTACCATGAAAATATATTGAATAATAAGCGCCTTCTGGATTTACAAAAGAAGAAGGAAAAAAAAGAGTGAGAAAGAACGTTTTGCTGTTTTTTTTCATGAGGCTTGAGGCTGGAAAAGCGCTCTGCGTGTGTGCTGGAGACGCTGATGTCTTCATTGGACTCCTCTCCGTCGGAGATGGTGGATCTCTCTCGGATTTCCAACGTGGAAACGTAGCATCCAATTAATCAGCGACTGCAACTGAACCCTGTTTTTAAAAAAAAAAGAAGAAGCGCAGTGGCTTTTGGTCTGCTCTCTTCGACACCAAACCCTGGACTCCTGAGACGCGTGGTTTGCTTGGTGCGCTGGGTCGAAATGTGAAAAACACAGCTGGCACAACGTAGCCACCTTTTGCTGGGTCTAGAATCGAGTTTGAGCTTTTTCAATGGATTTTTTTGTCGAAATTTATTTATTATATTTTTATTCTTATTTTGTCTGCAACGATTAGTGCAGTTTACGTCAAGCTGAGGACAGTGAATGAGTTGCGGTTTCTCTTGTGGATTTTACCAGCTGCCAAGTGAGTTTTAAGGTCTGCTTATAGGCCATATTTAAGGTAAGAAAAACACTCGTTTCTAATTATTAAAATACAGCCAACTTTTATCAGTTTCTAGGGAACACATCTCCTTCTCTTAGGTCTTTATTAAAAAATCATTTTGAAGTAGGAAGAGGCAACTTGTTTGTTTGGAAATAGTATCGTGAGAATTGTTGCATTTAAAGCTCAGTGTTTATCAGTGTGTTGCTGTTTAGGTGCACTGCACACTCAACATGCCATTAGACAGAGTCACGTAAGCTGTGGGGATCGCCATCTGGCCAACTCACACCATTATTTAGGCTGTCGCTGCCAAAGTGTTTTGGTGCGCTTCGTAGCCAATGTTTTGCGCGCGCGCGCGCGCGCGCGTGTGTGTGTGTTTTCTGTGGGCACCATCCGGGCTTCGATACAAGTGAAAAGCCGACTGATATCACAGCAGCATGTCATCCAAACATCAGCGCAGAATACATGAGAAGGCTTGGATTGAATGTTATCTGTGCGCAATATATTTGCACATTTTATGTCGAAACCTTCTGCACACCTGTAAGACATTATGAGAGAAATATTATGCCTATGTTGGATTGTCTTTGTCATTTTCCAAAGCAGGATTTGCTGGTGAGTTTACTCAGTTTTTTGCGTTCACAGCACACGTGACAAAGTGAGGATCAGAGCCTCTTGACATGATGACACACTTATTAATACAGAATGAGTCTGGGTAGGTCTGGCCACTGTTTCACACTGTTTCACACACTTTTCTGGCTGCACTACAAGCTGGAGTTGGCTGACAGTCTGGGGGGGGTGCACGTTTTTTTCTATTTTCCTTTTTTTTTGGGGGGGGGGGTTGTTTTGCCTCCAGATAAATAGAAAACTATTTACAGAATCACAACATGTAATCAATTTTTTTTTCTGAAGTTTTCTTTATAGGAACTGAGTCTAAAATGAAGTTATGGGATGTTTTGGCCACGTGTTTGTTGCTCCTGAGCTCTGCTGCTACAAGGCCTCTCTACCAAAACACTCAGCCAAGCAGGAGAACTTACTTCCCCAGAAGCTACCGTGATTCTGTCTCTCTGTCTGTGGAAGAGCCATTGTTCCAGCGTGACGACCACAGCCTGCAGGAAATCTCCATGGAAGATCAATGTAAGCTGCACAGCATGTTTTGTTTTGTTTTGTTTTGTTTTGTTTTGTTTTCCCAGCTCATCTGTGACATGCAGTAACATTATAAGCAATTGCAAAGCCGAGTTTAATCAGAAGTGATTTTGTGTGCCAATTCCACACAACAAGCTTTTCTCTGAGTCAGGGAGTGGGTTTTCTTTTATTGACAAGGCTCTTATAGACACTGATCTTATCCAATGGAAGATCTTAATTTGCGTTTTATTGTTGCTTTGGATGACATCACTCTCATGTTTAAACAAACCAGCAGCACGAATAAGACTTTGAACAGCTCCAGTCCACAGCACCCGTCAGCCTTCGCATTTCCCGTCTCCCTTTGTTTATATTCACCTCTGCCTCTCTGCGACTTAGAGACCCATGACCTTTACCCATCTGCCAAAACTCAGAAATCATAGCATGTTTTGGAAGAGAGAGACTGCGAACCAGGTCTGCAGGAGTTTTCAAGAGAGAGGCCGGACAACTCCGGATGGGTTGAAGCAGCATGTGAGAGTTCTGTGTTTATGTTCATTTTAACAGAGACAGTGGGCAGGAATTTATTTTGTTTGGATCAATGTGACATTGTATCATCCTCACATGGAAGTAAACACAGCCAAGAACTAGATAAGGAATGGAACATTTGGGCAAGTGTTTGTGCTGCCACTTCATATTCTGTTTGGAGCGCAGTGACATCACCGATCTGCTGTGCAACCCAAGACTATTAACTATTCACTAATAGCGTAAACAAAGTTATTTCAAGAAGGGACTGGCTTTCTGGCTTGTGAAAAATGTTGAATATAAACATGTTGTTTTTTTTTCTTAGAATTTTAATTTTAGAATCTGCAGATGACAGCTTCCACTGAGAATCAAATATTTAGGGATCAAAACAGTAAAACAAAATGATTATGATGCCTCTGGTGTGTGTCCGTTCTGTTATTTCAGACAAAAATAGATGACCCTTAACCATATTTCACAAAATAATGGCAGAATTTGCATCATGAATCATTTAATTTGCTGCTGGCAAGCCAGCCTGTCAGCTGACATACAATAGAAGGTGCCTAAATCAAAGGGTAGGTGTGTCTAAACAGATTGGTCTTGGCTCATCTGATACACTCGCAGCAGCTTAATCAGCTGTAGCTCAGGCAGATCAGATAGCCAAGGTAAAAGAGGAGAGATAGGTGACACGGCTGTGTAGAGGCTGTGTTAACCACAATACCACCTGCCAGATATCTCAGCCCGCCGGCTATGACTTCTGGATGCACGTACGACATGTCAGCACACATACAAACACTAACACACCCCCACACACACTCACTCAGGTGATGTCATTAAATGCACCTAAATGATTCCAAAATATGTCTCCATGATCTAGTTCATTGACGGACCTGCAGGCAGCCGGAGTCGGAGAGACGTCGGTCTATAATAGAATCAACATGGAACTCTGGAGGGTCCAAGGTTTTCAGTCAGTTCTCATTTCTTCTCGGAGCAGATGGTGAAGAGCTATGCTGGTGCATGTTTTCAGTTTGCTGCAGACTGCAATCTGCCTCATCTAAATAGCTCAAAGCATATGATTTGCTTATTCTTCAAGTCTGGGCATCCTTGAATTACATCCATCAAAGATTTAAATGCATCTCACTTGGCAGTGTGATTGTCTGTGCCTACTGTATCATCTCAGTCAGTTTCGCTGTGAAAGATCAGTTAACTTAAGCTGGAAGGTTCACATTTATTGGCTCAGTTTCTTTACAAAAGGAACCAGAGGCATTTTTTTTTTGGTATTATTACTATTTTTATTGGGCAGTTATTAGTAAAATTACCAATGTTTTTCAAATGACATATATTAAATATTTGTTTTGTTTATTAACGCTGTACAGCTGCGAGTAGTTAGGTACTTGTTTGTTGTACTAATCCATTCAAAATATCTGTTTGTTAAAAATAAATTAAAGGCTTTTCACAAAAACTGTTTAGTTCTGAATGAAAGCAGACAAAACACTTTTTGGACAAGCAGAGAAAAATCCTGGAACTTCTTTTTATCTGGTCAAGAATTTGCCTGTCGTTGCCTGACAACATCAGTGTATTAAATTTAAAGAAAGTACAGAGGCATGCAGAGCTTCGGGCTCCGATGCGAAAAAATTTCTCTTACAGTTAGAAATAGGCGAAGTAGAAACAAATACATGTAGAAAAGTCCTCGCTATGGTGTTGCATGACCCACTGATTGTGTGAGATGGGTTTTTTTTCTTTTTTTGTAAACAAAGATTCAGACATCTCCCTACATTACCTTTGTTTCTTTTCTGACTTTTATTGTTTTTGTGTGGCAGCTTTTATGCAGTGGGTGCCTAAATACCAACCAGTCACAACACACATTTGTGAAAACGAAAGAAAAGAGCAAAATATACGATTAAAACTGCTGTTTCCGCCATCATCATAAACAAACAAATAATTTGATTTAGAATATCTACAAGTTAGTTTCGATGGGCAGATGTGATTTTCAGAATAGTTCTTTTTTTTTTTTTTTACTCATTTCCGGCTCTGTTTTGAAGTTGTCTGAGGATGTTTTTTGTTTCCCTTTGTGGACACGGTTCTGGTCTGAGCATTTGATGAACTAATGAGGAAGAGCCGGGTTTAAATGCTGTAAGCAGAGATAATCAGATAATTTGCATTTCAGCGAGTAGAAAACAACCTTATCTAAAAGATCAAATATGCTTCTTAATGTTTTAACCAACTGAATTAAAAAATGTCGCTCCTCTAATTGGCCTTCAAGCATTTTAAACATTTTAACAGCAATAAACGTTTGAAAACTGAACTGATTTTCTGGCAACTTAACTTGTTCAACATTTTTTCAAATACCAGTTCACAGCTATCCCAAAACAAGAAAAAAAAAACATGACTTGATATATGTGTGTATTTTAAACTATTTTATTGAAGTTTGTTTAGAATTTGACACAATATAGATGTCATGCCCACAGAACAAGGGTGAATACAGTAAG
>NC_136615.1:19788229-19818229 GCF_933228915.1 Telmatherina bonti
TGCCATGTGCAACGAGCAAACTGGTGCCAGATGTTGCTAATGGGATGTAATGTAAAACTGAAGATGAATTTGGGGGCGAGTGAAGATTTGTGAGGACTATTTGAGAGATGGCCTCCACAATACGAGGTCTCCTTCTTTTCTGCATTCTTGAACGAGAGCCCAGGGTCGTACAGTAAACAAAAGCTAGCAGTAAAGCGCCACTGTGTTGTAAATCAAGGCGCTGGAGAATCTTTCCACTGTAGAGAGGAGATGCATGCAGGCTGATGGCAAGTATGACAGAACCACGACAGTGAGCCATTAAACCGACTGTAGGTGTTCACAAGATGCGGCACCACAAGAGCACTTTTGGGAAAAGAATTAGTATAATCTCATCCAAAAAAAGTTGGAAATCTCAAATCTTTGGAATTTAATTTTCTTGTCTGTTAGACCATTTAAGTAATTATTCATTTTTAAAGAGGTACAGTAACTAGATTAAGTCAATAATCAATTCTAGTAAAATTTCAGATTTTCAGTTATCCAAACTTTTTAAACACTTTGAGATTTTACCATTTTTTTTCTGTAGATTTTTTATGAAACTCAACATGTGACAGTTTTGTGTTTAGTAGTTTGTTTCACCAAACTAGCCATTTAGCATTGTGTTAACGTTTTGTCTGGCGTTTGGGATTTTAGAACTTTACAGATGTTTCACATCCATTAAAAGCTGCACAAAATACCAAAAGAAAGTAAAGGAAACACTTCTCTAAATCCCTGGAATTACCGGGGGGGGGGGGGGGGGGGGGGGGGGGGGGGGCGCCTTTTGTTAATTGGCGTTGGTCTTCCAGTGTAATCCAGTATTGATTGGTTAAGACTGGGATCTGGAGTTCAGAGTTTGGGTTAAAGTCTTGGTCACTTTATAAGATAACTAATGACTTTTCCAGAAGTGGCTGGATGCCTTGGCCTGTTAAGACAATGGATCCAGCACCCAGTTTCCAGACGCTAACATAGCTTTGCAACTAAATGTGCACTGGTTTTTACTCTATATCACCTCTTTCAGTGTTATGGGTCATTATAGTTGTGAATGCTAAATATTTCAACTCCAAAGATGAAACATGTTCCTTTGTAACAATGGACATCAGTACTGTACTGTGGGTGGAGCAAAAGCCAATTAAGCATCAATTTATTGTAAATGTTCTTTGTGCATCAGTTCTGCAAATGAAATTTGTCTAAGTGACTTCAGTCCCCTGCAGGCCTCACATTTTCAAGCCTTATTTATTCTTGCTTTAACCATCTCAAACTATGGAGACTTGTCTTCTTTTAATATCCTTTACAGCTTGTGTGAACTGAGCTTTAAGAGTCTGAATTTGTTGGCGATCATACTAAAGTTCCTCTCTTCGCCTCCTGCTGCAGGATTCAAGATCTCCATGTCAACTTTGCCCCACAAAGCCACTGTGCCCTCCTCTTTTACTTAACCTGCTTTTAAAAACTTCACTCATTGTTTCACTTCTTCCATATTTGTGCCGGTAACGTCTTTGCCTTGCTCTCATTTTATGGCTTCAAGGTTTTTGCCAGGACACAAGACTATTTAACTGTCCTCTTCTTGTTTCCATTGGAAAGGAATCGCCTGGTCATTTGTCCCGCCCTTCATAAGTCACCGAGTAGAAACAGCAGCTAAATGACAGATATAACAAGTAAGACTGCAAGCTCTCATAAATCACCTATCATCAGATATCAGTGATACCACACAGAAACCGGGGTTAAAAAGTCTGCATTCCCCTGCCAGGGAAGAAGTATGTGAGAAGTGAAAGAAAAAGAAGAAATGTTGGTTCAGGTCCAGAACACTTACTTTGAAATGAATAGTTGGTTGGCATTGTAAAGGACGCAATCTCTAGGGGCTTAGCAAGTTATCAACTGGTTAGAGAAACAGAGCGCTTGCATTAGTGCATAGAAAGAAGAAATTGCATTCCTGACACAGAATATGCACACCAACATGGCTTCCATTATCTCTTTATGTTGAGGGTTCCTGTGTCACTTTGACTCTAGACACTACACAGGTCATTCATACACAGGGATATCTATACAAATATGTTAGTTTTTTTAAAGGCACAATAAGGAGCTGTGTGTGAGAGGGACCACAACTTCCTAAAACATTCCTAAAATCATGATGAAAATTGGTGGTAAATGATTCAGATTTAGTATAACTTTCAGATCTAAAGCCATAGATGTTAGAAACCAGAATATTTCTCCTGTTGTTGCATGAGATGAATTAAAATAAGAAGAAAACCAGAACTCGTCAATGTCAGAAACTGTCGTGTTTAGCTGCAGTGTTTAATTGGTTTATGACTGTTTGGAAAAGCATTTTAAAGCAGTAAGTAGAAACAGCAGCTTTGGAAAACACTGGCTGTACAGCTTATTTTCAAGTTTTAGCTAGTACCTCACAAGAAAGGCATTCCTTTGATCAGCAGGTAAAACAGATCTGACTCCATTTCACTGTGGATGAAATATATCACTATTAGACATGAGGATACGAGCTTACAAATTCCTTTATTTGGATTCTGTGGGATGCGGGGTATGAGGAAAAACAGAGCAGATAACTGAATGCCATTTTTTCACATCACAACTAAATAAAAAGTACAACTTTAACACTATGGGACCTTAAAAACATTCTCACATAAAACTGGCAGAAATTTTATGACATTTTGCAAGCCGTTTTTCACGGTAACGAACAACATCAGACCACAAAATCTGGAGCTGATTTATTCAGCATTAGCCAACTCTGGAGAGTTGAGCTTAGAGGACAATGGAAATTGTGAAAATATATTTCACATCATGACAAAAAAAAAAAAAGTTATTCCAGTGGTTCATAAATTGCAGTGAGGAACATAAACCTGTATAAAGTTACATTATACTTCCATGGGGTGGTTAGATTTATGCATTTCCTCTCAGTACTAAAACATATAAATTATCTGCATATATGTTTGTGGAGGGAGGACAGAGACTCTGCTTTTAACGACTTAACTGATGCTCCTATGTAAAGTTATGGGCAGCGCCTTTGTGTTCTGGGCCTGACGGCCCACCCTGCCTGCTCTCATATATTGCCGCAGCTGCTGCGGACATTGATCAGATTTTGCGTTTCTTCCACTCTGGTTCTTTTTCAGCTTCCTCGTCTTCTTCTGATTCCTCTGCAAACATGGGCTCTGGCTGGGTCCTGCAGGGATTCACAATGACAAATGATGATTTAATTGTTTGTTTATTTGCACAACTCGAGAAAGAAACATCGATGCTGTAGAACAAAGGACGTATCCAGCTGTGAAGCAATGAATTAAGATGTTGGAGCGTCGAGTTCTTCTTTACAGATGAAACAAAGCTTATTTCAGTTCAGACCGTCATAAAGTTCAATTCAGCAGAATAACACGCAGTAATGCTGACTGTTCAGTCGTTTTGTTCTGTCCTAACAAGCCAAAGTGTAACTTATGTTGATTATGGCGACTTAATGCTGAAAACCTTTCCCTGTGCTAAAAAACAAACAAATAATTAGCCATGCAGACCCCCTCCCACCCCCCTCCTTCTAATCGGATGTTTCAGGTAACTCCAGGCCAACAGATAAAGCTGTCGTCATGGCGATTAACCTTCTGTCTGAGGAAATACTCTGCAAACTGAGTACTGTACTCCATCTGATTCACTCAATACACCATGTATCACTAAGATACATAAAGTTAAAGATGATTTGTCAGCAATCTATGAAATGGGCTGTTTAACTTACAGGCTTGTTCCACACTTGCATTGCTGTCTGATTTTAAATGTCACACCATTAACAAGGAGCCAAGGCATCATCATGACATGTTAAGCAGCCATCACCTCACACTGCCTGCTAATGGGAGTCAACCCAGAGACAGACACAGTGAGAAAAAGTTCCATTTCTTTTTCCTTACTGCTTGTATGCTGGGGCAATCCAGTAAGGGTTCTCGGATGCCTCCCTGGCGTGACGCAGGATGGCTTCGCGTGGATTGCTGTCGTCAGTTTTGTCCAAAGCGATGTTCTTCACGATGAATGAAGACAGCGTGCCGCCATGAGCTGCTACTCTGCCTCCTCGGCCTGCAAGCAAACGTGATCACAGTTGAGACTTTGCATTCTTCCATTTTGTATCTATGAAGAACATTTTCTGAGGTCGCATCTTCCTAGAAAGTGCAGAAAAAAACCCCTACAAATCCGATTTATGGCTTAAGCCTGAGATCAGTGAGGAGAAACTGGATTGTGCTACTTGCTTGGCTTTGATTCCAGATGATGTTATCCACTATAATCTACGACTTTCTAACAGACGGTGACACGACCTTGGTATCAAAGATTTGCATATAGCAGATGTAAGGGGTACGTCATGTGTGCGCCGTTTTCACCAGCAAATGTCGGGCCTTCAAGCTACTTTAGTGGGTCAATTCTGAAACTGATTTCACTTTTCTTTTTTAATAATTTTTTTTACTCTTGCCAGATGATTCAAGGAAGAAATACTCAATACATTAAAAGTGTTGTCATGTAAACTGTGCAACAACTGTAGTTTGCAGCTCACAGCAGAATAGCATTGCAGTTGTGCAGATGTTGTGCAATTTGTTAACCACCATAGATAACTCTTACCTTCTGGATGTGTGTGCATGCAGAAGGTGACCAGGCACATTTCTACCGCCACAGAACACCTCACCTTCTTACACCTTGAGCCTTTCTTGTCTATCTCAGTTTTGTGCTCTCTGTGAATTTACATTTCATGATAATACTACTTTAAGAGCACTTTAGTTATTTGAGCTGTTGGTTCGATTAAAATCTCCAAGTTTGTTACACAATTCTTTTAGTTTTGTTTTTCTTTTTTATTCGGTGACAAAGTTTAATCCAGTCTTTAGTACAAGTCACAGATTTTTCCAACTACAATCAAATATTTTTGACCAAACAAGGAAATAAAAAAAAATTAAAAAAACATAAACTAAACTAAAAAATTAAATTAAATAATAGCATTGTCCAATTTAAAAAAACTGGACTAAAATTGACCAATATTAAATTCTTGCTCAACTATAAAACAGCTGATAAATTTCATTCTAAATGCTTCAATGGAATCAGCTATAATATTTTTATTTTTTGTAATGATTTCCATGATGCTGTATGGTGATATCTTGAGTAAAGGGAACATCTGATTACATGCACTGAACTCTTTTTGCTCCAGAGAGCGATGCATTAAAGCTGCTCACTTTGGTGTAGTTGCGGTAGCTCTATCTGCTGGACTTAGTGGAGCGTTTGGGGGATAATTTTCTTTTTCCAAACAGGATATCTTTAAAAAGGTAGAGAATGAAATGTGCACATGTACATATACTTAAAAGAATCAGGGATTTCCTGTTGTAGTTGCACAGTGGGGTTGTTTGTAGATGGGGAAGCAGATCTTTCCATTGCTTGCAAGCATTGAGCCAACCACCAAACATTACCTTGCACTTATGTGAAGTCACTTCACACACAGGGTAAACAATATAAAAACTGCCTGTAATTTAAAAACCAACTCCCTGCTATCAAGTCCAACCTATTTTCATGAAAGTACCAAACAATGTCATTTTGTGCCGTTCTTTCAACCTCAGCCACACTTGTGTTTTTATATTTACATCCAAGATTAAGCCTAAAGGCGGTCTGTGAGTACAATCTGACTCACTACAATGTTGGTGTTACTAGTTTATGAGTATTATCGAAATGTTTTCTACCTTTATTTATGTTTAACTTTTTCCATCTTTTGAGTACAAAACATTATGCATGAGTCACTCATCCACTTTCAGTCAGATCTGATATAAAGGAGTCCTACTTAAATGGTCCTTGTATAGATGACTTTTTTTTTTTCAGACTCAGGAAGAAGAGTTGCGCTGTGGAACCATTACACTGTTCTAAGTAAATAGTGCCGAAGCAGTAAAGTGAAATAACAGGGAGAGCGAAGAAACACAAGAAAACCCAACAGCAGTGCGCCAGCTGGATTACAAGGACATGGGAAATGTTGTCTGGCACCTGTGCTTTTTGGAACTGAACTCAGAACTGCATTCATGATCATGTGGAGGTGTGGTATTTATCTAAGTAAGCATTGTTGAAAGAATATAAAGACAGCAAACATAAGTTTTAGACAAAGTTCACAATTCAGTTGAAAGACCTCGGCTTGTCAGATCTATGAGAAGCCGAGGGGGAGCAGTGGCGTTGCAGCCCAGGATTAGCTGGATTGCATAATACAGAACACACCAACAACTGGACGTGCACATCTGGCTAAAAGTTATTGCGTTCATCCAGTTACAAACCTGACCAGTAATTTGCAACAAAAACAGCTGCAAAACTGAAGCCATATGTCACTGCTTGTGTTTCACTCCACTTCTGCTGCCTCTTTTGAGTTGTTTCGCAGACTACCTGACAACTGATGCAAATAAATTTTTAAATAAAACAGATGTGTGTGTTTTTATATTATATTATATATATATTATATATATATATATATATATATATATATATATATATATATACACACACACACACATATATATATATATTTGTACGTTACCTGGTCCAGACACAGGAGGCTCAGGTTTGTGGGATTTCTTTGGATCAAGTCTGTCCTTCTCCAGCTGTTTTCGTGTACTCCGCTGTCGGGCCTCTCTGAACATCGGTAAGGCATGTGCTACAGACACACAGAGTAAACAGGCATATTCAAGTTACAGCAGTAAATAATATCAAATAACACAGCTGCACAAGGAAATAGACTGAGCACTAAGTGAAATGATGAATCTCTGCAGGACACATAAGGAGCACAGGCAAATATGAAGAACTTCAGAAAAGACCTACAAAACTTTGCATCAGATACACAGCTTATACACAAAAACACAAGTACATCGAACCTAATTTCTAATTGCTGCAAGTGCAAAAGAATGAAAAAAAAAAAAAGGAAAAAGTTTAATAATGCACTCATCTCTTGAGAAAAAGTCGTATATGTGCTTGTAAAGCACTAATTATTTCTAATGTTCATGTGTCAAACATTTCATCTGTAAATTAAAACCAGAGAAAGTTCCTATTTAAAGAAGGCTGAATATGCAGGGGAAGAGTTGTGCCAAAGACATGTCCTGCCTCTCCTGTAAAGCAGCCAATCATCTGCTGACTCAGGCAACAAATTAACAGTTTAGTTTCAACAGCTTCAGTCACATAAAACAGACACATGGCTTTGAAGAAGAAGAAATCCCAATCCTTTAAGACTATAGATTCATCCATTTGAACTTTGTAGG
The DNA here is from genome assembly GCF_933228915.1 of Telmatherina bonti. Classification (NCBI taxonomy): domain Eukaryota; kingdom Metazoa; phylum Chordata; class Actinopteri; order Atheriniformes; family Telmatherinidae; genus Telmatherina; species Telmatherina bonti. The sequence goes on from NC_136615.1 coordinate 19,795,483, forward strand.
GATGCAGCAGCACGTCCATTTAGGTGCAGTGAGCTAGATGTAAATGTATTGTGATGTTAAGAAGAAACAAAAGCCTAGACAACAAAGATTTTTGGTAGGAATGTCCTCTGAAGCTGTTTTAACACAGGATCATCACGGGTAATATGAAGGGCATTTTGGTTCAGACTTTTTCCACAACTGCTGTCCACAGATGCACTTCACAGCGGGAGGTTATCTGATGGAGACTCATTCACAGCTGGAAATATGAGGGAGGGGCGGCTGGAAGTGCCTATTTAAAATGCACCAGAGGTAGGATGTGATGGCGAAAATGTGCTGTGGAAACCGCTGCTTTAATTAAATCTGACTGAGAATAGTTGATGAAGGTTCATGTGTTGAATTCAGGACTAAAAGTATCTGAGAATCTCACCAGTACATACACACACACCAAAAAAAAAAATCACTCACAATTAATTAAATGTTTTTCCACATTTCAGCACTCAGGAATACCTAGAACATTTCAGGACTCCCTTGCATGTGTGAAAACAGCTTAGAAAAATGAATAATTCCCTCTGGTGTGGATTTGGGGCAGGCGTGGATCAGTGGGTAGAGCAGTCGTCCTCAAACCGCAAGGTTCATTTGTACGTAGTATGCACAAATACTGAAATGAACTCATGCAACACTGAGCCCCACACTAACAGTCACAGCGAGCTAATGTATTAATAGACATGATAAGAATCTTGATACAAATTAACAAAACAAATTATGGACCATTTAGCATTAATTTATATGCTCAGAACAAGAGGGAAACCCAGAAACATTACATTTACTTTAACCCTTTAAGGTTCACACAAAATGTTTTTTTGCAGTTTCTATTATTTTCCTAGGGACAATTTTTTTCAATGAAATAATGTAAATCAATGTTTTTCATTTCTTTTAGAGTTGATAATAAAGCCAGAACAGCAAAACTGTCTCATCGTGAAGGACCAAGTGAAAAACAAACACTTACTTTTGGCAATACATTCTCAAACGGAGCAGCAGAGATGCTCAGGCAGGAGTATTTCCACTAATTGAGAATTTTTTGTCACCCATTTATATTTTGAGTTTAGAAACATCTTATTTGTTGCATTAACAGTCAAAATCAGGGCTGTCCAACATCGGTCCTCGAGGGCCGCTGTCCAGCAGATTTTTGATGTATTTCTGCTTCGACATATCAGACCCAAACTAAATGGATCAAACAGTCTCTAAAGGTCTGTATATTAACTCGTTCATTTAAGTCAGCTGTGTTGGAGTAGAGGCAAGGCAAGTTTATTTGTATAGCACCTTTCATGTACAAGACAAGTCAAAGTGCTTTACATGAAACATTAAAAGAATTACAGGGAAAAAAAAGCAAAAAAGAAAATACAAATAACAAAATCATAATAAAATCATAAATTGTATTAAAATAATTACAAGCAGAATTAAGTAAGTTAGATGCAGATGTCATGCATAGGCGCATGAGAAAAGAAATGTTTTTAACCTTGATTTAAAAGTTTCTACATTTGGTGAAAGTTTAATCTCCACTGGGAGATTGTTCCACTTGTTTGTAGCGTAACAGCTAAATGCTGCTTCTCCATGTTTAGTCTGGACTTTATATTCTCTGAACATATCACTGATGTATTCTGGTCCTAAACCATTCTGGGATTTGGAAACAATCAACAGGGTTTTGAAATCTATCCTGTGATTGACTGGAGGCCAGTGTAAAGATTTTAAAACTGGTGTGATGTGTTCAGACCTCTTACTTCTAGTTAAGAGGTCTGCATGAAAAACCGGCAGGATTGTGGCCCTCGAGGGCTAGAGCTGTTCACTCCTGGTCTAGACAGCTCTCAGTCCCTCCTTTTGTCGCCCCTATCTCCTCAGAAAAGATTACCTGCATCCATACAGGGAATTAAGATTTTTATTTCACTCAGTTGACCTCTGCCAGCGTTTCTCCCCTCCTGCATGCTGTCTGTTGTAACGCGCACCAGAATTTTCAATGTATGTTTATATTCAGACTATCATTCTGATGATTTTTACACTTTGGTGAGCATCATCACAACAAAGGCTCTCCATGAGCGTGTGAGTTGAACGTTCGCGTGTTTAAGTATGAATGAGTGCCCTCGAAGTGGTGTCAGAAAGACTGTCTGCGTGTGTGGTTGAGAGAGCATTTATGTTACAAAGTGTGTATGCTCTGCTCTTGTCCTCGGGGGTTACAAAGAGACACTTTAGTAAAGAGCTAGATAAAGTGATTTTCCATTCAGGAGCCCTGTCGCTGTTCAGTGTTAATTCTCCTCCTCCATGCTACATTAAGCAAAAAGGTTACTGTTAACAGATTCCCTCGCTTTTCTCAATGGGCCATCACTTGCTTCCTGTCCCTTCTAATTTTCCAGTGCCAGGGCATCAAGTGCGTCATTCAGCACTTGCAGCAGGAAAATGCCTGCCTGCTTCACACCCTGTTGGCATGGCAATGAAATCACATGATGCTTCTGTAAAGGCTCCACCATCCCAAACAATAAATGGCATCTTGATTTGGTCTTAGCAGCCAATCAGTGAGGACACAAGAGTTGGCAGCTGCTCTGCTCCTGTAGGATCATGCCTTTATTCTGGGGGCAAAGGTTTGTGAGACACGCACAAAACAGATGACAGCCTTGTGCATTAGTGATATGACAGGTATGGGTGTAGTTTTGTGTGTGTGTGTGTGTGTGTGTATGTGTGTGTTCGGTCAGCAGAACATCACGCCGGCAGAGGTGGGAGAGGAGGCTGTCCCTTGCGTGATTCCTGTATAACAGGAGGCCACATGGCCGTTGCGTGGCACAGAGCCCCCTGCGGCTGTCGATTCAATAATCCACACCCTACTCCATCAGCTAATGGCCCAGTGAACGCCATGAACAAGCTCTCATACCATACAAAGCCCATGGAATGAGATGCAGGCTGTCTGAATATTTTTGTGTAGATGTATGAGACAAATAGAGCAGCAAGAGAGGTGCCGCATGTCAAGCTGGACTGGTCTGAGAAGAAACATTCCCCACTTGTCAAATCACATGCTTACTGTTTTTCTGTTTAACAAGCTTCACTTTTGATATAAAAGCCAGTTGCTTTTATATCCAGAGAGCTTAGCGACTCGAGAAAATCTGCCGGAGGACTCTGAGAGCTGCACTTCATTTGAATAGTTTCAGTAATTTGTGAAACTGAAGACTAAGACTGACAAGCTGAAATAGCTGAGGGAGCAGGAAGATTTACAGAGAGGCAAAAATATTTATTCCTACAAGTTTTGTCAGAAACTGACAGAGTAGAAGAACTTACGTGTGATGATGTAATCTTGTGTAAGTGCCTCTGCGTGTTTAGCTTTACGTTTGCTCTTCACTACGCACAACTTAGCCCCCCTGGAAGACAAAAAAAATTCAAAAGAAATTAAAAAGTTATTGCATTATTGTGAACATTAGTTCAACTTTAAACCAGAGTTCGTCATTTTAAAATTATTTAAGTCCCACAGTTTATTAAACAGAGTGAAAAAAAAAAAACTTTTTAAAAATGCATGTCCATTTCAAATTTAAATCTGTGATGAGTGTGTTTCCAAGTGTGGCTCTATGATCACATCGTTCTTTAATTCCTGCAGTTTGAAAGGTGAGGAAACTCGCTGCTGCAATTTCAATTTCAGCTGTTTGGGGCCTCCTTTGTCATATTTTTCAGTTCATAACTCTCCAAATGTTTTCAATAGGGACTGGTCTGGCCTGCAGGTGGGCCAGTCTAGCACCTGGAACTCTTGGAGCTCTCATCACACGTCCATGCTGTTGTAAAAATGTACAGAAGGTACTTTGGCATAGTCTTTCCCTGAAACATCACCTCGGCATACATTGTTCCAAAACATGTCTGTATTTCTTTTATTAGTTTGTTTATTTATTTTGCACTAATGATACATTTAAAGATGTGAAAGTTATGCACATGCCATGCCCATTGTATCATGAATGTTGGCTTTGAACTGTGAGCTGACAGCATGGAGGACAAAGCCTCTATTATTTCCAAATAGAAAAAAACATTTAGAAAAACCACACAGCAAGAGAGTTTTAACCTTCGCCTTTGTTCACCACAAATAGGGTCATGATCAAAGAAAGTGGGTTTTGTCCATTTCTATTTTTTCTCTTTGAAAGGTAAAGTTTTAACATCTGTTTTGGATGCAGCCGCAAACTAGTCAAGTTTTCCCTCCCTGTATAACATATAATAAAGTGAACTTCCATTATTAGTAGTAGGATCAAAAATAACAAACCATATCAATTAATATCTTAATGGAACATACCTGTGGCTTTTAACTGGATCATAGTATACCTTGGCCAGTCCATTCCCTGTACCCACCATTATCTGGTTAAGTTTTGGATGCCACAGGCAGCGGACAGCACTCTGGAATACAAAGACATGAAGGTTATGGTTAATATACTTTTTTCCCTCCCATACATTAACCAAAGGTGGTAAATCAAATAATAAAGTGCTTTAAAATGGCAACACAGAGAAAGTCTCAGCTGACAAAAGGTAACAATCATTTTATTGCCCTCAGCACTGTGAATGTGTCCCAGGTCAGTTGTGCATGGAAAGTGGGGAAAAGTCCCAAAGTGCTCTGCTGCTCTAGTTGACTATATTTGGTTGCTGGGACGAGGTTGGATCCCTCTGTGTGTGTGACAGATGGCCCCGTGCCAATAGGCAAATGTGACCACATTTATCCAGAGATGGGTGTGTGTTTCTGTGTTTGTGTGTGAGAGAGGTGGAGGGAAAAAGAGGCAGAGAAAAATACAAGCACAACTGGTAGACAACAGTGAAGATCCTCTCTTAATTCTGTTATGAGTTAAGCGCAGCAGAGTTATCAGCTCCCCAGCCCCCCACCCCCGCACCCGTTGCAGTAGTGCCTCCTGTCTTCACAGACTTTATTATCACATCCTTCTGATGGGGTGTAGAGCAGTAGCATAGGATGGGGGGTGGGTAAAACTATGAGTGGGGCGTCTAGATTCTGTGACAGTGAAAGCTGCTTAATGCCCAGCTGTTCAGCTTCCCACCAGGATACCATAGGAAGGAGCCTCAGTCGTACACACAATCATAAATGCACACACACCCATAAGAGGACAGACACATTAGCAGACAAACATTTTTGCAAAGAGAAAACTTTTTAAAAAATACATAACAAAAAACTATTCATCAACTAAAATGCTGAATTTACTAATGAGTCGATGCAGACGTGACTACATCACAACTAAAACATGACTTTTATGCAACTAATTATGCAACAAATAAGACTTTTTTTTATTTAATACAAATGAAAATGATCACAATCTGAAAAATGTATACTTTTATATACATATGCAAATGGTATCTGATCAGCAGATCAGTGGTGTGTAGGAGCCAGATGAAGGGTAATCTGCTCAATCAGATGAGACAACTATAACTGACAGCAAAATCTGGAAAATGCTTTAACCTGAAGGGCTTAGCATGAGCTGAAACTCTGTGTCAGTAGTCATAGTTCATGAAAACTTGAATAAATGCTCAGACTTCATGTTTTAACTTTACAGACACAAATGCAATTAAGGAGGGAGGGAGTTCCATGTAATGTATTAATACTTTAAAACTTGTGAATTCTGTAGTTTTGCTGTTAGCGTCACTCCACAGGTACTGTCAATGCATTCAGGTTGCCAAAACACACAGAGCAACCTATATGGACAAGAGAAAGAAGAAAAAAAAACTCCTGAGACTCAAAGAAATCATTCCGTCAACAGTGGAATAAGTTTAACAGGTAGACCTCTGCATCAGCCCGGCTTAGTTGAACCCACCATGTCTGCTTCCACAGGCATGTTCACAGCCAAACTCTTTTCAGTCTTTTCAGTCATAGGACTGCTTTCATGATATTTAAAGTGGTGTGTTTAGTCTCCATGAACCTCTGTGTACACTTTCCTTTGACAAAATTAAATCATTTTGTGGCAAAGAAAACTTAAGAAACTGCTTCAGTTGTAGGTTTCAGGCCTCATTTTTCCACCAGATTTAAATACCAAAGATTGACCGCTGGATAAAAACGTTAACAGCGACCTTACCAATATATATATGTGGATTATATATTTTTAAAAAAACAAAAACAAGCAGGCCTAAGGAGACACAACACTGAGTTGTACTCCTTGTTTAGCACTGGTGAGTGGATCCAAATGTGCAAAGCTTCTGACAGAGTGTGCTACACAGGCCACCTCCATGCTGCAGGGGAAAAGAGAACGCTACTTTTGGCACCTCAACTACATGCTTGCATGGGCTTCTGCTCAAGGAGTCTGTAATTAAAATGAACTACCTTACTGGAACAACTTGCTTTTACATCACGTAGGAACAAAGTTAAAGCCTTCTGTCAACCTTTCACCCTTGGCTGGTCTTGAAGAAGATAAATGCGCCATCATTTCTATCCAAAGCACCTTAAAAAGCATGATGTGGGGGAGCAACTCACTATTTAGTCATCAAGTAACTACTAGAAGTCATGGTGGATTTTTTTCTTTTCCTGGAAACACACTGAGGCAACACGACTTTGTTCTTTCTCTACTGTGCAGTTTGTGTAGTTCTTTTTTCTAGACAGCTTATTAATTTTGCATTTTAACAAACCTTTAAGACAAGTATTTGCACAGCTTTTTACCCGTGAGGCTTTTCATCTCTGAAATGCTCTGTTTATATCCAGCCTTGTCACTGACCTGCTGCCAATTAACGTAATTGGCTATCAAATGCTACTCTAGTTGTGTTTCTTTGGACCAATTATTTCTCCAAGCTTTGCTTTCTCCTGATCCATTTTTTTTATAACGTGTTGCAACATACAAATTCAGAATGAGCAAATATTCCCCATGAAATAGTAAATGTCTCAGTTTCAATTTTTGATACGTTTCTATGTAATTTAGACAATAAAACACAGCTTTGTGAGATTTGCTAAACTTTTTTGGAAGTGAGTTTTTACACACATTTACTAGGAAGTGCATGATGACTGTAAATCTGTATAGAACTACATCTGAAATGCATCTAAAAACAAAAAGCTTTTCTAGTTTAGCTCATATGGTTCCTGCTCTTTCAAGATGGAATAAGATAAGCTCAAACGTGTTTGAAGTATTTACCAAACAGGCTTGAAACAGCCTCTTCTCCCAAGCACACCCCAGAACCCAGGTCTGGGGTTATGTAGACTGTTTAGTTAGAAATGATTGGTGGTCCTTCCTTTCTCTTGGCTGCCGGGTATGCCACTTTAAAAAGACTGCACTTTAATTCTTGGTCCATCTGAGAGGCAGACGGATCGTATAAACACAGTAAATAGCACATTCATCCGGTTTACTGAGCACATGCCAACCAATGGTAACTACTCTGAGCACAAAGCTAAATTTTAGAAAGTAGGCTTATGACACAATGCGGTGTAAAAAAAAAAAGTTATTTACATGAGATTGCCATGTTGCTTTTCAGTGTGGGTTAGATTTCTCTAACCTTGGGTTTTTATCAGTTCAACAGACATTCAGAACAAACAATCGATAAAATCTTGCTCATGTGAATTATTTACATTGTTCAAAAAATTTAATATATCTTGAAATTATTTTTAAATATATTTGACTGTGCAGGTTTGCTTTCAATTATAATCAGAATCTGCTCTACCATTACGACGGTTCATTCATACATTTTCTGAACTGCTTGTTCCAATTAAGGGTGGTGGGGAAGCTGGAGCTTATCCCAGTAATCATTGGGTGATAGGCAGGGTGCAACTGGACAGGTCACTAGTCCATCACAGGGCCAACACAGAGAGACAAATAACTATTCACAATGAGTTATTAACCTAATATGCATGTCTTTGGATGGTGGGAGGAAGCCAGAGCACCAGGAGAGAACATGCAAACTCCACAAAGAAAGGCCATGGTTTGGGCGTTCCCTCCAGCCCATTATGAAAGTATTTGCAACAAAAAAATTCAGTAAGCTATGAGGGCACGCAGCCACTCATATGTGTTTTAAGGTGATTTGTTAGTGATTGTTAGTACCAATACATTACTTTTTTTTCCATGTTTCTGAATATTAAAGTTTTGGAAAATCATCCAATATCTTTGCTCGAGAAGACATGGTAACCATAGGCGATTAGACAACATGAGAAAATAAACCAGTTCAGTACTTTCTTAAAACCACACAACTAAAAGTTTTATGGCACCAGAATCTAATAAAATATGTAAATGGTTTCAAATTAAGTTCATTATGCAGGAAAAAACTTCTAATAATATATAGGCTATAATATATAGGCTATAATCAATATTATGGAATTGAAATATAAATAAAAATAATAAACAATCAGTAATGCATGCTAAGAAATTTGAGGAAATTACTGTAATTAACGTGAATAAAAACATCAATGAGTCGACTGGCAGCTTGTGTCTTTCTCTCGAGTGTAGACTGCATTGCTTTTTGTGGCAGCGAGCTGGGTTTAGTGGGAAATTTGCAGGATTTTTTCACAGCACTGAGGGTAAACTTACAGGAAGAGGTGGAACAAGTGAAAGGCCAATGGAAAAATCACTTCCAAATGTTTAACTTCTCTTCAAACGAGTGAAAAAGAAGACAAACTACCATGAAGTGGTGCAAGAGAAGAGGGTTGTTAAGCTCTGAATAGACTCCTTTACCCAGTGTGTCTGAGGTTTGTTGTTTAATTGTCTCTAATAAAATTGGGGGCAAAGACTGTAAAGAGCACAAATAAATGAGACAATGCTGTTAACAACTTGGTCTTAATGGACAAGCCTCCATACAAATGTAGGTTATGTTGCTGGTCATTCAACAGTGCCACCTACTATGTCTGAGTGACACCATTATTACCAACCACTCAAAAGTCAAGAGTACTTTAACTGAATGTAGTGTAGGGATGTGTCAGGGCTGTATATCTAACTAATACTAGACAGGAGCTCAAACTTTCTAGAAAAGTGAAGACAGGCCACAAGAACAACAAAGAAAACTTGGATTTAATTTTGAGAAAGACGTAGACAGCAGTGGAAGGAATTGCTGCAAATAAATCACTGCCTCAGCAAGGCATGTCTTATAAGCATCTGTGTTTATGTTAAAAGATGCTATTCTTAGCATTGTTAGGCATCAGGGTGATTATAGAGGAGTCAGTGAATTCTTTTACAGTTTAGTATCTTCAAACGTCTGTGCTGACAGGGATGCGTGGCTGTCTCAATAAATACGTTTTTGCAGACTTGAAAGCTCGTATTCAGCTTTAATCCGATAATTGAAGTGATAAATTACTAAATAAAACTGGAATGACTAATAATTTGATATTAATGTTGTATCACATTTAGCTTATGAAGCTGCAACAAATAAAAAAAACATAAATTACACAGAAGTTCCATCCTTTAAGCTAGTGAGCAGCAGTCGGTTGACACAGTGGGACGGGTGAAAAACACCAGCGTTTTCACCATTCTAGGACACGTTCATTCAGTGGTTTGTATGAAAAAAGTTGCACCTTAGCCAGAGAGACCGAGTTACAACATAAGCCTTTGAGATCTGAGTGTTATGACGATAGATAGACGCTGCTAAATCTGTTGAAAGGAGTTTGATGGAGGAGAGACAGGAGGTGGAGTAAAAGGCAATGAAACAGTGTTTTTACTATAGACAGCACCTCTGCCCTTTCGTTCAGCACCTACTGTATGGCACATTAAAATGGATTTCTGAGAAAGCGGGATTAGTTTAAGATACATAGGATTCTAATGCGAATAGAACATGCTGATTGTGTCTGCGGATAATTAAATTTAAAATATAGCTTGAAGGCTTGAAAATAAAAGTGTTATCAGTCTTGCCAACACCTTGTAGAAATAGCTTACACTAAGGAAAGATCATGTTTTTCTACTTTCTCTGAGTCTGCCTCTATTTTTTTTTCCAAAACTGGCATCCATTTTGTACAAATTTCCCCTCACAACTCTTCTCATCTTTCTCTGAATTTTCCTCCTAATAACCCCAGCATAAATTTTTCATCTCATGTGATGAATGTGATGACAAAAACAATATAGCCATGTTGCTGTAATACAAGCAGCAACAGAATTTTTATGTTTTTTTAAATAGAAAATGTCCAGTCATAGCCACCACCTGATGACTGGACTATTAGAAAAATACAGGAACAAGAAACAGATCAAAACTGTTTAAATAAAAATTCTTTGAATGACACCTTAAAATACTGCCATTGTGATTTTAAAGAATTGGAGACAAATAAAGATGTTTTAAGGACGCAAGTCTATTTGAGGCCAAACCACCTGTGTGATGAAAATAAGACTTCTTGTTTTATGACAGGGATACTCAGTCATGGTCCTCGAGGGTCGGTGTCCTGCAGGTTTTCTAAGTGTCCCCACTGCAACACACCTGATTCAAATCCATGTGTATTTAGCAGACATGTGCAGAGCTTGTCTGAGTCTGAGTCAGGTGAAAGCCTGCAGGACACTGGACCCTGGAGGACCGGGACTGGTTATTCCTGTTTTATGATGTGCCATTGTGGCATCATTTCTCTTCAGTCATACTTTGGTTTGTTTGTAACCTGCAAATTAATTAAAACACTTGAGCATGAGAGCCACTGTAGTTGTGAGAAAAGTTCCAACTTACGGCATTGGTAACATCGATCTCATACAGTCTCTGAAAGGAAGTTCTATCAAAGAAAACCAGCTTCCCATTTCCCTCGTCTTTCTTCACTGAGGTCCCCGTCACAATAAGCTTGTCATCTGGGCTAAAACAGCAGTCTGTCCTGCATAAGAACAGTTACACACATATAATATATATACACATATATAATATAGCTGATAAGCCATATCATGCATGTAGGAAAAAAAAGCAAACAAGCAGACTGTGATGAAGATGACAGCTGACAAGTCTCACATGGAAAAGTAATTGGTCAGTCTGGTGGCTTCATTTACAGGTTTTTTGAAGTTGCGTATGTCCCACATCTTCAGAGTGTCATCGCCTAGAAAAGAAAAAGTGAAAGGAAAAGGAAATTGAGAAATTTACTTTCCTAAAAGGTAATTTATTGTCACATGCCACCTGTTTCCTTATAACCAGGCACAGCTGCAGAAGTTCTCATTTACATTACAGAATCATGTTAAGTGAAGAACTCTTACTCAGATTTATTTCTGTTTATCTTTGTGTTAGAAACCTCTTCACTAGATTACATACCAAGATGAAACGAAGCATTTGTCGTGTAAATACTATATATATCCTAAGAGTTTTCTGTGTTTTGTTAGCACAGGTCCTCATTTATTTGCACACAAGAAGATACGAACACCTAATTATATAAAAAGGTTTTTTTCTGATCAATGAAAGGGATCCAAAGGGACACAAATGGCTAGTTCTCTGAATTCCTTATGATAATCTTAAACATGTGTCATGAATGACAGTGGGTTCTGGTCAGTACTCTCATTTTATACCTCCACGTGAAGCAAGAGTCATGCCATCGTAAGAAAAACAGAGGCAAGACGTGTCTGATCCTGGAGTGTGGGCTTGGCGACAGTGGAATTTTGTGTGAACCTGGGAAGAAAGAAAAGATTTCATTAATTGCATCAATTTCCATACTTTCTGGCAGATGTTCACACTGAGCTTCTACACTAATGTGTCTAAAAACAAGATAGTTTCGGTTATCTCTTGCAGTACTTCACATAAAGCACTCCTCAGTGATAGACTTTTATGGCTGGCTGTAGAAATAGAAAGAGCTTTTCACTGTCTGTGCCTTTAAAACACACAGTTTTCATTTTCTCCATGAACACCAAACCATACAACTATGATACCTACTAAAATCTATGAAATACTAGCAGTATAACAAAATGCTGCAAGACCACAGACATTTACCTTGGCAAACTGTTATTTCCCTGCCTGGCAGATTGGATTTTTTTCTTTTCATCCTGAAGCTCTATTTTTCTTCCAGCATACAGTTTACAGACCAATAAAGCAGAACAGAAATATTTCCACAAACCACAGTCTGCAGTCTGACATTGCCCTTTTAATTCTTTAATATAGTAAACCCTCCTTTAACAAGTGTTTTGTCTTGTTGCAGCTAATTCAACTAAATGATTGCAAGACCAAGTGAAAATGTAGACACCTTGGCAGGTAAAAGGGAAACTTTTACCATGATGATGCCATTCCAATTAAGAAAATTGCTTTATTGGTTCCTAATCAAAAATGTAGTTCCAGTTTTTCTTCTTTGAGTGTTTTTTCTACTTTTCCATCATGTTTAAAGGAGATTTTGTTACTGTTCACCTGGTCATTTTCCTGGGATATTGCTAAATAAAGGAGCATGTATGATTGACATCTCATCCCGAATTGTTTCATGAATTATATTAGTCGTCAGAGGGCATAGTGCTGTATTTCCTCTGTTGTGCACACTTCTCATTTTACCAGTAGTTTCTAATACCTTCTCAGTGCTCACTGAGATGTAGCGCAGTCGCAACATACACAGCAAGTGTGCCAAGCAAAATCCAGATTGGCTACAATCAAGCTTAACAAATTTACAAAAGTAGGGCATCAACAACAACAAAACAATTAAGGCCTACATAAAAAGTACAAAGATTTGTTTACTTTGCACAAATAAATAGCACAAGTTCCAAATATATTTGATGCACAATAACTTTAAAAAAAAAAAAAATCTAAAGTAAAGAAAAAAATGTTGACTGCTTTTAACAATCATTCATCTTTAAAATTATAAGTAGATGTCTGGCTGTGTGTAGGAAACTAGTTTAGTGCAAGAGGCAATACTTGGCTTCCTTTCTTTCGCTCTGCTTCCTCCCACATTTGCTACACATTGCTTTAGCCATACCTGGACCAAGTACAGACAAATCGCAGAGATCGATCATTACTCGAAGCTGGTGAAGCAATAGTCTAGAAAGTAGGCTCGCTAACACTCAAACAAACATAACCTTGGTTTATACAGCTACATTGTCATTAATTCTAAACGGAATGCAAATAAATCAGTGAAAAGAGAATTGCAGCACCGCAGGCTTTTGACCAAAAAACAGTGGATAAGGAATTTCAAATGAACACACAATGTGGAAGACAGATAAGATAGAGAAATATAGAGAAAAGCTAGCAAAAACTGCAGGAGAGAGTGGAGCTTGGGCTGAATGAGTGATGTGCCCTCATGATAACAGAAAAGAAACGAGGCCACACTTCACCTCCAAAATAAGTGGAGGGAAGTTAATAACTTCCCAGAGACAGATAACACTGTTACCTTGCACAGCAGATAACACAGATTCAGCTTTTCCAGGCCTCCTCTCCCAGAGGCATGGCTGCCTGCCCCCATCCCCATTTTACTTACAGATTACCCTCGACTCAATGCCGTTCCTCTCAGCCATTATCTTTGAATATCTGACCACTCTTTTAATTAGCACAAGTAAAACTGACATGACTGTAAAATAATTCAGAATGACATTTTTATACAGAAATTACTTTCTAATCTCACAGGAACTTATAGTAGAACTAATTAAGTAGCACCATGTTAAATATGTTCCAACACTGACCGCTGTCACTACTGCGTTTAGAATAGTGCGGGGATGGACAATGGAAACATAATATACACATTCTGCAGGGTAGCTGCTGTAATACTTGCATAAACTGCAGATGTATCAACCGCCTGCTGTACATAGACCCTGAGGCAGCTGTGCAGATGTTTTGCCCCCCACTTCCATCACTCTAAATGAACCTGTTCCAACCAAACACGTGTTTTTCGCCATAGTCACAGTTTTTCTCAACTTAGTTAATAAGAAATATTTTAAGCCATGTTCTCTGTGATGAATTATTTCACAAGTTTTCTCCCACCTTCTTTTCTTATCTGATGTCCTTCTCAGGTTAACGAAATGAGAAATATTTCATTTTGGATTCATGACAATCTATCAAACAGGAAAAGTGGCACTAGGTAGCTTGTGCTTGTTCTGGCTGCGTGTTGCAAACATACACCCACTTGAGCTATTTCTAGATCATATGCTGCTGTTGTGAAAGCTCAAGTGTTTATTTACTATCCTGATGTTGGCTGGCACTGCTAGATGCCACGGTGTTTGTTTCCTGTGATAATCTACACAGGCTGCTTGTGAAACCAGATTCTCATACACTGTTTGAAACTTCTCACATGCCTTGTGACATCCTCTGTAAGCCTTCTCTTTGAGCAAGTGTTCGCTGAATTCATCAGAGTTTTATTAAGTGAGCATTTTTAGAACTGTGTATGGCATTTCTAAGTAATGTAAGGCCATTTCATACACACATACATGCGTGTGGCGCACACACAGTCCTAATCCACATCTACACACTTTCGGCAGCAGGAGTTGATAAATAGTTGAAGGAACGGAGCATTGGGTTTCATCCTCAGCAGACTAAGATAACAATCTGCCGCAGCCAACTGTTCCAAATCACGCTATCTGAGCTTGATTATATAAAGACTGCAAGGCTCTACATCTCTGCTTCTGCCATATTTTTACAACTGCACACCTGAAAGACAATGATGCCCTGTGTGCTGGCAGTTTAACTTCCTACTCTGACCTTTGTTACTGTGTGAGGATCAAGTAGCCAAACCACAGTCCTGAACAGCTGTTCTGATCTTTCATGGAAATCAACAAGTTATGATGGTGAGGCGATGTGTGTTTGAGAACCACACTGGAATGAAGGGGCAGATGACCCCCCCCCCCCCCCAAAAAAAATGTTTGTAGTACTACAAGAACAGTCTTTTCTCAGTCATATACAAAAGTAAACAACAGGACTATTTTAAGACAATGGGACATTACTGTAACATATAGATTTTATACATCACTTTAAAGTCACTCAATGGCCTCTCATGAAAGGGTTGAAGTAAGGGAAAAATCCCATTTTTTAACAATGACAGAAACAATGGACAAGTTACAATGAAGAAACAGAGATAAGGTGTAAATATTTACAACTGGAGAACTTCGAGATAGCTTTGTGGACTATTGGGACTATTTCAGAGGGTTGGGTACAGCCATGTTTATTGGATGCTTGACAGTTTCTCAATACATCTTCAGACATTAAGTGTTATTTTTCTTAGTGGTTAACTCTCTCAAATGTTCTGCTGGTACTGAAGCATCACTTTGGTCCACAGATTTATTGGTGTATACACTTCTTGCTTTTATTTTGTGTAAAAAATGCCTCCTAGAGTTTGTTCTGAGTTTAACACCACAATCACCATCAATTTTCCCCTGCTTATAGTCCAGTTCAGACTAGTTTAGATACATGGATGCACTAGAGCATGTCCAAACATGTCCCACCCCACAATACAAAATACCCCAAAAGATATTGTCATTACACCTGTATAGGGGTGCATTCACATCAAGACAGTTTACTAGACTCGGTCCGAACGGGGACTCGGCTCAGTTGTAGGAAGGTGTATCCATGCGGACTGCAATCACATTCACGTTGCACTTTGGTCAAACCATTAGAATAATATGTCCCCATTCTCACCAAAGGTGACACTACACTAGTATTTGGCAAAAGAGAGGACAAGACCCACGTGAAGAAGAAAACTCCACTTGCGACCTAAACATAGAGACGATGTTATCTCTGTTTTGGGTTTTTTTTACTTTGACCTATGCAAGTATACTGCAGAAATGCATTGCAACAATGGACGCAGTATGAACAGACGAGGCAGAGGACTATTAACGTGATCACTATGTAAAGGAATAAAGATATTAATGAAGAACCTTCAGTCATTCCTACACTGATTAAGTAGCTACAATCCTACAGTTGTGCAGACCGTGAATGCAACACTTGGTTGCCTAGCAACATTAACCCCAGCGCGTGTTGTTGTGTTTTGAAGTTGTAAGAGCAGCGCTAGCAAGCAGGTCGCTTTCAGTCCCAAAACGCAAAACTGACAACGAAAACCGCAGATTTAAACCCACCTGGCGCCAAACCGTTGTATTTAATTTGCAATGAGTGTGTGTGGATGTTTATAGATTATAATGTGAAGAGGCACGTAATCGAAAAGTTTAGTTTGATATGACCTTTTTATGTTAAAAGTTAGGAGAAAAATAGGCTCTGAATGGAATTTTAATTATTTTATTTTGTGCATTCGTCCTTGTCATGTGGGACTGAATTTAAAATAGAAAAATTAATAAACTACTTATTTTTCAAAATGTAAATGTTTGGGTTTTTTTTTGTTTTTTGTTTTTTTATTATGATTTATTTTCCCGTACTTTATTTACTGGCTCTGATCATTTTTTTATTTAAAAATCTGGCCCACCTGAAAATTTAATAGAGTAGCCCTGCTTTTATTGTTTTTTTTTTTATTGTTGTTGCCAGTCTTTTCCCAACAGTGTTATACAGACTATTCTTAAGACTTCATTGTCATGACAAAGTCACTCACATGCAAGTAACATAAGGGAGTTTGTCATGTCATCCAATGATAACACTCTGAGCTGAGGGGTTTATTAAAACCATCTCTTTTGTGGTCCCATTTTGAAGTCTGGAAACATTAAAGTTCACCAATGACATCATAGCATTCCTTGGATCTCTGTGGTAATATTTTGGAATAAAGACTTGCACCTTGTATGCACCCAGTATCACAATGTGCACATTACCTGGAAACCACTGTGGTCAGAGAATGAACATGCAATCACTCTCTGTCGCAGCCCACTGGAAAAGACCAATTTCATTCCCATCATTGGATCAATCAACTCATGTCATGGTTTGAGTACACGATGTGTCATCCTCAATAGCTTCTCGTCAGGCTGAGCAATAGATCAAGGTCATGTACAAGATTGATCATGATTGATCTGCCTGCATATTCTAGCCATGAGTAATTGTAGCAATACAACAGGAGATAGGCCTCATTTGAGTGGGGGAGGGAGCAGCAATAAAAGCATTGGGAGGTCAACTCCTTATTAGGCTTGTGACTGAATTTGAGTCAGCAGCACAGGTTGCTGATTAGGGCAGAGGGCACAAACTAAAATTCTTGAGCCATTCAGACAGGCCAGGCTCCAGTGGTCAGGAAACAGACATGACTATTGTAAGCTGCTATGGGAGGCTGGGTAAATATTTAGCTTGGAGAAGGAGGGGTAATAAATTTTGAGAGCTTTAACACAATCATTTGAAGCTTGCTGCTATGTGAAGCCCTGAGGTGGGATGATAGGTGATTGGGGAAGAGGTGGGAGTCTATTTAATACCAGTTTGTGGAAGTACACAACAAGAAAGTGGTTACATGACAAATATAAAAATAAAAAAAGCCTAGATTGTTATAAAGTTGGCTGTTGGAGTAATTTGGCAGGCTGATTCCCACATGATTACTCCAGAAGTCCATTTCTAATCAAGGTGTTTCAACTCACCAAGTAAAGCTTAACTGTTGCTACCTTAATTCTCATTAGAAATAACAAAAGCCCCTAACGTTATCCTCAATCTGCATGTCACTGACGGGTTAGAAAATATTTTTAAAAATGCAACAAAAAAGGGACAATTCTGTCGAACAGTGGCTCTCAGACTGGGGGTCTGGACATGATTTCAGGGGGTCTCCCGATAATTGTACAAAGTATTTGAAATTTTTTATCAGGGCTGTCAAAATTAAACTGTTAATACAGAGGTAATGTTCTGAAATTAGCACCCTCATTTTTCAACACATTAACAATAAAAAATCAAGTTTTTACACATGCCATTTAAAAATTAGAGTTTGGCATAACCTTGGTGAGAGAATCTGATTTTGGGTATGCAGGGTCCTTGTCACAGCAGTGAACTAGATCCACCAAAAGCCATGTCTTCTTCCTTATTTATGAAGATTCTGACAGTTTTCTAACCTCACATTTAGAGAATAACTGCAAGATGAAACATTTTATATTGTATTTTATATCTCAAACTTTATTACACAATAAAAAGTCTGAGAAGCACTGCTCTAGTAAGTATACTCACACACATGCATTGCTAAAGATGTATACTGGGTCTTTTTAAGTGTTTGGCAATGTCTGTATGCAATTTGATGTCCACTTTTAATAAGTCAGGGTCTTTTCAGACTCGAGTATCCAACCACAAAGAATTTTTCTCACTGTGGAAAAAGCAGCTTGTTAAAAACTGTTTCATAATGACTTCCCAATAAAGCAGTATGTGACAAAACTAGAACAGTTTAGCTTTGAAATGCTGAATTAAGAGTGTTGTAGATTCACAAACACTTGTTTTTAATGCACAGCACTTTTATTTCATCTTCCCTTATTTTAATCTGTTTTATTGACATTAGAGAAAAGAAGCAAAAACTGGCCAGTGGTGTCCTTTTGTTGCTCAAACACAAAACATGGCATCATGTCCTGCTGCGCTATCTTCATAAAAGATAAAAGAGATGCATTCTGAAGCTCTAAATAGATTTCTCCTTTTTTTTTTTCCTTTTTCCCCACAATGATGATTTCTCAACAAGGGAAAACAACCTACTAAGTGAACAGGAAATCTCGCAGGAGCCTAAATCAACTCTTACTTTGACTGTGTGAAACTTAAAGTAAAGAGTATTTGCTTTGATCTCCTAATGATCTAATTAACTAATAGTAGAAAATGTGCAGCAGGAAATTGTAATTAAACCCCCTCACCCCCATTTTTATGTAACTCCTCTACCATGACAAGAAAGTTTATTCAGTTACATAACAAGCTATTGTGAGCCTTACTATTAATGTGGCTCTAAGGAGGCAACATGTCTGTCAGCAGGTTCAGCATTTTGATTAAACAATTAAACATCTCATTATTCATGGCAGAAAAAACATTTGAAGAAGTCTCCAGCTGGTTTTTCTGGATTTTTTCTCTCATCTCACATCTAAGTGTTTTTTTTTAGTGCAACGTATTAACCACTAACATTCATTCATGTTCTTCAAAGTACGCATTGTCATAATCACCCCTTAGCATTTTATTCAGCACTTTCATCTGATCTTAATTACTTTAATCTATCCTGCAATTTTTCCCTGTTTTATGTAGGCATTTGAAATTGTTCAGTTGTTGTTTTGTTGATCTATGACCTCTTTGGTTTGTGACCGTGTGACCTGTGTTTCATGACTCTGTACCTAAAACCATAACAAAACAGGCATCCCATCTTTACAACCTTTTGCACATCATGGCGGTTAGTTTATGGTTTAAGACTCACGCTGAGGTTTCTGTCCCAGATCTGGATGGAGCCATCTTGGCAGCCTGCTGCAATGAGCTTTCCATCACGGCTGTAGGTGCAGCATATGGGGATAACCTTCTTTCCCTGAAAGGAGCGAGGTTTGAACACAGACTTGTGTTTTTTCTCAGAGTTCAGGTCCCATGTGCGCACAGTGCTGTGGACAGAAAGAGAATGCCATTTATCCTCAACCAACTGCCATGAATCAGTCATGAAATATCTGTCATTCATAACATATTTGATCATTTACAATGCCAACCACTATAATAAATTAGACTCATACAGACACTAGCTGCTCCGATTACTCTTTTGAACATGAGGTTGGGCAGCTCTGTGTTGCAGGGTGAGGGGTTCTGCAAACAGCAGAACAGTACATCAGTCTGACAGGTATGTCTGAAATCCTGATTCCCTTTCCTGCATCTGGTGAACACATTACACAACCTGTAGCACTAAGAAGGGCTCTTAAATGTAGACTTTTCATCTAGAGACAGCTGTGGGAATTGATCCCAAAACATCATACAATATAATGTCCAACAGTAAATCCCTAATGGTTGCAGGTTTATACATCAAACACTGGCCACTTTCTGATTTTGAACAGTGCTACAAATATATTTTCTAAATAAAAATGTATTATAAAATAGTATATCCAGGTTTTCCACCAGTCACACAAACAAAAAGAAACAAAGATGTGCTACTATTTCCAAATAAAAGGTTAGAAATCTCTCTGAGTGAGGTTGATACGTATTTCTGCAAACATGGGATCAGACTGGAACAAAGTGGAACATTTCACCTTTCACCCTTCTGGCATAACTTTCTGTCGTGAAGATATGCTGCATACGACTTCTTCCGACCTAATCTAAATTTAAATCTAAACAGCCACATTACATCCGTCGCTGTAGCCAGTGGGTTTCAATCATCTCCTTTCAGGTTTTGAACCATTCGCAGTAAACCTGAAGTAAAACAGATGGTAAAATACTGACACTGACTGAGGGGGGGAAAAAAAAGAAAAGAAGATAAATGATGCCTTATATGACAAACTTAAGTGCTCCCCCACCAGTGATGCAAGTCATAGTGACTTAACCCCCCACATTTATTTATTGGAAGACGTTACCACACGCACACATGTTTAGCCAACCTTTCACACACTCACACTGACACTCATGGCAGACGAAGTACATCCAAATGTGTCTGTGACCCACTGCTTGCCTTGTGAGCATCTTGACCTTTGGGTCAGAGGGTCAGTAGAGGAGTATAAACACACAGGCAGAGCTGCTACTAACAGACAGGCAAGGATTCCTCCATGGCTGGCTACAAAGCAGCAGGCACACACACACACTCAACTGTGTTTGGATAGGTCTAACAATGTGATATAATAGTCATTTGAAGACATTTTTGGAGGGGGGAAATACAACTCCAATTCAGTTTTGTTCTATTCTGCATAACCCAAAGTTGCTAATAAATATCTAATAAGTGCAAAGTCGCACATATGAAAACTGCTGCTCAGTGCAACTTGAAAGCTTCTGCACTGAGCAAATGTATAGTGGATTTGAGAGAGTGAAGGAGAACCAGTGAAAGGCATGGACCGTATGACAAATAGGTCCACCTGCTGCCTCACACAGACATCTCTCTTTTGTTTACAAAAGACTGTAGGCGTCTGTAAGGCTAATAAAGACAACGTAACCTTTTACGCTGCACACAAAACCTGGAATGCCATTTATCGTAAGGCCTTTTTTTCCCTCAAAACATGGCATTGTCAGCAAAACAGAGCAGAGTTAGAGCCCACCAGTGTGGATCCAACCATAAGCACCGGCAAGACTCCATGCTCTCACTTGTCATAAATAAAAACACTTAGTGAGGTAGGAAAACTGGAAACCGTCTGCTTCGATACATGGTACTCTGAAATGGCTCGTGTAAATGTAAAAACATTCTTTTCCCTATTGGAGAGAAAGGACTTTATTTTTATAATGTTAGAATAAGCCAAATACTGTGTAGAATAAAACAAACCCAGCAGTACCTTTGGTGTATCCTCTTTCCTACATGCCTGTTTTCTCTTCAATCAGCAGCCCATTTTACTTTGCAAATACTACCAAGTCAGAGGGGTGAATGTAACAAAATGAGTCCCATACAACCTCAACCATGCATGCACACTTTACGAGGTAACACAGTCGTTCACACATCAACTGAGGAGTGACAACTCCCTTGGCCCCAGATTTTATCTGTCCACCAGGTTATATACCTAGTGGGGGTGACAGCTGCTAGGATCCCTTTCCCAGATGAGGAGATAAGGAAAAGAGAGATGTACATCTTCTATATGGTTGTATTTGGTTGTTTACTGGTTGAATTCCAGTGATAGCTGGTTGACTGACTAACTGGGGCTCTGTTATGAGAAAGGAGGATTAAGGGGAGGAAGATGCTCCATCTTCCTTCACAGCTGAAGAAGATAAAGTGAGAAAATAACAGAAGGATTTAGGAGAAGGCACACACACACAATTGCATTCAAGCAAGGAAGCCAAAGAGTAAACAATGTGGTCTGAGACAGATGGACTGTGGGTACAGTGAGAGGCCATTCTTCCAAATTTCAAAACAATGTTTGTCTGACTTCATGTTACAAAAGATCAACTAAAACATACCCAACAAAAAAGGTAGGTGACATCACATATTACAGGCAAAAAGAAAAAAAAATCTGTAGAAACACCCAGCAGGGTTACCCGGTGCTCATTGAAAAACTTGGAAATTTAGAATTTTAACATAAAAATTAGGGTTTTTTATATATATATATATATATATAATATTGGTAGTTATTACAAGACTTTAACCCTTTATAGGGCACTCAATGAAATGCCTTGAAATTAGACATTTTAACCTAAAATTGTCCTTCTGGTATGTACAGAGGCCTTTTTAAAAAATGTGTTTTATGTTGAAAATGAAAGAAAACAAAGTGATTAAAAAAAGTTATTAGCCTCAGAAAGAGTTAAAACTTAAATACCTTTTCTAAAAACACAAAAGTTATACAGTAGTAGGTGATCAGTAAAAGGAGATTTTTTTTTTGCTTATTTTTTCAAATGTAATGCTGAAGGCAGATCTTGAAGAAGTAGCTGCTGAGATGTAACCTGATGATTGGTTACTGGTGTTGAGAACTTTGTGTGGTTCTATGATTTTATGGACAAGCATGCTAAGGTATTTTGTTAGTCAAATGAAATGATCAAGGGTTAATCAAGCAACATGATGAGAAGCTTTCCCCACATACAAGGACGTAGCCTTAGAATCAGTTCAACAGAAAAAGAAACAAACATTGTATTCACACATAAAGATGTAAAAGTTACCATCAGTCAAAAATTCAGCCATGGCTGTACACTGAACAAAAAAGATAAATGCAGTCCTTTGGGGTCTGGTATGCGCTTTCTTGAGCAGGATATGGAACACTTGCATTGTAAGGCGGGTAGCAGTTGGTGAAGCACTGGACTGTGGATGACCCTGATGTGTCCAACTGAGTAGATTGTCCCAACATGCTCACACACACTTTGTGGTGTCTGTTTTCACTCTCCATCCCTGCTCTGTCACGCAGATCACACTTACCAGCCCAGCTATGAAGCTCTTTCCAGAAAAAAAAAAGATGCAGATATTAGCATACATTAGTTTGATAGCACAAAAAAT
>NC_136615.1:19823229-19864813 GCF_933228915.1 Telmatherina bonti
ACAGACCCACGCATGAGCACAAGCTGACTAAATCTAATTGGTATGTGCAGATCAGGAAGGGGGTCTGCTTGTTCACTGTCAAATACTTTAAACACACCTCTTTAATAACTGATTAGATGGAACTGCCTCTTACTGTTTTACGACTAAAACGAATAACAAATTGCTACATTGTTAAATTTGATGGTAAAATGTGCACTCGCGATACGATGAAGCCAAAACTCAAACGGACCAAAGCTCAAATGGACTATGAATGGCAAAACTCCTTATCTGATAAAAATAAGCATTCACGAGAACTTCACAATTAGTGAGAAAAACACACTACTTTCCTGAACAAATCTCATTCCTCTTCCACAACAGTTTGGAAAAACAAATCACCAACAACTAAATAGATGCAGGCTGACATTGAT
This sequence comes from Telmatherina bonti, assembly GCF_933228915.1. Taxonomy (NCBI): domain Eukaryota; kingdom Metazoa; phylum Chordata; class Actinopteri; order Atheriniformes; family Telmatherinidae; genus Telmatherina; species Telmatherina bonti. The sequence continues at coordinate 19,823,637 of NC_136615.1, forward strand.
ACCATCAGTAAACAGAAAGCATTTTAATGGCAAACAGAGCAACAAAAAGATTCCTGACTCCAAATTTTTATATCTGGGGACTACGCTGGCATGCTGGGGTTTGTTCTTGTTGCATTTTCTATCAGCAGAGGCCAAACAGGTTTCTATACTTGTTAGGTTAAAGCTGAAAGGATTATTTATTTGATTGCTCAAATACCGTAGTTTAACACTGGAACTGGCTGGGGGCAACTTTATTTTTTTTAAGACTGACAAATTTCCAAACAAATATGGAAGACATTCTTTGGTTGGAGCTCTTTTTATGAGACTATTTCTGACAGTTACAAAACAAAACAACAAAAAAACTATTTAAGAAAAGAATTTTTTCAACTTTTTCTTAAAGGCAATAGGATCAAGTTATTATAAGGGAAAGAATAATGTGTCATCCTGCGTCATCCTTCTGCAAACATATATATCCCCATGTGTCCCGCATCTCTGCACACAGTCTGATGAATTATGAGGGAAGTAATTGTATGTCAACAGAGGCAGAGTACAGACAAGGACTTAATTATCACATGAAAAGCTGCAAATCGTCAGGGACACTGTCAGCAGGCCAAAACACATTTCCATTGAACCAAGCTTGTCCATCACTTCCAGATGGGACAGAACAGGATAAGAATGTAGGACATCCAGGAAACCACTACTTGCAATCAATGGGCCTTTACTTCAAGACCTTCATATGGCTGGTATAAACCATGTCTCAATGTGCTGCAGCTGGCACAGATGGTTACTGACCACCAATAAGGCTTTTTTCTTTTTAAACACCAAAACCCAAACATGGACATTTAATTAGGCTCCTTCTTTGTAGATTCAGGCATTTGAACCGCGACAATCCTGAAAGCATTTGTTGTTCGTCTGCCATGAGACTGCCTCTGGCTGATCACAGATCATCATCCTCACATGCAAAAAGCAGAGCAGGTACACCTTGCTATCATTATCTATTGGCAGGGTGTACCCAGAGCAGTGAAGTTTAAAATTAGCAGAAACATTTGTGCTCTTCTGTTGCCATAACGATAAAAACACACACTCATTATCCTCTAACTTAAAACTTAAACTTAAAAACTTTAAAATTTAAAGGCACCTGTGACAGTTTGTGTCTATTTTGATGTCATGTTTGATCATGGGGTGTAGAAAGCATTTATAATTCAGTTCATTAGAACACCACCACCCACTATAAGTTCCTGCAACCATGAATAATAAACACCTTTTGGACAATGGTTTTAAAATGGATAAACTTGATGAAAGTAGATCTGATGGCAGAACAGTTTGATAGCATTAGATTCAACATGTGTTTTGAATAATATACCCAATAATTTTAAGTACCTGTGACAGCTTTAAAGATTTATTCAAAATCATTACTGCATAAGTGTAATTTTTATAGTCTTGGCCATTGTGGACCATTATTTCACTTTCTCTAATGTACTGCACATAATTGCTCAAACCTGTAAACAATGCAACTGTAGTCCAAAATCAAATCCTGCCAAGGTATTATGTAAATTTTTCTTTTTTTTTTTTTTAAATTCATCACTAGGGATCACTTAGTCGTATTACTATATTTCTGTTTAGGCTGACATAGGGTAAACAGGCTAAACACTTACTGGCCAGTATAGCTACAAAACCAGTAACCATCTAATACCCTAAATTCCACAAAATCTTTCAGTGTTTAATATCGGAAGAATATGAAATTAATGCAAAAAAGTTATATATCTATAAGGGTCTTTTTTTATTGCAATACCTCAGAATATACATTTTACATCAATGTTTTCTCATTATTAAAAAATCTTTAAAGGGATGTTTGTATATTGCAACAGTTACTTTTATTCAGGTAAAACCAAATGGAAGATAAATGCCAATGCAAACTATACTTGTCTAATCATTTTCCTCAGTTTACCTGCTATGTGCACATTTATCAGAATGTTAATACTGGACAGTGACTGAATACTCTTAGTCAAATCTGGTCTGACACACATTTGGGTAAACAATCACACGTTTTCACACGGTTTTATTGTTTGTTTGTTTGTTTTTTTGTATTATTAAGTTTGCCAGTCTGTTTGGAAAAGAAAAAATATTCATGAACCCCAGATGGGTTATTCTAGAGATTTTAGTTACTTAACACAACAAAACTGCTGTTGTTGTGATTCACAATTATTGATTGAAGAATTGGTTTGTATGAGGTGTTGTTGAAAGATCAACTGAAATACTGGATAAAAATCACAAAAGTAAAACAAAACGAGTAACCATACCTTGGTGTTAGCCATATCCACAATGTACTGGTCTCCCTTTATACACTCCATGACGTTGAAGCCATCCCGGTCTAACACTTTGGCCTGTGCATTGCCAGAAACCACTAGGATGGCATCACCAGTGGAGCTGTACTGCAGAGACTTGATCTGATGACTGACAAACACACACATTACACAAAGCAGGTACCTGACCTGCTGTTTCTATGATGATGCCATGTTGTGTCTTGCTTGTAAGTCATCTGCTAGCCATCACTGGAGAAGACTTTTGACCTAAAGCACTGTTATATAAGATTTTTTTTTGTCTTTGAAATTATTCAGGCATAAACACAAACATCAGATGTATGTTGCTGTAGGAACAGCCCAGCATCTGGTGTAAACTTGATGATAGGTATCTTTGAAGGGTGACAAGCAACAAACAAATGAAAAAGAGAACATGATAGTCTTTTACAGCTGTGAGAGAATTATAGTTGCTGCTGTGACAGTGTCCAGGCAAAAACAATAAATCTTCATTAGGATAACAAAGGTTGATCCTAATAACAAGGGTAACTTTATGACTATTCAATGTTCAATCATGAATCTTTACGTTTGGAAATTCAGTTGAGAAAACCTTTTTTATTATTTCATTCTGTAGGGGAAAAGGCAAATGTGTATCCTAGTACAAGTGCTCATTATTCAAATCAATACTGAGAGAATTAACGAAGCAGCAGCAGATGAGAAAAAAGTCTCAATTGATCAAAACAAAGTAAGGCCAAAGTCAAGGCTGTTGGTATATTTACACTCACGGAATTGTACCAAAGCCTCCTTCCCCTCATTGTTTTGTTAACTAAGCTCACAAGTTACCTTTTTGGGTCAGGAAAGAGGAAAAATGGGCATCAACAGCTCAGCTTTCTGAATGAAGCCCAGCTTGTTAGTAAACCAAACAGGCTACTGAATCACAGTGCAATCACATTAAATGTAGCGTACATTTTTTGTTAATAAGGGGAAGCCTGATCCAGCTCAGCCCACTGGTTCCCAAAACCAAAGAAGAATTTGATCTTTGATGATGGCTTGAGTTAAACACAAAGTAAACACATATGCACATACACAAATACCCACATAACTTCACCATCTGCTTCTGAAAGCCTCATTTTGCATGAAAAGAGAGGATGTCACTGAGTAAGCATTAGGGTCGATGAAGCTCAACAAACGAGTGTGTGTTTGTGCATGTGCGTACACTTTGGCACACATAATGAAGTCAGTATATTCTATACTTGCATGAAACCGATTAAACGCGTGTTAAGCAACTGTGTTGATGTTCCACATACCACTCACAAGGCTGCAGGGTTCTGAAGGCCTGCAGAGACTGGTCCATCCCCGCAAAATCCCAGAATCGCACATCGTAATCATATCCACCAGTAACCAGACGGGCTCCGGAGGGGTCTAAACCGAGAGCTGATACCTGAAGAGATAATGAGATTCTATAAAGCTAATATCCAATTGAAGAGCTTGCACAGTTTGGAGTGTAGTAAGTCACAGCCTAAAATAGTTTAAACATAATCATTATTCTTCAAAAAGCAGGAAAAATAAGCAGTGAAATGTTCAACTTCTGCTTTTGTAATCTGATCCAGCTGTACAGAACTGAACTGCTGTAATACCGCAATCAGCACCAGAACTGTATACCAGGCTTACAGCAGAACTGACTTATTTTTTTCACTGTTAAAACACATTAGAATTTCAGCCTTTCAAATCAAGGAAAACGCACCAGATGTGGCACATTTTCAAATTCAGAAGTTTTAGTCTTTAATTACAATGTAGGACCATTTGCTTCAGCTACAGATTCTTATGCTGGGTATACTGAAGAAAAAGAAGAACAAGAAAAAGAAGAGGAATTAGATTAAAATCTGTAAATTCTATATTCATAGATACTGTAACAACTATAGGTTTTTTAAGAGAAGACCTTACTGTTTTGGTGCCATGCTGCAGCGTGATTTCATGAGTGTCTGGAATCTTTTTAACTGGATTCTTGATTGGAAAAATAAATATAAAAGAAAAGAGATAGAAGCATATCAGAAATAATTAGTTACATGGACATAGTGCTGAAAAACATTTTGTGAATTAAATTGAATTGTGAATCTAATTTAAATAACTAAAAGTGCTCAGTCACATATGTCAAATGTCAGGATCTGAAATTGTTTGTTCCAACATGACATGTTTGCTTTGTGAAAATGTGTAAATAGTGTACTAATAGATAATATTATGTTGCAAGTGTCACTAGTATTATGTTATAATAAAGAAACAGAGTTTTAACTACTGATTTTCTTTTCTTGTGCTGCCACCCTGTGGTGGGATATCTAACTACAACACAGAACCCATCGGTGCTTTTCCAGGTCATTTCATTTTAGGAAAAGATGATGTGCAAACTATGTCACTGTGAGAGAGCGAAGGCTAACACAAGTAGCTAACTAGAGAATATTAAATATACTCGGTATAATGACAGATTTAGTCATTATATTCAATCTGAACATCTAAGATAAGACGAGACTTGGACAAGAGCCCAAATCTTACAAATGGCAAATAAATATCACAGATATTCAAATAAAATAAGGAAAGAAAGCACCGTACTACACAAGTGTAACCAGTTGTTCGAACATACATCATCGTCATCATCATCATCTTGGGTCTTTTCGTCATCGTCATCATCATCTTCATCGTCGTCGTCTTCATCATCCTCATCATTACTTTGTGCCATCCTGCTCATGTAGCCTGGTGGAAGAGGTGGCCCCACCAGCTCATCGTCATCTTCCTGAGCAGCATTTTGAGGAGGTACAGGAGGTCCGATAAGTTCTGAGTCTGACTTAGAGCCTGAGTCACTATCTTCACTGCTGCTATCATTTTGTGCTCTGAATAAAAAAAGAAAAGGAAAGAAAAAGAAAATTGAGAAAGCAAAACATTATTACACCTGAACAGCCAAATGGCCATTTTAGTCATTTTAGAAATCATGCCAAAAGCAAAATCTCATCCCACCTAGAAGAAGAAGCAGCTGCAGATTTTTTTCTCTGAACTGATGGTTTGACTGATTTGGAGGTCTCTCCTTCCTCTTCCATCTGAGTCACCTTCTGTCTTTCTTCTGAGAAAACAATGGTTACAATAAAGAAGCGGTCAAATGAAAACATTGCTAATGGAAAATAAGGTTCAGACCATGCTTGAACTTGATATGTTATGGACAATGTGTGAAACCTATTCTTTACTTGCCCTTGGACATATCTACTAAATAGCACTAGATGGTACATCTGTCTGAGATTTGTATATCACTCCTGGAAATACTCCAAAATGAACATTGATTAATGGCACACAAGACATGTCATGATAATAAGCTCCACATATCTTAGTGCTTCAGGGAATATTGATGATAATGATATAGGGATAAATGTAACACTGTGCTCAAGCCGTTGCGAAAGTGATGACAAACTTACCCAATACACGCTGATTCCTTTCAATAGCCGTTCGCCGTGTCTGCTCAAAAATGGCGTTAAAGTCAAATGTACGGGCTTTCTTACCTAGAGTACAAAATTATTCTTAATTAATCATGAATCTCAAAGCTGAAACTGTGTCCATGCAGGACTTTACATACCAAACCCAGAGAATCCCATAATAGAGCCAATCTCTCCATCACCTTCCATATTGTCCACTGCTGAAAAAGCGATATTTCAGTTTTGATTATGATCAGGCTTACCTCATACAACATCATAAGAGGAATTACAATTTCCTGTCACATTGATGCCTAACATAAAGGCTGTTATTGCTGTATTTATTGCACTGTTTTCTTTGGACAGCTCATATTTCTAATAGTTGGACACACTTCACTGATTATCTTTATTTTATGTAAATGTATTTATTTTTTTATTTATTATTATATCCTATACAGAATACAGAGCTGTAAAAAGAATAATTATTTAAACAGATTAATAATGATACAATCACATCACACAGATGCATGTGGGCATAAAGGATAAGAAACACGTATACAATACTGCATTTAACTGTGATCATTTAACAAACATTTAGTTAATTTCATTTTCCACTAAACCCAGGCTGAGTTTAGAAAGTTATGGTTAAACTTATGGTGATTGTTATTTAACATGTTGTGTATAAAAACGTGAAAAGGTTTGGATGTCACAAACGTGTAAACACAACCATGAATTTTTACACATTAATCAACTAAGAGGAAAACTAAAGAATTATCTATTTACATTTAATTGGATATTGAAGTCTATCGTAAAAAATGAACATAACAAAAAAGGACAAAAAAACAACACATATATTAAAAGAAGAAAGCAAAGCTAACACAACCAGGCTAGCATAAGCCATAGCTTTTTTTTTTCTAAAAAAAAAAATAAAAAAATGTCCATATTAATTTAACTAGCATTTTCTGGAAAAATGTCCATAACAGTGAAAGATAAGCAAAAATTTAAAATATATATTTAAAAAGCCTTTATCATTGTTACAATACAGAGCAAACAGACGTACAAAAACAAAAAAGTTTCTACCTTCATCCCTGTTTCTAGCGTCCATGTTTTCAAATACGAACGTCGCTTACCTCTGACCTCCGGAAGTGTCTCTTCTTCTTCTTCTTCGCCTTCTATTGCAGATGTTTCAGCAGAAGAAGCGGTGGAGCCACCTTGGAAGCATTAAAATCAACTAGTCTAGACTAAAACCAGTCCTGAGGAGCGAAATTTCCTTCAAATTAATCCACGGATTTTATCCAACCAAGCACTACATTCAGATATTTCAAACTAAGATTGACGTTTCTTGTTCTTTTGTAAACTTCACCCAGAGACTTCTACTCACCTTTTTGAAAATGTATATGCTGACAGAATTTTTGGAAGGACATTGTTGCACTGATCGCCAATAACATCAAACCAGGTTTCTTTGTATCACGGATGTATCATTTTAAGACTAAAGATCCCCCTGCAATGTTTTTGTCAACCTGATCCTGTTTCTCGCAAAGTTACACATTCACAAAAGTAAAGTAATACACAGAAAACTAGTTTTTAATCTCTTTATCTTGATGGAATCTGACTGAAACAACAACAAAAAAAAAAGGATATTTGCAAAAAACGCGATTTAATTCTGTAACTCGCATTTACCCTTTTTATTTTTTTTAGCTATTTTCTCTTTCCATTAATGTCCTATGACCCTTTACGTACAATTGTCTTTTGTTGTTTTTTTTTTTAAGACTGTTATAAATTCTGTAAAAGAATCTAAGTTATAAATAAAACAAAAATAACCCAGTGTCTTTTATAAGAAAATAAAAACTTTTACCAAAACCACACCATTATGCCTTTAACTATGTTAAAAGTAACTCGGGACTCTTAGGGTTTGAAACGTCGTAAACATCGGATCCTAATAAAATGACAGTTTAGCTAATCTGAGTTTGTGATGAAATACCAGTAAGTGTTAGGGAGTTTTTATTGCCATCACCAGAAAATTCAGTGAACAAATCTACATAAACATCTAAATAACCTTGATTTATTTTGGAAACCAGTTCTTTGGAATTGTGAAGTCTGAAATGGAGCTTTTAAGCTCTAGTGTATAGATGAAATGGTGCATAATTTTACTCAAGAAAAAAACAAGAAAGTACAAGACTCTCGGAACTACAATTTAGCTTGCAGGAAGAATGGACAAAAATGCCACAGAGGAAAAACAGAAAATCGCAGCTGAAGAAAAACAATGTACAAGCTGGATGATGTAGTTGCCAAACTGAGTTCTTCAAGTTGACCCCACAATGTGCCTAAACTTGTGACTCCTACTTTTGACAGGGGTTACCTAAAGGTCTTTGCTGGGAAAGCAAAAATTAGTAAAACATACTAATATACTTTGAGGTAACAAACACAAACTGACTCATATCAACAAACATGAATGCTTTTAAGACAATGTACAAAAAAAGTCTAGAACAATTACAAATATCAACAAAGACAATTAATGTATTTATAAGTTTCTCAACAATAGTGTGATAGAAAAATCTATAACCACAGTACTGATGTACAATGTTTCCAACAGGCACACAATATTTTTTTTTCTCTTCATCTACTCATGAGTGTACATATGGCACTGTTTTGTTGTATTTCATTTAGATCTAAATCCACATTTCTCTTAATTCTATTGAAATGAAATAGCAAACTATTCAATTGTGCATGTATTTATGTATTTGACTAATTAGTTATTTATTTATGCTGTCTTCTTCTCCAGCCACCATTTTCTCAATAGCGGCCCAGTCTATTTTGCTGAGGCTGCTGCCTGTACTCTCGGAGAGATTGTCCAGCCAGTTCATCTCTGAAACACCACCTATGGCACCATCATCTTGCTCACCCAATGATCCTGCCAAAACCTGAGAAATGAGCAATACGGTAGTGATGAAACACCAAGTCATTAATCAAAAACTTAATCTAAAAGAATTTATAAATATACTATCCAATATTGAACAAGCACACTTCTGATTCCAGGCCAGAGTTACTGAGATATACATTTATCTTTACAGTAGTTGAATTATTAAAAGAAAAAAAAATGGTTCTTACTTTATCGGATTCCTTCAGCCTACTAGATACTGAGCAGTCCATCACTTCTGTCTCTCTGACTCTACTCTGCTCTCTGAAGATCCTTTTTCCTACAGCAGGTCCTGCTGTAAAAGTTCTGTTTAACCCAGTCTTTCTCCAGTATCCATCATGCTGGTCCTCACTCTGGTTGGCTGTGTGAAGCTTAGCTTGTCTCTTAGTGTTGGTGAGCATGCCACGTCTAGTCACCAGAGACAGACGGTCCCCTGGCAAAAAGGTCACTAGAGAGAAAAAAAAAAAATCACACAAATTAAATTTCTTTATGGAATGAAGTAGAACATATTTATATAGATTAGAATTCTACAGGCACCAAACTAATTTAGTTTAATATGATTTACATACCTGGTCGATGAAGTCCCAGTCTCCTGTGGAGATCCTCTGACAGTCCCTCCACAGACTGTGGACGAAGTCGGGGTGACTTGAGATGTCTTCTATCATTGACAGAAAAGTTCTGAGCCCTGTGAGAAAAACATAATATTTACAAGCATAGAATATCATCCAGCAAACATTTGATAGGTTTACAATTTTAGTCTGCACGGCTACTGTATGTGTGCAGCCATGAAGTCAGTCATTAGTGGCTATTTTCTGCTGTAGAAAGGTAGCAAGGAGCCCCTGAGCATTCAGCTTCACACATTACACTACATGCAATTCTCCATTTGTCCAAAACATCCCTTCAAGGATATTCAGTAACTTAAATATTGTAGCTCGTAACTCGTGAATAATTAGCTTGCAGCCATACAATCTGTAGAATCTCTTCAAGCTTTTGTTTTTTAGCTTCAGGCACATCTCTTCTGACAGGTTTTTAATTATATGTACTGAATGTGCAAGGTGTTATGTTTTAATTACTTTTTTGCTTAATTTGGTGTACTAGCATTTTTTAAACATTATTTGTTTAATTAAGAATCCAGGATTTTTTTTAAAAAAATTTTCTATTGTCATATTTCCTCTGTATTTTTTATTATGTGTTGGGTAAAGACTTTCAAAGTATTCTTGTCTGCAAAAAGCAGCGCATACATTTTGTTTTGTTGCTGATATCAGCACGACAGAGTCCATATGGGATTAAAAAAAAAACAACAAAAAAACAGATGCAGACATTATGCAAACAGAAACAGACATTAGGACTGAAAGCCTAAATCCACACAGGAAGTTATCCACCCCACCAGCATAATACCTGCACAGATCACAGTTAGAGAATTCTCTGAGCAAACATTTAAAGGATTTAAGTCTGTTCTACTGTTTAGCAACTAAAGGCATTACTTAACTTATTTTTTATTATAAATGTTTTAAACTAAACAGTGAAACAGGTATTGAGGCTGCAAAGATAATCATGGTATACTATAATTAATAATTCACTTAGGTGAAACACTAACTCAGAATATAATTATACATTAATGTGAAACAATCCTGCTCAAATTACTGTAGCACAAGATACCTCTGAACACTGCCAGGAGGTGGAGCTGAGGTCGATCGTGTGGTCGAGAGCACTGGAGGAGAGACAGCAAGGTCACTGACCAAACAACAAGCCTCCAGCGTCCTTTGGTCATATTGCTCCAGAAGCATGAACCTTTAAAGTCAAATAGAAACAGCAGTTTAAACCTGTTTGTGTAACTATTCTGAGTAATGTTACTTTAAATATTATGGATACTTACTTTTCTTTTTTTAATTTTTCCTCTCTGGTCCTCAAAGTCTTTGCTGTCTGATTTCTGTTTGTAGATTGCTGCAGAAACCCAGTAAACAATCATGCACATGTCATCACAAAATATAAAGAGAGCATCACACAAGGGTCAGTTTTGGGAAAAACATTAAAAAAAACTTCGCACCCCTATTGGTGAGGCAGAGAAAGGATTGTGTTCTCTTTCTCTCAGGCTCTGTCTGTGTTTTTGATAAGCAGCCAGTTGTTCCCGTTGTTTTCTTCTCATCCATGTCCTCAGCTCTCTCCTCTCATCCTCAGGTAAAACACGTTTCTGAGACGTCCTGCTACTTTGCAGCTGATCCTGCCTGCGGTGGGCCATTTGATTTTTCAGCTCAGTGACAACCACAGCTTAAATAGCACACTGTTTTAGTCAACACTTTACCTGGTAGGATGAGTAGTCTGCAACACTGACAAATTCCAGTCAGTGGGAGATAAATATCCTTCCTTTACCAACTCGTCTAAGATTTCTGCTGTATCATATAGCCCAGTCTGACCCAGATCTTCATCTGTCCATCTGCATGTTGACAATTAAAGGAAAAACAATATTGTAAATTGAAAGGGGGTGTAAAGGTAAGCACATTAATATAAATGTTTTTTAAGGGTGTAGATCATGTTAAACTTACTCCTGAGATATTCCGTATGATTCAGTAAAGTGATCTTTGATTTCTGTAGGCAGGTGAAAATGTTTTTTTTTTTTTAGTATTGACTGAAAGAAAGTACAGTTGAGTACAAGAATTCCTGCTCCATCTAAGACATAGACCATAAGCAGCTGTTAACCTGATAATAGCAGATAATGGTAAATAATACTTCAAGTCAACTTGATGGTGGTGGAACAGAAACATGAAAGTGATTATAAGTCCATTTAAATCATTTAGTTTGTTTCAATTCACCTGGTCGGGTGTGAATATAAGAAGGTCCTGCTCTGTGCTTAAAAGATGACGTAGAATAATCAGGACACGGCTCTGTTCCAGGACTGCTGAAACCATCATGAACCACTTCTTCCTCTTGATGTTTATCATCCTCCTCATAGGCCTTTGGTTCAGGTAAAAAGTCTGGATCAGATCTTGGTGTCCATGCTGTAACAGAAAATATATAAAATATTTAAAAGAATCCTGCTCTTGTGTTTAGACCTTTTCGTCTTTTGCATTTGTTTTTAAAAGACTAACAATCTTTTTAAGACAGGAAAAGTTTTGTCATACCTTTAAGAGGGACGGAGAGTCTGACGGTTTTCTTTACTGCTGAGTTAAGCTTCACATCAGATACCATGTCTGAAGAAAGCTTTCCAATTGTGCTCAGCGGCTACACAGAGACATGGAAGAATAAACTTAAAATGATCTGAAATATTATATAAACATATATACGACCAGAGAGCAAAAAGTTTTTAGGTACCATTCCAGAGTTTGAGAAATCCATTTCCAGTTGATCTGCAATCTTCTGTAGTGCAGTCAACTGGGCATCCAGCTCTGACAAGTGAGAAGAAAAACTGGCAGAAGGCGGTGAGAGAGAGGCTCTGTTAGGTCGAACACTCTGGGTCTTTATGGCTCGACAGATCTCAGAGTCAGATTGTTCTACCGTCACATTATTAGGAGGAGTGATTCTCTCTGAAACCCGGCAGGACTTTTGGTAGTTGAATAAAGTTGTCTCAGGGATATCTAGGAAATATAAAGTTATTTAGAAGAGGGAAAGATTGAACCATCACTTCACGGCTGTAACACAGGGAAGACTGTATTCAGTATAAAGACACATCTGTAAAACCTTAATCATAAATGTATAAAAACCTGTGGGTGTGGTGGTTTTTACTGGCTCCTCCGAAACCGTTACTGCAGCAGCACTTCCGATAACAGAGGTGGCGAGAACATGGAGGTCAGCAGAAGTAGGAGATGAACGGTGATTGGAGGATGCATCTTGTGCGTCTGTCCTAAGACATGGCAGCAGATCTTTGTGCTGTGTTACATCTTCTAGATCCAAGACACTTAGAAACTTGCGTCCACCCACTTCCTGCCAAATACCGACAATCAAACAAAGCTGAGAGGAACGACTTCAGAAAAGCACATTTCAGAATTTAAAAAAAAAAAAAAAAGGTTCACAATAAGTTTATAAAACATTACCAGGAATGTAATAGCCAATTAACACATGGAAAAAATAAACACAACTTTGATGTTTGTTGAAACATTTTACAGATGTCATGGCAGATGATCATGCAGTAATAACAGTTAATCCACTCTGGTGTACAAAGTTTCTATAAAGAGACAAACGGTGCCACTAAACATTGTACACCGTGATGCTGAATTCAGACTCTTACCAGTATTTTCTCTGTTTCCTTTGAGGTTACCTCTGAGTCTTGAATGAAGTCTTGATCACACATCTGACCATTCCTGGAAGTTTGTACTGAAATATGAAAATACACAAGTTTTCTGTTTTGTTTTGTTGTTTGTTTTTAAATTTTTGCTGAATTTCTTCCATAAAACAACAAAACGTATCTTAAGGTGGGCTTACATTTCGGTCCGCTGGTTAATATAGACTCCTGGGCAGAAACCGCTTTATCCACAAACGTGGGATGACAAGCTGAAAGAAAACCAATTAACTTAAATAATACCAGTACTTCCAGTAGAAGGAGCACACAGAAGATCTTTTATATACATGAAACTCCGCCTACACAGCCATCATATTTATGTTAGTCATTTCTGATCATTTGGATTTTACACTAAGGTAAACATAGTCCATTAAAAACATTATCTGAGTCAGCCCGAAGCCGACTTACCTGGATCTGTGTTGGTAAAAGCATCCTGGCATTCTGGAGGTTGTTTACTTGTGGAAGCAAAGGCGTGAAGCTCAGCTGAAGTGGAAAAGACCTTGTCCAACAGTTTCTGACCAGTCAGCAGGGAGTCAGAGTATCCTGGAAGTTAAAAAACAGCAGAGCAACAAGTCTTTTAAAAGGACATAATGATATTTCTATAATAAACTTTATTAATTATTTGAGGATTAATAAATGTTAATATTCCAAATTAAATATGTGGCAATTACATTATATTGTGATTCTCTTATTAATGGACTAAGCAGCTCTTTGCTCTTTATTTAAATAGTAGTGTGTGTTCATTTTTAAAATGGCAAATCATATGTATATCAGCTAAAACAAATTGACTAAATTGTTGTGTTGTGTAGTCACCTGTGATGTCCTGGCCAGGAGTGGTCCCTTCAGCCTCCGGAGGTGCTTCATTTAAAGGCACATCTGCTGTCTAAATATGCATTAAAGCAAACATATAAAGGTTCTTTGGCTGCTTAATCTTCGTAAGAACAAAACTATAATTGGGATTGAAGCGGCTCTACCTCTTCAGTAGGGATGATGGATTCAGTTGGTCTGAATGTGATCTCTGTTTTCCTCCCTTTTGCCTTTTCCTCTCTCCTCTTCTGCCTTTAAATACAAAAAGTAAGAACATCCAATGTAATAATCAGTGGCTGAAAGAGAAAACCATGAACAGTAAAATGAATATGTGATTGCCTCATGCTGGAGGTACAGCTGGAAGAGGTGACAGGCTCTTGAGAGCTTCCATTAGGCTGGTCGGCTCTGAACAGCAGCAGCCGAGAATCTTCAGCATCCTGTTGTCCGATTCCTGAACTTGTTAACTTTGCCACAGAGGAAAGATGGGTAACCTGTGTTGAAGGAACTGCCTGAGGTAACATCTGTGTTAGGGAAACATATGTCAATTGTAAGATAACTAGAGTTAATGATACTAAATTTAAAAATCATAAATGACAGCTTGGCTTCTTACCATTTTGGGTCCAGATTCAAGACTTAGAAGCTTGATCATTGGGGTTCCTGTCATTGGAGCTGAAATGAAAGTAGGTCTGGAGCAAAATGGTAGAGGTAGTTTGGGGAAAGTGATACCGGTGTGTTTAACTTGCTGCAGTTGCAGCAGACGAAGGCCTTGTATCGGTGCTTGTGTGTGAGCTGACAAAGCCGGAGGAAGTAGAGATAACCCATGACTGCTGAACTTCCCTGATGCCCAAATCTGGGACTGAGAATTCCCGGGAGTTGGGTCACGTGGAGAATTAAAGCAGAAATGTTTCTTTAGAACTGAAAACCCATCACTTTTTTCTTCTCTTTTCTCCTTCGAGGTAGTTTGGTCATCATGTCTAGACTTGTGCTGACAGGACTGAGGAGCTTTGGAGTTTGCAGTGTGCAGGGTCTGTGACTGTTGTGTTGGTGGATTGTGTGGGGTGCTGTGCTGGGACATCTGCGGGTGATGGAGTTTAAGTAACTTTAGGCCAGGCACCCTGAAAGCAGAGTCATTCTGTGCATTTCCATTGGAAACCGGTGACACGGGAGAGCTTAGACCACCCCTACTGGTTTCAGTGGTTGCCAGGAGTCCTTGAGAAGGTGGAACTAACCTCCTGCTCTCCCTCTGCAGGATATCTGGAGAGTCTGCTTTCACAGAGAGCGGCTGCATTTCCTGCAGAAAAGAAAACTTGGAAGTAATTTTTGTTTACCCTGAAACACAATTAGTCACAATTAAAGAGAACTTTAGTCATACCTGATAATTAACACCTGCAGAAACACAAGATAGACTTTGATTGGCATGGCACTGTTTTGCTGCTGAAGAGCTCCTAGCAGAGCTTTGCATGACAGGCTGGTCTCCAAACATACATGAAGTGCCTTCACTAAACTGAGGGTCACTTGACCCAGTATTTGGCACACATGCCTGCATTTGAGGTGCTGCAGAGAAGGAAGTCTGAATGGGCAAGACTGGTTCAGGGATGAGATTGCCAGCAGAAGAAGGCGGCACATTAAGGTGTGAGGCGTTCATATTAGACAGGCCCACAGAAGAGTTCTGCTGAACTAGCTGGAGGTTGGCAAATGTTGCTCCTAAAACATCACTCAGACTCATGTAGTTGATATGCTGTAAAGAACAACAAAAAAAAAAGTCAGTTAATGTTTGATCTTAATTTAATAGTCTATTTTTAGCCAATGTGTTCTTTACCTGAACAAGTCTGAATAAGTCTTCGCCTAATCGCTGTCTCATTGGTGAAGTGGTCAATGGCTGATTTGGGGTTGTAGACTCTGCAGAGGGCACACTACTGGAGACATTTTGTGGCTGAAATACTGGAGGATCAGAAGTTGTGTTTGGGAGCTGCCCTCCATTTGAATGAGAAGGTTCTGCACGAACATTTGCCTTTGGCTGGACAGTGGGAGGAGCTGGAGGAGATAGATGTCCACTGTGGCTTGAAAAAAAACAAACAATTTTAGCAACTAGTCTGTAGTTTTTGAGTAAGCTCCATGTTTTCTATAATTTTTTTCAATTTTTTATGTTAAAGAATTAGTTGACTAGCACAATGCAAATAAAATGACTATTTTATAATATTTTAAGAAAAGACTGATTTGACTTCAGTGACACTTACATAAAGGCTCATTATAGAAAACTTCTTTTCACCTTCATTTCTCAGTAAACAGTCTTATAATACAAACTTACATGGAAGAAGAACTGGACAGAGCTTCAGTGTTTTCTGAGTAGTCAAGGTCTGCACGCTTTAAACTCTGGAAAAAGAAACAGTTGTTTCCATCTTTGTGACAGCCTGAATTAAAACACAAAGAATGAGAATACTAAATGAGTGTACTCACAGTTTCAGGTGAGCAGACTTTTCCAGAAACGTTCCCACTCGATACAGATGGCGACAATCCCAAGCCCTCACTGTCACTTCTTCTGCCTTCAAATATTAGGCACAGAAATTAATAGTTGCAAAAGTCTGCAGAACAGTAGCTATCACGATCCAGCATGACAATCCTTTGCAACATACCTTCTTTTTCAGGTGTAACATCTAAGTCATCAAGAGGGAGCTGCTGTATACCGTCATGTCTCTGTTGTGAATCAAAGGTCAGTTGTACCTGGTCAGCAGGGAGAGGTGTCCTCTGAAATGTCAGCTCCTCTGCTTCGTCTGTATGGGAACCACTGTAAGGAAACAAAAGAACATGTAAGAAACATGTACATCTCATGTAAGGGAAAAAAAAAAAAGAGTTCAGAGAGATGCTGATTTGTGTTGGTCAAAAATTTTAATCTTTAGAATATACACAAGACAATGATTATTCATTGTAATTACATGGGACACTCACAAGGATAGTTCTCCTTGTTGCAGATTATGGTCGAGAGCCGTGACAGGAGTGGTAGCTGATCCAGGGTAGCCTGTATCCACACTGCTCTCTCTCTCAAGCTTTGTCTCCACCTCGGGCTGCAGGACAGGTGCGACAATCCATTGCATTTCTGGAACATGAAGGTGGGAACCGTGGTCCTTACTCCCAGGTAGAGAGTTGTACTTACACCCCAGCAAACTCAGGGAAGTAAGGATAGCAGGTGCTGAAGCTTTAATACGAATCATAACTCCTTCATCAGCCGCCACTTTCTTATCTTTCTTCTTTTTACTGTGATGTCCAAACAGCACCCTTTTATCAGCCCAGCGTACCATCCACTCCAGTAGTCTGCCAAGCTTTGGAAACTGAGCCTCTAATTTAGGATCAAGGCCCTGCTGCAATTCTGTCACAGCCTCCACACACACAGAGGTGCCAGATATGAAACTTTCTGAGGGATTCCCCATGGTAAACACACTCTGAATAGGGCTGATTCCTGGATCATCAGCTTCCATTACTCTCTCCAAAGACATATTGCTTTGCTGCCGGAGGCCAAACAAACCTTTTTGCCTCTTGGTTCTCTGTCCAGACTGAGAGCTGACAGATAGGCTAACCCTTGACATGGAAGGTTCACTCCATACAGAAGAAGTTTGCAGCTCAGGTGCTTTGCTTTCTTTCACAGGTTTGTAGCAACATCCAGCTCTGAACACTGGTGGCCCACTGTTGGAGTCTTTTCTCACTGGATGGGGCCCATTTCTTTGACGGCGATGAATGGTGGTGAGAACATCAAAAGTAAGAGAATGGAGTTCTCTCTCCCTCAGCTCAGAGCAGAAGCCCCTCAGCAGAGGTAATTCACTGCCAGAGTCGCCTCCATCAGATTTATTCTTCTCCAACGCGTAGCTGAGAAAGAGCTCCAGAAAATTCAGATATTCCTCATCTTCTAGCTCAAACTCCCAGGTGCCAACCAATGGTAGAGAAAGTTGCTCTGCTTTTGCTTTGTCTGTGTCACCCTCCTCTTGAATGGCACTCTCAGTCTTAGCAGCAGTCTTCTTAGCATCTTTGCTTTCTTTTTTTGCTCTTTTGCCCCTGTACAGAACAACACAGTCAATAGAATATGACAGATCCGACATATATGAGATAGGAGAATAATGTCTGTTACTTTTCCTGACAGCTACCTGGTCATGAATCGACAACGCTGTTCAGAAGAGACAGGCTCTGACATATTCTCTGGTGGGTCAACAGGACTGCATACTGGCTGAAGTCCACAGTCAGTTAAGGTACTGGTGCTCAGAGTTGTACCCAGTGAGAGCTGCCTTAGCATGGTCATCTCCTGTTTGCTACCCTTTTCCTCATCTTCCTCTTCTTTCTCCCACAGCTGCAGCACAGGAGGAGCCAAGTGCCGATGCAGACGTGCCAGATGTTTTCTTCTCTGTCTGAATTTATCTTGAATGACAATCATCATCAACTCGTTCTCTTCTTCTGGAGAAAAAGAGAAATGATGCAGAATGCAGGGATCATTTGCAAACAGCTTAAAAAGCACAACCCTGATACCACTCAGTCAGTCCATTTTTAACTTTTCTATTTTTCTTTAACTGCTTTTATATTTATTTACAGAGAGAGAGAGAGAGAGAGAGAGTAAGAGCGAGAGAGAGAGAGAGAGAGAGAGAGAGAGAGAGAGAGAGAGAGATTAATTAGTTTTGCCCAAATCATCCAACAAGTTTAGGAATTCAAAAAGGTCATTTGAAAATGTTTTATCTCCATCCGGTTGCTTAAGGAGACAGATATGTACCATAGACTATATATGTACTTGATGGCCAGTTTGGCTAATTTAATCTGAATCTCTACAACAGGGGTGCCCAGCTCTGATCCTCGAGGGCCACAATCCTGCAGGTTTCCCATGTATCCCTGTTCCACCACATCTGACTCAAATTAATCTCTAATTATGCAGAACTTCGTTGGCTGTTGGATCCATTTAATGGAAGCCAGGTGTGTTGAAAGGTATACATGGAAAACCTGCAGGACAGCAGCCCTCAAGGACGGACTTTGGACACCCCTGCTCTACATGATATGAAAAGATGCAAGGGCCACTGCTCATAATGTATAAAAAATCCATTTCTCATTTCTTCTTTAGTTAAAAACACACATTTGAGAGAAAAAACATAGCGGCAAAATTGGCTCTTAAATGGATCAAGAACCCATAAATGTATTTTCAATTTAGTTTAGTCAGTTTGCAGAAACTTTTCTCCAAAAAATTTGAGAAAAGGAACAACATTTGAGTTTAAGTGCAGTATTTTCATTGTTTTTAAATCTGAATCAAATGGCTCTAGACATGTTGTCTAATGCAGCTAAAATAATTTTTGAAAACTGAATTCCAGAAATTTATATTTTTTAAATATATATTTTAGCAGCAAGTGAATTGTCAAAAATTTTAATTGATTCCACTATCAGCTTCTTCCAGCTGCTCATCATCTGAGTCAGGGGTGCCCAACTCCAGTCCTTGAGGGCCACAATCCTGCAGGTTTTCCATGTATCCCTGTTCCAACACACCTGACTCAAACTATTCAGTCATTGAGCAGAACTTTATTGGCTATCAGATCCATTTAATGAAAGTCAGGTGTTTTGGGGCAGGGATACATCAACAACCTGCAGGACAGCGGCCCTCGAGGACCGACTTTGGGCACCTATGATCTGAGTAATTCAAAAATAAGCTGAGACGTTCATACCGATGACATTGCATTGCTTCAGCCTCTTCAGCAGTGAATTATACTTCTCTCTTAAAGGCACTCTGACAGACTCTTCCTCCTCTGGGAAGGCTCGTACCAGAGTGTCAGCCAGCTATAAAGAAAGGCCAAGAATGGAAAATGCATTCGGTCAGCGTCAGAGTTTTTGCCCTACAAAATAAAATGCTTTATTAAGCAAATAAATGTTACCATAGACAAAGGAGGTAATTCAGAGATGAGACTAAGCAGTATGTCCTGCAGGATTTCCTCAGCATTGAGGAAACGAGAGAAA
Organism: Telmatherina bonti; assembly: GCF_933228915.1. NCBI lineage: Eukaryota > Metazoa > Chordata > Actinopteri > Atheriniformes > Telmatherinidae > Telmatherina > Telmatherina bonti. The sequence goes on from NC_136615.1 coordinate 19,843,329, forward strand.
GGCAGAAGATGACAGGCCCAGCGGAGAGCTTCTATGCAGGCGGAAATGATTTCTGGATCACCAGAGCTCTAAGGGACACAAAATACACACTTACATCAGTCGTAAGGATAATCTTAAATCTCTAAATATGCATGGTACATACTCATAAACATACCTGTTCATCTCTACAGTGCTGTCTGGCTGCCTGGTACTTCCTGCAGTGAATGGAGAGCTGATCCCTGACGTGGAGCATCCAGCATAAAGCACACAGCTCCCTAAAACAAGCTTGCGGTCGTTTAGAAATAAATCAGTAAGGATAAAATATCCTAAATTAGATATCTGATTTTGCTAAATAATTCACAGATTATTATAACTTGAAACTACCAATAGTATGAATGGTGTCACAGTCGAGGTGACTGTCTTTCTTTGGTCCCAGTCTGAAATATCCACGACGGGTGATAAACTTAGTCAGTCCTTCTGGGAAAGCCTTTTCCCCCTGAGCAGCTGACGGATAGGAATACTTCTTCTTGATCTGAAATCAACATCAGATATTTGCACTGACTGAGACAGGAGGGGACTTGACAACAAACAAGAATCACAAACATATATATATATATATATATATATATATATATATATATATATATATATATATATATATATATATATATATATTTATTTATTTATTTGTTTTTTTTTTACAAAACATGAGGATCTACAGCGCATCTTTATTTTTACACTAATTCCTGTTTTGCATAATGAAACAAGGAAGTTTAAAGTCCTACATTGATTTACAAAAACAATGGTTTTTCTTAGCAACACTGAAAAAGTCTCATTAAATAACTGAACCACTCTTGAGCCCCATAAGGAGATACCTTGAAAAGTATGTGTCTGGCACGGCGCAGATGACTCATGTACCACTGGGCAGCAGGATGAAGACAATGACCAGATCTCAGAAGTAAAAGAAATCTTTGAAGAACCCCAGAGATTTTGTGTCGGTATGCAACTTCAGTAAGGTGCCCTACCGTCCCCATTTGGTCCTGAACAGGAGAAATATTCAACATTTTATCTTTTTAAAGCACCTGTATATGCACTGTCTACACCTGATACATTTCTTATTACTAACCTGTGTGTTGGGAGAAGGCTGCGGGCAATAGAGGGGTGGGGAAGGAAGGTACAGTCCAGAGGGCACCAAAGTAGGCAGGGAAGAACACATGTTTTTGGCTGTGTCCAGCAGTGAAGACATGGGGGATGACATGACATTCACTCCTGCCATGACAGAAGCTTTTAAAATTTCCTCTATGGAAGCCTGCAACAAATCCCAGTCTTCTCCTTCTGAAGGATCTAGAAAAGGAGAAAGAAGACAAAGCTTGAAATGAAAGGTTTCAAATAAAAAAAAAAGGACCATAAAGTTACAATAAAGAAGTCTCACTAACCTGTGAAGCTCTTCTCACCATCTTTATCTGTGGGTTCTTGTGAGTCAACTTTATTCACAAGAAGACATTCCAGCTCAGCTTGAAAGATGCTTTCTGGTTTTAAACCAGTGGGGAGATGAAGTTCTCTCCTTCTTAGCCTGTCATAACAGATATTGTGTACATGAAAAAATACATACCAATTGAACTACATTTATTATGACTGAGTAACAAACAATAGAGTCGTCTACTTTTGTTTTGTTTTATGGCTTCAAACTGACCAAGTGAAGTCAAAATGCTCAGTGCAGTAACTGGTGTATGCCAGGCTCAGAGACACCGCTGTCTTCCAGTCTCCCAAATGATAAGCCAACCAAACAGCCTCAGGAAGCAGCCCCCCCAGCAGGAGCAGGTCCTGGGCATAGTCCACTGTCCACAGTTCTGATAGATGCTGCTGTCGAACAGCTCGAGTCACTTCCTCCTGGCACAACAGCACCAAACGCCCAACACTGGGGGCTGAGAAATGGTACACATAAAGTCATATAGCAACATGCATGAGCAAATCCTGTTTTTAACTGGCAAGTAACTTTTGTAAACACACCATGAGGAACATGTATAGGAGGGAGGACCGCCACATTGTGAGCTGGCAGAATGCAGACCGGCTGGTTGGTGAAGTAAGAGGCCATGAATCTCCCAAGAGTCTGAACCATTGCACAGGCAGTGTCACGGTGAAGGTCCGTTGGCAGCCATGAGCAAGGAAGAGAATCTGTTGAATGGCACGAAGGCAGTAAATTAGTTGTCTTGTGTAATCTCTGTGTATAACCACAGGGTTGGATTTATGGTGGATCAAACTTTATGCCAGACACTAGAACAATATTCGTAACCAGATGTGTGGCATTGAAGTGAAGCAGGAAAAAAAATCATATTTTTATTATTCATCTATTGTTTTCTCAACCCTTTTGGCATTTTTCATGTCTATATCTCAATGCATACTTCTCTGAAGAAACCTTCTCCAAGAGTGTGGCACAATCCTATTTGTCTCTCCCTTCTACCTCTTTATGATGGTAAGTTTTTCACTATGAAAAACGTGATTTTAAACAGTCTGACTGCAATTTCATAATTATGCCCTTAGACAGAAAAGACAAGGCACTTACAGAATACTGTAAAGCTCTAAAGGCAGGTTTTTCCAAACAGATGATGCATCTTTTAATCATACCTTACTTATTTATATCAGAATGGTTTTAAGCATGGTGAACTGTAGCTTTTAAAATATGTAACTTGTCATACATAAGGATCAAAGGTGTGTAACAAATTAACTTTGTGACATGACTGATTACATGAACCAAAATCCTTTCTAGTGTGTGGGTGGATTCATTTTTGCAATGATTTGTCCCAAAAGGATTAGCATCCCTGCATTTTACATCTCTTATCATGCAAATAGTAATTAAAATGCAAAGAGCAGATTAAGCACAACATCAACACAGAGGAACATTCACTGTATGTCCCAAAATCTGATTAAAAAGCATCTAGATTATCTATTGTCAGAAGTTACTGCACGTGTGCCTTGTTTGTCCTAAATTTCTTTCATTTTTTTATTCTTTTTTTTTTTTTATCTTTACCCAACAGCCTTCCTCTAGTTTTACTTCTGTGCTGTGTGATGTAAACATCATCATATTTGGTAATATAATATTGAAAATTATTGTGTATTACATTTTCAACTGCATGTGCACGGTTCTGAATGTTTTTTTCTCATTAATCTCTGCTCCAGTATTCCCACATTTCTTCATGATTGTTTTGTTATTGTTTTTCTTGTAGCAAATTCCCTAAAAATGTCAATTAATGAGAGGTTTTTGTTTTAAACCTTTACAAGTCTATAAAATTTTTTATGCATATAGAATTGTATACATATGATTATGCAATCCTGGGCAATGTCGGAGCTACAACAGAGAAACAATGTTTGAAATGATGTATTTTAAATATAGGCTGCAGTGGTTGTCAAAGCCAATCAGTGATTTTTCTCAAGTCCTTTCAAGCAAAGGTCAGAATCTAAACCAGGTAACATTAGTAATACCATGGCAGAATATGACACTAATGTATTTCAGCTCAAACTGCAATGACTGTGTCTGAGCCAAAGACAGGGAACTACAGTGACATAGATAGAAATTCACCTGTAACAAATGGTAGTATTGCTTCAGTGTAAACATTATCCATACACTCATGGTGTAAAATTATGAAATAAAAAAAAAAAAATGTTCTCATGTTCCATATACAAAAAAAAAAAACTGTATTAAGAGGTAACGTTTTTTTAATAATAAGTATTGTTTGTGTACCTTCCAGCAGAAGAGGGCAGACAAAACTCTGCAGATGTAAAGGAAGACATTCAAATACACAGCACAGTGCTATTTATATTATATTCTTCTTTTGGGTCAGATAGTACTTTGGAATAATTAGCCATAGCTGACCTTTAATGGAAGTCAAACTGCCTCTCTGGTGTCCGGCCCTGATCTGAATCAGCTGTGCCATGTGGTCCCCCAATTCTTGGGCTTCTCTCAGATGATATTGTGATAATAGGCTGTATAGAAGTGACAGGCAAAGTCGTGTCTCCTGAAAGATACTTCGACCACAACCTAAAGAAAAATGTATCATTATTTCAGACTGAACGTGACCATGTGGAAGGGTAGGATTTTTTTTTTAAAAACTAAAGCAATGGCTCTTACGTTTTTTAGCCTCTTGACAGATTTGTAATTTCCATGTGTCTGCACTTTTGGGGTACAAGCCACACAGGAAAAGATGTTCACCTGGTTGAAAAGACTTACATTTTATTCTCAACGGCAAGTTACTAATATTTAAACACAGCTCAAAGTCTTTCATTCAAACTGAGTCAAATTAGCTTTCATCTTTTATTGGATTTGTTTATAGTTCATTTATACACAAAATATCTAGTTGTATTTCCATCACATTCGACATGCATTGCAAAATAATCACAATAATATTTATTTGTTTTTTTTCCTTGTTTTTTGTATCCTACCTGGGTAACTCAGCAGTCTGGGGCCCTCTTCTAGCATTTCTCCAGTAGCCTGCAGAGCTGTTTGGATCTTGGACATGATGACAGACACTTGCTGATCTTCATCCTTCCAGCCATCACAACCTTTAAATCTTTTCAGTTCTTCTGCATACTGCTGGGTGACCTTGTACACCATCTGCCATACTCTTAACAATCTGGCAATAAAAATAGTACAATTATTACAACTCCTAAGCTTTGAGACAAATTTATATTCAAATGATCAATTACATGCCAAGAAAAATGGCAATGACTGGCATCTGGTGAGAATTTTTGCTCATAATCATGAATGAAGATAAAGTCAAAACAGACCTGCTGGAAGGTCGCTGGGGAAGAGGCTGAGCCTGATGCGCAAAACTGGATTTGTCCTTTACGTTGTCCCGTAGCAGAGGCACATGGTACACATCAGAGAGCCACATATGTGGTGGCTGAGGAGATTCCTCCTCTGAAGACCAGATAGTTTCCTGCTTCAAGCTGTAAGTATGATCAAGAGAATCAGAGACAAGCTGCAAGATATCCAAGACTTTGGATAGACTTTGAGATGATATGTGGCAGTGACCAGTCTGGTAGGGGTCAGGATGAGGAGTCAGCAGAAGGCGTGCTATCATTTTGCTGAACTCCACCACCAGCCCCAAGCAATTTGGTCCATCTGAAGGAAAGCTATCCCAAGGAAGGAAGGATAGGAGGGTTTTGATGAGATGCAGAAAGCGAGTGGAAGTGAAGGTAGTCTTTTCTCCTGCATGGACCATGGAGCAGGACATAAAATGGAGTAAAGCAGCAAATCGAACCACACAGCAGAGAGTATGTTTCAGCAGATGAACTCTGTGTTCCACAGCGTTTCCTAGAGACATACAAACAGCCCAGGCTGTTAAAAGCCTGGTCTGGATCTTCCCTAGCTCGTGATGGAAAGGAATCTTCTTCTCTGTTTCAGTAAAGTCTTTATCATAAATTTGACCGGCAACAACAGTATCGATGTGCGAGTCCAAGGCATGGAGAGTGTCAAACATTGAAGCAAACTCCAAATGTCCTCCATCTTCCACATGAGAGCCAGCAGGAACTCCATCCAAGTCAGACTCCTCTTCAAAGACAGCCTACAGAACCAAACAAATAAAAGAAGTAATGTAAACCACCACCATATCAGAATCAAGCATAGTTGTGACAGATTATTTTGTCAACATCATGTCATTCTTTTCATACAGAATCTAAAACTTCCGTTTCCTGTAAAATGTTGAAATGACCTGGATGTTTTCAAGAAGCGCCTTGGTACCACCCAATGTCCACTGGTCTTGGAGGAAAAGAGGTACTCTGGCTTCATCTGTGCCAGCTGAAATGATGGATTCATTGGTGCTGGGTCGGCATGTGACAGCCGGGTGAAACTCTTCAAGGCTGCTGTCCAGATTCAAGCAAGATACAGACTCCAGCCAAGCCTTCACATCACCCTACAAAGCATACTTGTTAGTAGACGACAAAGACCAGATGGTTTGAAAAAAAGAAGCCCTGCTTCAAGATCAAGTCACTCATTATTCACCTGGGTCTTTTCCAGTTTGCAGGCAACCTTGTCAAGATCTTTGCAGGTGTCTTTTAGAAGTGACTTCAGTAACAATGAAGGTGAAGGCCTGCCTAGCACCCGCATAACTGTGGCCATGTAGCCATCGGACACAATGAGATACAACAGTCGTGGATGCCAGGTTACAGAATACCGCTGTCTCAGGATGTCACGCGAAGACATGCTCGAGCTGGACAGAGAGGCTTCCCCGTTTCTTGCTGACATCGGTGGCCTGTGTAGAAAAGTTGGCAAGTAAAAATGTAGCAACAAGACATCCCTTAGGATCATCCTAAATAAATACATCATTTTAAACAAGTAATAACAAGAGAAAAGCAGAGAAACCTCAATTTAAAGTTTACCGGTAAGTCACCAGTGGGTGTAGGGGCAAGAAGTGGGCAGGACCAAAGTCAACATTGCAACCAGAGCTTGTTAACATGAGAAGTCCTCCAAGACGAGCCAATATAAGAAGAGAGCCTCTCTTTAACACACAAGCCAAGAAAAGACCTCCAGGAGACCAGCTGGCACTGCCAACCCAGTAGGACCTGAAAAAAAAGCATATGTAAAAATATATTATTAACAAAAACATTTTATTACAGCTACTTATGTAGTTGTGTCTTGTCAATAGAAGTCAATCTTAACACAAACTTGAATATACTATTTTATTTTCCCAGAGATCCCAGGATAATAACGTGCAGTAGTTGTTTTTTGTATGTTTAATTCCATCATGGTCCCTTCCACATTTAGAAAGATGCTGACTTTCCACACAAGTGACAGACCAGCTCACTGCTACACAACATAAATAACACATTTGTTCCCCAATTTTATATAATGGACACTGACCTTATGTATTTCGATGGGATATCCACTCTTTTACTACCACATCCTCCAAGGCCACACGATACTGACACAAAATTCTGTGTGCTCACAAAGAGAATCTGTGTAGCCTGCATAGAAGAAATACTTTTTTTTTTTTAGTTCTGCTTATCAATGGACCTGGAATAAACTGAATGAAATGTCTAAAAGACAATTAAAAGACCAGATACTCACCTTAGGCTTTCTCTGGTTCAGGACAATGGCTAAAAGTCTGCCATCTGGGGAGAAGGCTGGTACCAAGGCCCCTCTGGATTTCACTGGTTGGCAGGGTGGGGTGAGGTGAGACAAGGGGTATTTTTTGGTGGCCCAGTTTATGCTGTAACCAAGACAACTACAAAGAAAAAGGGCATCCTTAGCAACATACAATACCTAATGAAGGTCCATACTGACACATGAACCTGGTCACTTACTCCAACCTCCCATTGCATTCTTTCCACTGAATTTTAAGGGCGGTGATGACAAGCTGCTTTCCAGATGTGAAAACAAAGGCTAATAAGCAGGCATCTCCCATAACCTAAGAGAGATTTGAGGAATATCATGATGTGAAATTGGGAGAAAATAAAATAATCTTTGTAAGACTAATGTATAGTTTAAAACATGAATATGTAATTAATTCAGTATGAGGACCTCTGTCTTGATAAAGATTGCATTTTGGGATGCTTCTTTATCTTGGGAAGAAGGCAACATGGTCTCTTTAAGAGGCTGGATATATGCCCACTGTCCTTTGACTGGGCCATCTCGTAGTGCTGTCAAATCCCTTGCATCAACACACTGCCACAGAAAGACTTGCCCAGTTATGGCTATGATGAGCACACGCATCCCATCTTCTGAAACCTGGAGAGACAGCCTTGAGGAATTCCCTGGGGAAATATACATCCAGGTATAGTTTAATGTTTTAATAATTAACAGAAATGTACAAACATCTAAAATGTAGTGTGAAGCCATCTCAGGCTGCACATTTTGCAAATGACAGCCTAATTCTCCCTATGCACATACTGATCAAATCTATTATCCAAAATTAATCATTTGCTACATAAAAAATAACATAATTCAATAAATTAAACCAGAAGATACTCTTGAGATATTAATGTCACCCGCCATGTGTGCCTTACAGCAGTGTTTTTCAACTTTTTTGGAGCCAAGGCACACTTATCTTTCACTGAAAAATTACAAGGCACACAACAAACCAAATTGTTGTTTTTTTTTTATTTCAAGTCCATAAAATTAATATAAACTCCATCTTGTCAAAGCCTCTTGAATAGAAATCAGATAAACACAAGAAGGCTTATTATTGTCTTTCATTGGGACCTGTTTGGATAAAGACTGCGCTGCTTTTTAGAACAATTAGGTTAAATTGGGTAATTTCTCAGGGCACACCTGATAATCTCTCACGGCACACTAGTGTGCCATGGCACAGTGGTTGAAAAACACTGTCTTACAGTATGCACCTTGAGTTGAGGTAATTATCTGAACCACTTCTGGGACTGCTGCGGCGGTCTTCAACAAATCTCTATCCCTGTTCCAAAGAAACAGTTCTCCTGACATTTGAAGTCCACAAAGCCACATTCCTGAGACAAAAAAAAAACAACAGATAAGCATGAATGATTGATCTTAAAAATCAGATTGCCTTGATTTAATACACTAAACTCACCATTGTGGGATGAAGTCATAGTCAGTACGGTGTTGAGCAAAGGATGGAGTTTAGGTGTCCTCTTCTTAGTCCGCCCAGACACCATGTTGATCTCACTTATCCGTTTGTCATCTATCAGAAAGACAGACTCCTTCTCCTAGACATAGAGGTTTACAGTTACCTTCTACTAATGATGAGAGCTCACTTCTAACATCACAACATAAAACGCAGACACTCAGCGGTCCCATACCTGCCCCAGCCAGCAGAACCGCGGCCATGGTTTCTTCCGTTTGATGCTCGATGACAAAACAACCTCCAATTTCAGCTCCATGTTTAAAAAGGAGCATCAGTTCTCCTTCGTGACAAAGCATTCAATTGTGTTTTGCGAGGCAGCAATTTCCCAAAGAATAATATTAGGACAGCTAAAATAGAGAGCAAGTTTACTGAGTTTACATGTAAACAAATCGGACTTGCTAAATCATAGCTAGAAACACGTTTTACTTTTATAGGTTATTAAATCCCGATATGTTTATGAGACAAAGTAACTGTCCGAGCAGTTAGTTAAAACCGCCTTAAATTAAGACTAGAAAAACATGAGTGTGTATAACCTGTACCGTTACCGTAGCATTAGCTTCCTAGCTACATTTGGTAAAAGGCGAGGAATTGGTCCAAAGAGACATCTTCATTTGTCCTTTTTCATCACCGTTGTTATACTCACTACCTGTGCTCATATCAGGTATAAACAATAATATTACAATATCAAACGTTTTTAATGGAATACCGCAGATAATTAAGAAATAGTTCAAAACTCCCTCCGCGTCAGTGACTAGAAATGTTTCCCATGATACTCCATAGATGCCATATACACATAGACGCCTCTGTGCGCCGGAGAGTGAATCAGTGTCGCCGCCATATTGGATGGGTCTCCGCTTTCTTTCGAGTCTTGCTGCAGTCAATGTAGTTTCCCCACACCACATAGCTGTTTTCTGTGGAACAAAGCGTGTATATTACACGCAAACAAAACACTTTTCTACACAACTGGTTTGTAAATAGTGTTAATACAGTGAATATTTTACTAAATGAAAACTAAAGTTTACTCCTGTGAGGTGTTTTATGGAAAAAATATTATATTGATGCTTCACAAAGAGTTTTACAAATTAACTCCGCAAAGGAGGTTATGTTTTCACCGGTTTATCTGTTTGTCTGTTTGTGTTCAAGATAACCTAAAAAGTTAAGGACGGGTTTTCATTAAATTATCAAGACTTGGTGAAAATGTGAAAAGGAAGAACTGATATAACTTAGTTGGTGATCCGGATCACCGTTTGGATCCAGGAACTTTTTAAAGGTCTTGTGCTCTCCGAGTGCTTTTCTGGGTTACTACTAAATTGCACAATTTTGATACAATGATTTATTTTTAGACTTCGAACATCTGTATCTGTATATTGATAAATTAATAATTGTGAAAAATAAATAATCAACCATAGTCAAGAGAAATCTAGCAACTATTCCCGTATTTTGTTAAGCATACGGTTGACAAACCGGCAAAATATTGAAAGCAAATCGTGGGAATTACATTTCACAAAGTTGAATAATAATTTGTTATTTGACTAGATGAAATTAGATAGATAAATCCAAGTGCATCAACAAACAATCAAACATTAAATTCATTAAATTCATTTATACATTTACTTGTACTGTAGCAACCCTATGTTTTTGTTAAATAGCACTATTTTAAATTTTTTAGCACGTAGTTTTCAATGTTTGACAGTGACCTGTTTCATAACAATATCGCTTCCCTTCGTAACAAACCAAACTGTGAGAAAAATCAGGTAAAAATTGGTGAAGTTATTGTGGTTGGGCCTACACCTTACATGTAAATGCTTTGGAGGCGGATGGCAGGCCCATCCAAGATGGCGGCGCGATGAGACGTCAGCTCGTGTAGGCAGCGTGATACGATGCAGCGTCTATGTATTTATGATGTCTATGTTATACTCTGGGAGGAAGCTACAGAGCGTTGCCATAGGAACCTAACTGTTTGCTGAGATCAGAAGGTTTGCTTCATAACTACACCGGCTCACGCCGTATATGATGCTATTTGGCGGAGACTGCACTAATTGGGATTTAAAAAAAAAAAAAAATCATTACAGGCAAATCATCATAAAATATCACTAAACCAGTTCATACCCTGGTGACAGGAAAAGGAGTGGACCCGGTGCTTAGAGCTGACACTATGGAAAAAGTCTTGCCAGCATTCTCCCCAAAGATAGAAATTAACCAGCTCTGCCACTAAACCCATTTTAATAAAGCTCATATCACTTTTTACTCAAAGACCTGCTTATTTCATTTTTAATAATTCTCTCGACTGTTTTCACCATTCTCTGGAGTGCCTGTTGCTCAGCAAGAGAGCCACATTAAAATTTCCAGGTCAGTACACTCTAGCAAAGTGATAAACAAGAGTTTCTGTGGAAGAATGGCTCTCATCAGATTCTTTGGGTAGTAGAGATTCAACTGGACCTTTCCTGTGGTTGTCAGTAAGTTACTGCTACACCTCAGATCATCAGCCTTTTCAGAAAATTAAGGACCCCACAATTGTTTTAAGTAAAGGGTCAAATCAAAAGAACACAAGAATCAGGTAAACAAAATAGGACATCAAAGAAAATCATTGAACATTATTTTCTTTTAATGATTGATTTTTTTCCCATACAGTAAGTTATCCAAGACCGTGCAAATTTGAATTTCTTTCTCAATGTGATCTCTGATTCTATCTTGTTTTGAGGTGGCGAGTTACTTAAAATATTAGTTTACTATCTCGCAAGAACTGATAATTACTATATGTAAAAAACAAAACATACATCTGTAAACAGTTCAAACCAAAACTCTTGCACAATTGTGTTTTTTTCATCTGTATGTTCAGCCTTTGTGCTCTGTACACAACTGCTGGTAATAAGTTTTTATCATAATGATGAACAGTGTGCGGAATAGCTTTGCACTACCACCATTTTGCCAGCAGAGGGCAACATACCACAACAGAGGCTCACACCAGCATATCTGTTATTGAGCTAACATGAAAACCAGTTCTAACTGGAGGAGTGGAGATCACTGTGACAGATAAACAGAAGCATAAGAGGCTTTTTGTACTTTGTCTTTAAGGTTTTGCACTTATCTCTCAACAAGGTAATTTTTCTCTGAGGAACTTGCAGCTCTATTATCTATCTGGATGTTTGTGTCCAATAAGTGGTCTTTCACTATAACCATGCTCTGAGTTCTGTGGACCCCTAAGCAATAATGTCTGCTTGTTAAAGAGACTTATAAGGTCTGCCCTCAGGCCCCTGCTGGTATTTAATTACCCCTGCAGTCTCTCTGTTTCATCATGATGGAGATGACGGCTACCGTTGCCAATAGGTGAAAAAGGGGACTTCACCAGAGCTTAATTGGTTCATTTGCCTCTGCCTGCCATCCGCAGATGGAGCTCTTTATTACTGTCACTGCCAGGTTCATTCTGCTACGATGAAGACCATCTAAGAGAGAGAGCTTGACATCCTATGAGGGCATGATGACATGGTTTAAACAGAATCAGTCTGAATGATCCAACAACCAGCTGTTTTAACAAATAAACAGGCTTTCATTATTTAAGTTTATTTTGTTACCAGTTGTTTCATTAAAGCAAGACTTGCTAAAGCTTACGGTCATCCTTATAATCAAACTGGCAATACAAATTTGTTTTTATCCCTTGATTATAGTTTTGCATTTTTGTATATTAGTTAGAGAGTGCTTACATCGCTGCTTGTGTGACTAGAAAACTATTTACCTGGTCATGGAAAGGGCTGGAATAATCACTACTGTGGCATAGCTGAGTAACATAATATTATTTTTTTTAAAAACACACATCAGTCCTCCACAAACTGCTCCATTAATGATCCCTACCCTACCCCCCCTCCCTTTTAATTTTCAACTTCAAAAGGTCTATGTCATGTTTACTGAATGTGCCTTGAGAACATGCTAAAGTAGACTCCCCTTACTTTCAGTTGAACAACATGTAATTAATTGGAGAACTATTCCCCATTTTCATGTTCCCTTTCAATACAGGAACATCAGTTGGCATGGTAACCTCATTTGCAGGCCTTATTCATGCTGAAAAATGACACTCAGGGAGCTGTCAAGAAACAGTTCAGTATTCCTCAGCAACAGTGGGTCAGACTGTGTCTGCTATAAATCTCAGCGCTTTGGAGAGTGCCTGGCTGTCTTTCTTTGAAGATAGCAAATGGATGTTTTTGAAGGTTTGGATTTGAAGGAAGTATGGTTGAATTCCATCATCACACAATTTTGTTGTTGTTGGGGAGATTTATGTGTCCAGGATGACGAGTGCAGGACTGTGCATTATGGATCAGCAAATTTATATGTCTTTTCAATTACAAATTTGACTAGAGGCATAACATGAGACATTTGTAATGTTTAGATGTACTTTAAAGGCATGAGTGTTTATTAATTATATAAATAATGAAAGTGTTAAACACCAGAAATCTCTACCTAAAACAGTTCAGTGAAATTCACCCATTCATTTAAGCATTCATACATTTCCCAGTTTACTATCTGGTAATATTTAAGATGGAAAAGACCTATTTTTTACAACACATCAGCAAGTCATGATTTCACAGGGACATTCATACTCGGGTACATTTACCTCTTGTCTGTAATGCAGTCATTTCATGCTGCTACGCCATTATACTTAGAGTGTGTTCATTTTGACAGGAATAGGAAACTATTATTAAATTTAAACTGAGTGAGCAGTCAAGCATAGACTGTCATTTTTATCTGACTATGTCACATACCTTGTGTCCTTAAAATCATAAAACAGACGGTTATTACACTGATAAATGCTCCAATTTTCCATCTATCCATCTCAGGAGGCAAATTTTGAAATATAAAACACAAATGTTGAGCACATGCATGGGGCACAAGGATCACTTTAAAAATGTAATATCTAATTGACATTAATAACCCATATATATATATATATATATATATATATATATATATATATATATATATATATATATATATATATATATATATATATATATATATATATAAATAAATACATATATATATATATATATATATATATATATATATATATATATATATATATATATATATATATGTGTGTGTGTGAGTGTGTGTGTGTGTGAGTGTGTGTGTGTGTGTGTGTGTGTGTGTGTGTGTGTGTGTGTATATACATACTGTCATACTGTTATTGCATAATCAGAAAGTGATCCATTGTGTGTTGGGGAAAGATATCCGGCTAAATAAATATTTTTCGAGTAACTTTGAACCTGAGTGACTGATTCATTTTAAAAATCAGTTCACCTTTAGCTCTGAAGACATATTACTGTCACTATTTGCATGGGAAATTCTTTGTGTACAAATTTTTAAATTTGGTTTACGATGCAGAAGTTTCTCTGAACTAATGTGTGGTACAAGTTGAGATTTTTATGAGGTTATGAAGAAAACATAAGGCACCACGTCATCTGTGAGATTATCTTAAATTCTTTACCACTTTATGAGGCCACAATTTATAGTTTGAGCAGGGCTGCATATCGAAAGGTGAAGCTGCATCAGCCACACAAAATAAATTGTTTAAAATATAATGTTAAGAAATTAGTAAAAAAAATTTGTTATCCTTTTATTTAATGTTGTACACCAATGTCATTATATATCAGCTTGCTTGGTTTTACTTTTTAACCCCAAAGCATTTATTTAACCTCTTGAACTCATCTTATAAAATTGCCGAACATATTTATAGAAATGCAATACATACCATGATCTTGTTAACTGTTAAAATCTACGCCATGATGTAAAGATAGTTAATAGAGCAATCCAAACATATTAGTTTATTAACTGATTACATTTGCTAATGGTGCATGTGGATAGATCAATAAGCAGCCTGCAATTATTCTTGAAGTAGAGGTAGCCAAACAGTTTAATCTGCAAAAACTTGATGAAAAATATTAACTACAAAGAGACACAAAACAACAATGGAAAAAAAATTGAAAGAAGAAAACAAGAACAAAGTCATGGAAAATTCTCAGAAGAATTATTACTTTTTTTAAATCTTGCTCAAAAAGTTAATTTTGTTGTCCACACCACAGAAATGGCAAAAGAAGGATATGTGTTTTTAAAGAATGGATCAGGACAATGAGTGAGAAGGCAAAGCAGTGGATAACTACAATTAACTCTGTGTTCCTGATCCAGATGAAGGCTAATAGAGGACTGTTGATTATTTAAGCTGCTAAGAAACATCTGTTTTCTTGATCACCATGAAACAAAACTTGCATTTGTTTTAGAGAAATATTATTTAAAAACTGTTCCCCTTTAAATTTTTTTCGCTTAACAGGGAAACGTGCTTCCTCTGACATCATGAAGGCCCCGCCCTTGCCTTCAAATGATTGGTCGAGGCGTGGGAATATTCTAATATAGCCTTGATTGATTGGCCCGAAGCCGGTTTCAACAGTGCAGAGGACTTGTTTCTCATACCTTCGTTGCTCCGCGTCGCTTACGCCGCTTCGTCGACTCGCTGAGATGATGTTCAAGCGGCTGCATGCAAAACCTAATCGGTGAAATTATCTTCCGCGCGAGCGTCGAGCATATCGTGGAAGTGCAGTTGATGGAGCCAGCTTCATCAATGGATATTTTCCCGGAGGTTTCCAGGCAGCATCGTGAAATCAGTGGCGAGATTGCTTTGGCGAAGGGAATAAAGCCTTCTGAGGAGGAGAGGAACCAATCAGCCGTGGCGAACCAAAGATAAACAAGCCTTATGATTAGACAAAACTCTGTAAGATATTCTTTGTTTTATTTGTCATGTTTACACAGCAACGTTATTGTGTTTATGGAGTTTATATATATTTTGCTTTTACATTTACCAGCCCATTAAACATATTTTAAATTAACTGACAAGGACAAAATACACACTCACACACACACACACACACACACACACAAATATATATATTTATATATATATATATATATATATATATATATATATATATATATATATATATATATATATATATATATATATATAAATAAATTTATGGAATGTGTATTCATGTAGGGGCGCTCCAATTATAAGGTTATTCTATGTCTGTTGAATAATTGATGGAGTGTTATTCCAGTCCTTAAAACGTATTTAACAGATAATTACAAGGAAAATAGTCCCAATATATAAAGATGAGCGATATTTGCATATATATTTACTCCATTGTTATTTCTCAAAACTGATCTAATGTGAGCCAGTAGGCTATCATGTGCACATGATGATGGCTTTGCCTGCGCTCAAAGGCGCTTTATATGTCAGGTTCTCAGTGGCAGTGCTTTGAAGTATATTATTGGTCATTCAGTGGCTGCCTCTGAGGGTTTCCATTTCTATTGTCAAAGAGCCGGAGGTGGGATCATCCCACCTCACTGCACCGGTGGCAGTCGGGGTTGAAGGTTAGCCGCAGCAGAGGTTCTTATAGATTATTGGCCAGGTGTGAAATTCGACCCCTGCATGCTTTTCCTGTCTGTGCCAGATTCTTTATTTCTCAGAGAGATGGGATGTCAGAGCTTACCACCAGAGGCAGAAAAGAAAAGCTTGCAGTTTGGTGCTTTATCTTCTTTTTTCCAAGGTGTCAGCAAAATAAATAAATAAATAAATAAATAAAACAAGAAATAAACAAGAAAAAAGAAGAGTGTTCTGCTATGTCTGGACCTTAACTTGACTATTTAGTGTAACATCCATTCACAAAGCTGTTCCAACTAACTAGTCGTAGTTACCTCCTCATAGTTGCTTGAATATCTCTGTCTTTGCCTGAGCATGAACTTGTACTCTAGACTGATCATTTGCATTGCATCTCAGCAGTCAGTGTGCAGGTATCCCCACAGGGGTTTCCTTCTGATCTCACATCACACCCCAGCAGTAATTCCTACTCTGTAAAGAAAAGGGATTTGTCATTTGGCTGCCTCCTTCCCTTTGCTTTCTCAGGAGCGAAGCTGAGCTCTGATTTATTGTGAAGCTCTCCCCTGCTCGCTCAATCTCCAGGCCTTCTGAATTACTGAATGAGGGGAACTGCTCTCTGTGCGAATGACCTTTTCGTGGAAGATTATTACCCAGGCCAGTGTAGGGGGCTGATTAAGGCCGTGTCTATTTCTGCCATGTCATTCATTGCCGTTCATTCAGGGTCAGTTAAGTGTACACTGAATTTCCTGTCGTGCATCAGTTTATAGTTGGCAGACTAAATGATAAGAGGAAGCAGATGATTTAAAAATTTATAAGCCCCCGCACGTTCTGTCTATCTTATACGATAATGCCAAAGTCTCAGGCTGCTTAACAATTTGTCATGTGTACGCTTTGTAATCACCTTTTGTAATCTGCTAGGGCTTGTCATGTGTAATTATGAGTAGCCTGCCATCTTCTGAAATCTGTCTAATTGGACTTTTCGGTCTAACAGGATGGTGGGGTGTGAGATGGGGGGCTTAAAGGATGGAAGGTTAAGGACTGAGCCCCTCGGGTCACTGGGGAGGGGACAGAACTGCCAAGGTTGTTATTATTATGTAGTCTGCATTCTTCTATCTAGTAATTACTTAAAATTAATGATTATCCTACTGCCAAATTTCACTGATGCATCATCATTTGCCCTGAAAAGAAAGGCGATGAGATGATGACATCATGATTTGGTCCAGAGATCAAAGACTCTTTTCTCCTGGAACATTTTTTATGTTTCTTTGTAGGAGAGACTTTGAGACTTTTTTTTTTTTAGGTTGTATACCACATCAGAGCCATATAGGCAGCTTTTATTTGGTCTAGCTTTTAATGAGTTGTATGTTTGCTTCAACATTAAAATGGCTGATGGAACCACTGACCCTAAACCGAGCAGCCAGAGGACAGGGCTTGGCAGGAGTTATGTTCATTTCCCAAAAGCTAATTCTGCTCTTCTTGGTGGAATTGGGGCACTGAAAAATAATGTCCCAGCAGTGGGGTTGGGACATGAAAATGAAATCAGAGTCACAGTTTTGGAAAAGGAGTTCTGCAGAACGTGCAGCATATTTGTTCAGATCAGCTATCAGCCTCAGTCAAGGTTTTCTAAAGGTTGTGCCACAAAGCCCACAGGTCTTCAACAGCATTGCTCAGTTTGTATAGAGGGATAAGGATGAGATAAGGCAGTGTTTACCCTCTAATGCTACCTTGGCATTGGTTAGACTTTACCCTGTGGAGTGTTTCCTCTACCTTGGCACAGTGGTGGGTGGAGTGGGGGTGGGGGGGCAGATTTGGATCAGTCCAAGGCTTTTTACTTCCACCCAAGGCTGCTCCCAGAGATAAGGCTTAATTGCAAAGTTTTGGATTTCTGGCGTCATATGTGCTCAGTCTCTTTACATTTAAGCGAAAAGATTAGTTCTCCAAATAACAAATATTTGCACGTCTTTTCTTTGGTGTGTCCTCATAGTAGCATAGGCCAGTTTGCACTGATGAAGCCTGGACAGAAGCATCAACAGAAAGAAATACTAAGTAATAAATGTTCATGATGATTTTCTTATTTAAATATGATTAGACCGTTTATAAGCATGGCACCAGTATTGTTACAAACTTTTTGGAGGAACCTAAATTAGTTTTAAAGTAAATGATTGTTTGTGAACTCTCTAAATCTCAAAGACAAATACTTAATGTTCGCTGAGGCTGTGAAATGAGTCATGCCAGCTTTCGTTCCATGGATTTGTCCCAGTGTTAAATGCTCAGTTGGAAAGCTACCAACTACCTTTTTAGTTAAATATTCTTTGAGTTATTTGTGTTTTTCATGAGTACTTCTACTTTTCCACAGCAGTTAATTGTTTTTGCTCCACTAATTATTTTTTAAATAATTTAAAATGGCTTATTATATAGCACACGTAGTTTGAAAACACAATGTATGAATCTGTCTTCAACATTTTAGATGAAGTTAACTCTATTTTAAAGTTTCTCCAAAATATGAATCACCAGTTTTAAACAATTCTTTGAATAACATTAAATGGATATTTTTTTAAAAGCAGCGAGTAATCATGAACACAGTGAAGTAAGTCGAGAGCAGCTAAGCTGATTTATGATACAGTGATAATGTATTAAAAACAAGGCAACCCTGTTAATTGAGAGGAAAATTATAATAGCTTATATTTCACTTTTGACAGACTTCTAATGACTGCAATCTTTTTCTCTCTCTTTTGCTGATATGAAAAACAACTATGTAGAGGGTTAGTGCAGATGTTTGCTGCTGTATTATAGCATTTGTGTCTTTTTGTGTGTGATTGCAGAGGTTTGATTGCGTAGACTATTAAAGTTTGTTGGTGGAGTATATCTCTTGTAATTTAAGACATGCCATTTTAAACTGATCTGCTTTATTGTAACACAGCTGTGTCTTTGCATGAGACAAGCTGTAATGTCAATGCCTCTCTAATGCTGCATAATTTACATCTAAATGAATGCTCCGGACATCTGTCTGAACACTGGCCAGAGATAAATGACATACATTTAAAGCTTGGACTAAAGATGTAAAGCAAATGCTTTCCAAAGTTGTACCTTCCACAGGAGCTAATCTCAATGGTAATGAGGCTCATTGTTACGAGCCGCAGGCCTGGAGTGTTCTTGCAACGCAGAGCCGAGTGACTTGGGGGTTGTTTGGTTATCCTGCATGTGAACCTTTATGTTCTCCTTTACTTTCGCTATGAAGAGAAAAAAAATCTGGGTTTCTCTTCTGTGCTGTTCTCATACCAATTATGTAAACTATTAGAGAGTTTAACCAGGCCAGCTCTTATCGGCTAATCCAGAAGTAATAGATTCTATTAAAAATGTATGAGGGTATTAGAGGGGATCTATGCATGTGCGGAGGGTTGTATAGAGATGAATCCAACAGCTGCTGCACCACTGCTGTCTAATTCTGCCATTATTTAAGATTCCATGTCTGGTCTATTACTGACAGGTTCCTGTAGTGCCTACCATTATGAAAAACATACACAATACACAATTGATTATACAGCAATGGATTACCATTCATGGACCATTTCATCCATATTCAAAGGCACTCTTCCTCCTTTCCTTGATAACTAATTGCTCTTTGTTAGTCATTTATTTATTCCTAAATCATCCTCTTTTTGCCTTTGTGCTCTTTTCCCTTTGGCTCATCTGCGGTTCCTGAGTGGAAAGAAGGAAAACATTAGCATAGCACTCATAGCAATCCACTCAGAGTGAAAAGAGTGCTCGCCCTAAACCTTTTCATTGTCATGTAATCATTAAGTGAGGCTCCTAAGAACTGCTAACAGGATCTGAGATGGAAGAGGTTGCGAAAGGTGCGCGTGACTATAGCAGGGCGAGGGTGCGTGCAGGCCCCAGCATTCGCCTTTTATCTGTGCATTTCGTGTTTGCTGAGAGGGAGGCTCGGTGCAATTTGCGTCTGTCTTTGCTCTGACCCTCAATGCTGCATGGAGTTATAAAAGACTGACAGAAGGTCAGACAGATGCTGCTGCCTGTGTGCATGTATAATTTAAGTCCTTTTCCTGCTTTGAAGGATATTCATGTGCTGTCACTTCATAGAGCTGAATAAGTGAAGCAGGGCATAATCTATTTATGATTTTTCTCACATAATTGCAGATTGTTTGGGTAATCATGCATACACATTTTGATTATCTCAAGAATTGTGGTTACTTTGATCTTATTGCCTGGATGGTAATTAGGTTACTTGGATGAGACTACATCTGTAGTTGTCTGGAGCAGTTTTTGCCTGTTGAGGAAAGCCACACTTCTCTTATGAGTCTCCTCTTTACCTTATCATTAAACACATTGTCCCAAAAAGCAGCAGCCACATTTGGTCTGTGGTGAGTGAAACGCTTAAAAAATAACTTTGTCAGCTTAAAACATTGTTATCAGACTGCCATGGGGCCAGTTAGATGGACAACAAAGCAGACAAGACTTTATCTCCCTAGCAGGCCCTCAGTGGACCACGTCACACCGCTTATCAGCTGCACGGATGTCGCCTGAGAATGGCGAGAATTAAACGCTCATGCAGCTTAAACTTTGTGTCCTTATTATGCATGCTAGAGAAGTCCTTGAAAGCATGAACTGGAAAGACACTGGGAGTTTTCACCTCTACTGCAATGCCTTGCACATTTAGCTGCTTATTGGAAAGTTGATTGAAGAAATCTGCTTTAAAGGAGGGTAACATTGATTGTGATGTATATGACTAGATCTTTGACCTCAATTTTCAAGGATAAGTTAAGCTAAGCAAATGAGCACCATCTTTGAGGTTGCTGACAATTACTTACGCAGCTGTCGCATATTTTGGCTTTAAATGCTGAAGGATAAGCTGGTATAGCATCATAAGGAAAATGGGTGGATGGAGGGAAGTGCAGATGGATGGGGGACTGCTATATTGTGCATTCTGGGGTAACTTTGATCTTATATCCTGCTTTCCTATTTCAGATAATACATTTAACAAGGGAATTCGAAGCTTAAGTTTTTATAAAATCTCTTGAAATTTTCCCACTTGATGGCGGCATGAAAGAAACCATCATTATATGCACTTTGTGCGTCAGTCTTGCTTTCATTGAAACTTTTTAAGTTAAGCCACTGTTGGCCTCTTTTTGAATTTTAATGCTCTCCTTGATGTCTTTTCTTCCGGCTGCAAATTACGGCAGTAATGGATCGTATTCCGATTCATGTCTTATTTTCTGCTTGTGAAGGGATTTCCCTGGAGATGCCTTTTCTCTCTTGTATTCCTGCTGCCTTTTCAGTATCTCCCTGCTGGCAAAAGTGCAGTAATGGTGGTTTGGGGGTTGTTGTGAAATTGCTATTATTTTCTAAATGGAATCAGAACATTTTGAGGCTTTTAGCTCTGCTGACATGTGTCTTTGTATGAGACGGGTTACAAGGAGTAGTTTGAACTGAGTTTGTCACCAATGTGTGTGTGTGTGTGTGTGTGTGTGTGT
>NC_136615.1:19865013-19977513 GCF_933228915.1 Telmatherina bonti
GTCTCTGGGCTGGTTAGTGTTTCAACACACAGCCTGGGGCTACAGGAGGGTTAGTAATGATCTGCGTGATCGCAACTGACAGAGCAAGGTTGATAATAGGAAAGAGCCATCATAACAACTAAGCAGGCGAAGGAGATGGAGTCATCATTAAGAGCTTCTACTTTCTTAAATGTCCAGTCTCAGCAGTTCAAAGAGAAGTTGAATCTAAATGGTTTAAAAAAAAAAAAAAAAAAACCTAGTGGTTGCAGATATTTATGTCTGCTTCTGATAAAATGTTGAAAATGCGTTTTTTGGAGGCAGACTCCTGTGGGATTTTAGTGCTCTCTACCTGCAAGCTTAATATTTTTACAGCATCAAACTGATGTTTGTTATATGAGTTTAAATGAACATATGAATTTAATCTAAAGCTGGTTAGCCTAACTGGTAGTTAAATGGGAGCAGCACCCTAAAACATGTGACGCTTCATTGTTTATTTTAATGGGAAAATAATTTTCTATAGAGCAGATGTAAAAGTCAGTTCAGGGGTCTGGCTTAAAGAGAAACTGATGGCTTGTGAAGCTGAATCTATGGTAGCTGTATCCACTTGTGGTCACTAATGGCTCCGACTTGACCAAGAGAGCATGGCTAAATGCTTAACTCACAATTTTAAAACTACTGTTAACAAATCAGTCAATAAATAAACTGTTAAAACCAAACAACACACTTTACAAATTAACCATCATGCTGGTTAGAGCAGAGCCTTATCTCTCTCTCACTCTCTCTTTCTGACAAAAGATTTGCTCCTTGCTCACCATTAGAAAGCGATCATATCGATTGCGCTCTGTAGTGAATTCATTCTTCAAACCCTAAGGCTGTGTCCGTCTCTTATTTTTATATATGATCCAGACTGAGATACCATCTATAGGGTGGTAGATGGATTGCAAACAAATGTTCTCCAGAGCATAAATCCTCTACTTTTATGAAAACGACACAAGCATTTTGTGGTTTCCTCCTTTCTTATTGACTCTTTGGTTGATTGCCATGAAGTATGGAACAGCAGTGATGTCATGGGGATGATTATGTATAACTCTGGTAATCCCCCGATTTACCTCTAAACCTTCACGACTAATGACATTCCCATCAAGCTTAGTTATACTTTCTGTCCTCACATGCAAATTGGCTAATGCTAGCTTTGCTGACATGCTAAATATAGACAAACATTGTCAATGTGAGCAGGTGGAGGTGATCATATAGCTTATAGCCCGGCTGTCTGTAAGTGCAATGTCTGAGAGCTGTTCAGTTTTGGTTTAAACAGCATTTTATTTAAAAGTAAAAATATCGGCACACTCCAAAACCTGTTATTTCTCCTTCTTTTTAGCAGGAATACCCAGGCTGCGTGCAGCCCCACTGAACTATCATGCTAGCCTGTATCCAGAGACGGCAGAACTTCTCATCCCAGAGTTTGGCGTGCACACCCAAAAGCCTTGATGTTCAACCACCGCCGCTACTGCTGCCAGTACCACCACTGCAGCCATGCACCCACAAAGGTAAGCCTGTCACACAGCCCAAGACACATGGCATAGTTTAATATCAGTGTAAAATTACACAGGTTACAAGTTTTGATTCACAAAGAAGATTGCTACAAAATGTTGATCTCAATTCTCCTTTTCCTTGTAAAGGTCATGTTCCCTCTAACAATGTTGCTTCCAGGTACACTTAAAGATTTATATGCATAGCTTTAGCTTTGATTTCCGCTACCAGGAAGCTTCTTGAATCAAATAACAAGCCTCTTGATGATGATGCCTGCTAATTGGGTCAGTAATCAACATGCTCCTGCAGTGAAAATGCAGGCAGGTCAAAGTGGACTTTGAAATTACCGAGTTAATCAACTCTCCCACACAGGGGCTACTAACGATGCTCGCGTTTTGTGTGTTCATGTCAGTGCTGTTTGACCTTCATCTTGACTGATTACGCTGCCTTTGTTGAAAAGGTTAGGTGGGTGTCTTTAGGCCTGGGATTTGTGATTAGATTCTTTCAATTAAATGATTACATTCAGCGTGTTTGCAGATTTAGATCCTGTCTGATAGTGCAGGTTTCTCTACATTTGTGTTATTTGTGCAAGGATCCGAATTGCCTATTGCAATTGGCCTTAAAGAGATGATTTAATTTATTTTTCTTTCACTTGTTAATTATTGTAAAAAAAAACAAAAAAAAAAAACAATAGCTTTGAGTATTTAAGGTCTCTGCATTCTAGTCCTTGATCTGTTGAGTATGAAACCATATATCTTGTGTCATTCTTTTAAGGTAGGCTCATGTTATATTTCACCTATGTAAGAGAAGTTTCTGCAAACTAAGTGGAATTATTGGAAGGATATTGTTGCATGCAGAACTGTGATTTGTGTGCCACATTGTGCCTGACAGATGTGCTCTACCAAGGGAAGGATGTTGCATATTTGGCTACCTTGATGCTTCAAATTATTTTTTATTTTATTTGTATTCTTATTTATTAGCTCTGATATTAACAAAAAGGAGGAAAACAACAGTAATACAGAAAGGTAAAAAGGATAGGTGTAAAGAGACAGAGGAATAGACACTAGACATGGAAAGTTTATCTTATTCCATATTGCAATTGTGCACATCCGTCTGCAGATCAGAGATATTAGCTATTCCACCAGTGTGTGTCTGGTTTGCTTCCATTAATGTCTCATTCTTATGCAGGATGTCTTCCACTGTCTTAAATGCCTCTTGTGGAAAAAGCATCATGTTATTTTCAGGTTTAATGATGCAGTAATAATCAGGTTTTTGCACCTAACACCTGCACATTCACACAGGCGTTTTCACTTATGCTGGATAATTGGACTTCCTCTCAGGTTGAGGTTGAATGGGGCCGTGTTTGTAGTTTACTGCAGGCACCAAACCTCACAAACTGTAGTTAAAAGAATCATAAAAGCTGTTGTGATCCAACAGGTGCAACAAGCCTAACAGGACTGTCGGTGGTGGTGGGGGGGGGGTTTGTGAAGTACCCACACAATCATGTTTTAAACAGCCAAAACTGAGCAAGAACACTTTTATTGCAATAGACTGTGTGGATAATTAATCTCTCTCTTTGTTTAGTTGTAGCTAAGCCGTGCATATCCAACTACAGAAAAATGTTGATGGTCAATCAACTCATCTCTCGTATCCCCAGGCAAAATACCTCTTTGTTATTAAGTATTAATTGGGAAACAGTGGAGCACATGTCTGCTAAATGTTGGAACAGAAGGGTCTAGTTCGCCTCAGGCAGAACCTGGGATGTATTTGCCATCCTGTTTACCTGCAGGGCCTCCACCCCTCTTGAGTTTTATGTACTGCGACTGTGCATAGTGCAGCACCCTCCAGCTCTACTCTGACATTTTGAGCACAGCCACAGGGACCAGACTCCTGATGAGAGCTCAGTCTGTGTGGTCCAGGCTTCTTCATTAAATAAGCCGGTGCTGGATCAAATTAAATGGGGACAGTGTTAAGCCACTGCTGTGCTTTTTAAAGCCATTTCCATTTTTAGCTATCAGTAAATGGAAGGATTAGAAACGATAGCGCTCTCTTTCTCCTGGTCTCTCTCAGCTGCATCGACCCATGTGAATATATCTGAGAAATGAGAGTTATGAGGATAAGAACAAATAGGAACTGCGCTCTTCTTCCCCAATCTCAGCCTGAAAGCAGGGGCCGGGAGTGCTTTTTTTTCCCACGCTTCTGGCCTGTGCTTGGGCTGGCTTTGAGAGGCGAAACTTTGCCCAAGCTGGGCCAAGCGGCACAGAAACAAATGAGTAATGACACTAGTGCATAGAAGAACTCGCCAAAGCCTCCTCAAGCACACATAGCTAAGTGTTGAACCCTGAGGTTACTCTGTTCTGGGAGCACCGTCCATATAGTAGCTGCTGACATGGAAAGAGGGAGGCATGTGAAAAAGAGGGTGAATGAGTGTCTGTGTCTTTCGTTTAGTGTGTTTACCAATAAAGTTCGTGAATAGAGACGCTAGTGTGAGGGGAACTTGAGCGCACATGGCTCCTACTTGTGTCCTACTGCGGTGTGAAATCAGCTGTCATATCTGTTGCTCGGCTGCAGATTCAAAGCAAATGGACCGCTTGCACAGTTTTCCTCGAATGTTTTTATACCATTTCATTAAAGAAAAGACTAAATTCACAATAGTCATGCAAATAACGAGACTGAAAAAAAGTAATAATGAATAAAAATTTGCTAAATTATAATTTAATGAAATAAAACATTGCTTTATAATTAAATTGAGTTGGAAAAAATGATAATTAACAAACAAAAACTGTCTGCCTTGATGATGAACAGGTTCAGAGGTTTCAGAAAACACCTTATTGAAATGATTGCTAAACAAACACTGCTTTATGAGTCACATAAACTGTATGAGTTTATCATGTTTGTTTACTCTTTTTTTTTTAAATACATTTTTATTGTACTATAAATAAAAAAAAACAATTATTTTCTTTTTTTAATTAATACTTTCATCATTTTTAGTTTATTTCAGTGAAAGCTGTTTTTGTTCTTTAATGGGAAGGAATGAATAGATTTGGGGGTGACTGTATGTGAGTTTTCGAGAGGTTGACCAAAGCTGCAGTCACACACAGAGTTTTTTTTTTTTTTTTTATTCTTTACATTCAGAGCATGAACTCTGCTGAATGTGATGTGAAATTCAGCATGATCCCCAGGGATATTTCCACATGCAAATTTTAGGAGCCTGGGATCAAACCCACAAATTTCTGATTGGTGGATGACCACCTGAGCAGCTTTCTTTTGCTTCTTATCAAGGAAGCGGACACTGTCATGAAGGATTTGACAGCGATCCAGACCAAAGTAACCTACGATCAGTCTCTTGAAATTATCAGTGTAGATAATAAATATGGAAATATTCACTTCCAGGGATGGAGATCCAAAAAATGACTCCTCCTCTGGCTGTTTTACAACAACAAAGACTGAAAAAATGAATCTTTTTTTTTTTCCCCTTAAGACCCTCATTTAGTCGGAGACCCCTGGAGCTGCTAGTTTAGTTGTTTGCTCCGGCAGAAAGCGGCAGATAGTCGATCAGAGAGGCTCGTCTCTAACGGATGAATGAAGGCAGGACCAATTAATTATATGGTTCTAATGACTGGGCTTATTGGGCCAACTGGGTGCGCGGAAGAGGTTGTCATGGTAACAGAGAAATGGGTGTTAAATGCATTGTGTGTGCACCGAGCTTGGTGTCTAGTTATTAAGGTAGACCAGAGTATTTTAAATATGAGGATTATTGGGGTGGTAAACAAGTATTTATGCCTGCTGAGATGTGTTGTTCTGTAATTAACTGCCAGTTTTCAGTGCCATGTTCCTGCTGAGGATTTGACACAAGTAAACAAGTTATCTCGCCCAAGTGTTCGAGATAAGTCCTTAGCATTAACATCAAAGACCTGTGGGCTTTTTTTTGCCTGGCAGCTCTGCCAATGTGTGCGGATACATTTTAGTTTTATCTCATGTGGGAATCGTATCTAGAAGTCATTGTAATTGTTTCCTTATGTTCTCCCTCTGGGTATGAAGTGGTTGGAAGCCGCTGTTTTGGAAACCCAATAAGCTTGTCCAACTCCCGTTTCAGCCCAGCCTCTGGGGTTTATTTTGCCCATAAATTAGTGATTAACTCAAACTGCTCCAAAACAATGAGGTCTCTACTCTAATCTGTGGGGGAAATGGCTTCAAGTGTGACCACGGGAAAAAGATTAGCCAGTTTAAAGTGGCAGAAAGCATTGAATGGTACTGTATGTGGGTGGAATGAAGGTTTTGAAAGACCATGAGTGTACATACATCACTGCATGATTAAAAGCCGTTTTATTGCTCCTTTATATCTTTCATGCTAATGCTTGGAACACAAAGACACATACCATATAATAAATTAGGTTTATAGTTTTGATTCGAGGTTTGTAATTGCAGCCCCTCCTCCCTCAATCCTCTCTTTCCCAGCATGTCCCCTGCATGGAAGGAGGAAATCAGGATTAGGTGTTTCCTGTGAAAGTGTGCCAGTTTTGCTTGGTGCCATAACAGTTCAGCAGCCTGGTTAATGCGTCAAACCCATTTGAGTCAAGAAAACATTGAAGCATGGCCATTTCCAATTGATTTGGATTCTTGCTGCATCACACATCGTTGCCATTCTGCTCATTTTTAAGGAAAATAAAAATACAATCAAGGTTTTCAGTCCTGTGTGGCTTACCTCAGTCAGCCCTGAAGGAAATGCTGAAAGGTTAAAGAATGTTTTAAGTGCTGCATGATGGGTTTGGCCAAGGCTGCTGTTTGCCCCCCCAAAAAAAGAGGCTGCTGTTATTCTCTGTGCTGCCTCTGCTTGCTGTCAGGGCTGAGGAGAGATACTGCATGCAGGCTGCAGGTTCAGGTTGATAAAGTGCTTAAGGTCAGACTGCTAATTATCTTCCTGTCATTCCTTACCTCACTACACGCAGCTGCCATTTCCTTGTTGTCATGTGAACAGCCTATTATTTGTTTTCATTTCTTATCTTTATTTTACAGCACTGCATGCTGTTGTGTGAATACAACCCCATTCAGTAAAGAAACTTTTAGAAACATCTCAAAAAGGCTTACGGTCGACCATCTGGAGAGTTAATTAATTAATGTCTTTACATTGGTCAACAAAATTGCATCCACAAGGAAGTTGTTTGTTTTTTTTTGTTTTTTTTGCATTTTCTTCTTATTTATGATCCTTTACTGCTGAGAAATGCTTGTGATCTCTCACCACAGGATGCAAATGTAAATAAGCTGTGACCACTTCAAGCAAAGACTTGTTTTCTCACATGGATTTACTTTGGTTTTCGAGAGATCTGGGTTCATGATCACAGAATCCCTCTACCTCAAGTCTGTTTCAGCCCAGTTTATAAACTAGCAGTTACACAAGAGTTAAAAGTATTGGATTTATTAATAAAACCCAGTATAAGGCTACAAACCAAACCTGGCGTACTTTATGCACACCTTCACAGGTGGACCCATAAAAGCCAGAACTATGAAAGCACCACCCAGACAGTCTTGCGCTGCCATTGCAGGGTATATGTAGACTTTTCTAATATTTTAGTTGAGCTAAATAAATTAGCAAGCATAATGACAGGCTCTCCAAAGCCGGTAGCAGTTGCTTAGCATACTTTAGCATCAAGGCCAGAGATTGACCTCATTGAGTAATGAGCATCTAATCATCAAAACACAGTTGTTAGGGCTTTTATTAAGTTGCTCAGTAAAATACTTGCATCTGCAAACACATCACTGGTTGTGAAAAAGCAACAAAAGATTGGTTAAACCTAATAAAAATGTTGGGAAGCTGCAGTGGTTTTCTAAGACACCTTTCAGATTTTCATTTAAGATCAGAGCAACAACTTCCAAGCTGTTTATCTCCATATAATTTTACTGTAAAGCTAATTACTAAGGTTATCAAATTGTCATAGTAGGAGCGGCATGTTTTGGAAGTATCTTTTGTCTTTTTTTTTCTATTTCGCATTAGAGAAGTGATGATTCATGCATTTTCACTGATATTTATGAGCCCTTATGATGAGAGTTTGCATGGGAAAGCAGCCTTTATGCAGCAGGCTTGTGCCTCCTGAACAACTTTAGAGAGAAATTTGAGCTATCTCTGTGCTAGACTGTTATAAATAAGCCACACATTTTTTAGTTAGGACTGAACTTTTTTTCCCGATTAAAATGTGTTTGAAGATGGTGAAGAATGACTTCAAGATCTGCTTCCATTACAGCTACCACATGCTACAGGAAAGCATGCAAACATCCCGTGTGGTGCTCAGTTTACCACAGTATGGTGCTGCAATTTAGTGCTATTTAACACCACTGATTACTATTAAACTCCCCAAGATTGAGATATTTACCTCTGGCTGTAATTGAGAACTATTTTAATGCTGATCATGCTGATTTCAGATGTGACTTCACATTAAGCAGTAATAGGGAGTTCTATCTGTATAACCAAAAGTGATGCTTTTTATTTATTTTATTTATTTATTTTTTTACCTTTTTTGTGCGGTATGTCACACAGTGGTGGTGCTCAGATGATAAATGTGAATGCAGAGTGCCTATTTGCTAATGAGGTTTCCATAGTGCCACATTAAGGCAGCCGCAGTTGGAAGTGCAGCTGTGTTGTGTCTCCGTAGCTCTGACAGGGCTGTAATCTGTGGACTAACAATATCAGACACCCTGTGAAGACGTGTTAGCATTCAAAGTGTTTGAAGTGTTTGTGGAGCGGCAAGCCAGTCACACCACGAAGGGCTTAGCGTTCACATTTTACCCAATAAGAAATGGTTAAAATGTCAGGTTTTGAACTGTTTAGTCAAATTATCTACCATTGGTAATTGCAAAAACATTCCCAGAGGCAGAAACAAAAAATGGTATCAATCCTGTTGTGTGGTGATGCAAAGAGTCATTACATTTTTAAATGTGCCATTGCTTCCAGTCATCTAAGCTCCTTTCAGGTGGTTATGATCTTTTCCTTCTTATCTTTTATGGTCATGAATAATACATTTTTAGCCAAAAGCCAGAAATTGTTATTACAGCTGGCTTTTCCTGTTACCTCTTTTTTTTTTTCTTTTTTTTTTTTTCACATGCAAGATTATGGGAAACCAGAGAAGAGCGAGCTCACATCTTGATGTTGTATACAGTACAAACACCTCTCCAACATCCCAGATGTCATTGTTTTCTATAGCAGCAACTACGCTGTGATACATAATAAGCAGTGTTTTGCTTTGTTGTATTTCTCTCCAGAATTCGTTCATGCTCCTGGCACCATGGCGCGTTTTCCTTCTGCTCCGCTGGGAGATTGTTGGATGAATTGAACACTCCACCTTACCTCTTTCTTCCATTTTAAACACCCAATTTATTTCTTTCGCGAGGTGGATCTTGTAGATTGACTCATTTTCACAGTCGGGAGGCTCACTGTAGGCCTGAAATGAAATGAACTCCCAAATCAATTTCAAATGGGAACAACGAGCAAGCCCCCCCCCCCACCCTGCATGGCTGAAATTGGTTTTGTTATTGAAAATGAAATGAAGTGTTTTGTTTTGGGGTTTTTTTGGTTTTTTTTGCCCTTTATTGCAGATTACAGCCTTGTTCTTTTGCCTGCTGTGATTTCCACTTACTAACGTGTGGTCCAGGTTAATTTCTCTGCTTTTTCTTTTCTCTGTCAGAAATTCCATAAAAGTGTCACTCTGAAAGGTGGCTGTAATTTCTACCAGGTGATTTATTGTTTTTTAAATGAGGCGTCTATTCCACCTCCTTTTTCTTTAAAGTCTCCAGGAGTTAAGCAGCCATGAAATAGCCTGAACAACAGTGTTTAAATCCAATCTTAGTTTGTCCTGTCTGCTTTGCTGCACACATTTCAATCAGTAGTGCTGTTCATGGTCTCTTTTTTCCAGCAGCATGTCCTGCACAGTTTTTCCTATGCGTTTCTGCAGAAGATTCTGTATATTTTATAAAAGCATTAAGTGGGGGGAAAAAAATTTGCAGGAGCTGATGATGGCTGGATGATTGGAAATGTTATTCAGGCTAAATGCAGACATTTTTTAAAATTATTTTAACAATTTTTAAGTGATCGTATTGAATTATTTAAGGTAAGATTTTATGTCAAATGTAAATAAAAACAGAATATTGCAGCGATTTAGCAAGCTAATATTGATACTGTTCACTATTTCATGCAAAGTATAAGCTCATTGTCAATTTAAAGGCAAAAAAAATGTCTTTTAAAAAAATCAGGACAGGGTAATCTTTACCTCTGTAACATTTTTAACAACAATCTGTAAACATCAGGGAACGGTGGAGAACAATTACTAGACCCATGAGTTGCATTCAGTTGGGGTCACGAATGACCTGTAAAGTTACAGAAACTGTAATCCACATTCTCTTTAAAGGAGACATAACGTCTGAACTACATTTAACACCTTTGTTGTCGCCAAAATGTTCCTTCTCAGACTTGATGGCACCAGCATGCAATGTTTTGTTTATCACACATCCACACAAACATCGGCTATGACTCAGCAAAGAAATTGATCCTTCATTTGAAATAGCAGCCAGCTGGACATGTCTATGTGTCAGACAACAGGTAACAAATAGTTCAGCTTACAATATATTAGAAAAATGAAGTGGTTTCTAAATATCAGAACACATAAGCATTCATAAGCAACTGTTAGGTGTAATTGTCAGTGAATTATTCATAAATGTCACAAGTTTTAGACTGTTTGTGAATTTGTTTACTCGACTGGAGTCTTTTTCCACAGAATCCCTTCCACTTTTACTCACTATGGATTCATGGTTAAATGTCTTATTGGACACACACACACACACACACACAAATCTCTTTACTTACTTTAAATCTTTCTATTTGTCTGCGTAAACTAGTTCTGTATTAAACAAAGTCTGAATTAATTTCATGAAACGCAGATCAAACAGTGCCGAAGGCATATCCTTCCATAAAAATTAGTTTATGACCACTTGATGTCCACCATTATGTCCTAAAACAGGTCTGAGACTGCAAAGGGGAAAAAACAACAGAAACACAGGACTTTTCTTGGCTGCATGTATTCTGATCTCTCTCTAATTGTTTTTCGTTTTGTCTGCTTTCTTCTCAGGCGAATCATCCTCCATGGTTTCTCGGTATCCATCTCCTGCAGAGTTGGATGCTTTTGCCCAGAAAACTGCCAACAGCCCACTGTCCATCAAAATCTTTCCGTCTGATGTGCGCGTGCCACAGCATAAACAGCTTAACAAGACTGTCAATGGCTTAGACACCACAGGCCAACACTACAGCCCATACTCGCATCCACACTCTGGAGGTTACCAAGGTTTACTAGCCATTCTCAAAGCCTCTGTAGTGGTCAAAGGTGTTGTGAAAACCTCTGAGGGGAAGAGGACTAAACATGCAAACTCCCAGACTTCTGTGGCTCCGTATAATAATCCTGTGAATAACGGCTACACGGTCAGACATGGGCATAAGGCCTATCATATAAGCTCATGTAAACCCCCTGATGTACCCAATGAAACTCTTTGTTCTACCGCAGGAATGGCCTCTGGAGATCAGAGCCTGGCCCCCCAGTCTGAGCTGGCAGAGGTTCAAAGCCTGATGAGGCAGATGAGCAGGGTTCCTCACAGCCAGGCCCTGCAGCTGGGGGGAGAGGCTCGAGCCAGCCCCTCGCTGCAGGCTGTGGCTGCGGTGGCGCATTCAGATTCAGATTTTGTTTTGGGAGTGCCGCCCCAGAGCAGTCTGGCCTTCGCGGGGGCAGTGCTACCTACACAGAGTGCAGACACAGCCAAAGCTGGATATTTAGAGAGAGGAGACTACACAGTGTGGCAGCAGCAGCAGCCCTATCAGCAGGGAGCAGTGAGGATGTACAGCGTAAGGAACAGCTCTCAGGGGCACAGAGGAGCAGAAGCTGGGGTTGGCCAGTCTCCTGAAACCTGCCTCCCTTTACCATGCTCCTCACAGCTATCATACAGACGCCACCATGGAAATATGGAGCAAGTCAACAGCTCCTCTCTGAGTCGCACTGCCATGCAAGGGGAGCGGACGGTTGGACAGTACTTTGCTCCTCTCTGGGACAACCCTAACAGCGACTGTTATACCTCTCAGGTGTTGGCACCGGGTACATGTACAGCCAGGCCTAGAGATCACCCCCACCTCCAGACAAACCACCACCACCACCAGCCACAGCTCCACCCGCCTCCTCTTCCTCATCATCCTCTTCCTCCTCATTCCCAGGCTTTCAGCACAGACCAAAATCTCTCCTGTGGGCTCCCTAGTTTCAGCCTGTGCCACGCTGCAGTACTCAGCAGCAGCCTGCAGTCTCTGGAGTGCCTCATCAGTGAGATCCACCCTCCTTGCATCAAAGAGCGCATGCTGGGCCGTGGATACGAAGCCATGGGGATGCCTCAGCAGCTGGAGCACCAGCAGCAAGCCCACATCCAGCTACCCGTCTACAGATAAGACGAGGCGCAACCTCGCTGTGGGACACAGAGAAGACAAACTTTTTTTTTTTTTTCTTCTAGACAATGGAAGTATCTGTTTAGACATCTATGAGAAAGATATGCCTTTTTAGTTTGTGCATGTATTTGTAGGCTTTGTGTTCGTATGCCTGAAAAAGGTAAAAACGATAATCATGACTTGAGATAAAGGTTTATGCTCCGGACTCCTCACCTTTTTATTTTTATATCTTTAATGGCCGCTGAACATGACCGCTGTTGTTGATTTGACACTGAAGCTGAGCACCGGATCGCACTTGGATTTTTATTATTTACTGTATATTTTCTAAGTGATTTTTGTAGATCTTTACAAAGAATGGAAACACGGAGAACAGAGCTGGTTAAGGGGGGAACCTGACAAACAAAAAATATATATACAAGAAGGATTTCTGGTAATAGTTTTTGTGCATCTGTTGTATATTTTTTAGCAAAAATATTTGAGTGGGATTCTTTTCTGAACTTTTGGTTGTTGATTGATTTGTGAATTTTTGTTTCTCCCACTTCACTGGTACCCTTCAGCTTTTTTCCTCATGATTCAACACTTGTGTCCACTGTAGGGGGGTGTGGGGGTGAGCATACAAATGCATATATCTTTTTACTGTAATGTGTTTTAACATCTTAACTGATCTCGTGTCAACACGCTCAGCTCAGATTGTTTGGACTGTTGCATATCCAAATCAGCACTGTTTCATTCAGGCCAAGCAAGATGTGTCCTCTGGTTGTTGTTTTTTTTTTTTAAACATTTTTAAATCTTATTTCTCTTGAATGAAATATGGATATTCTCTGGAAAGTGACTGCTTTGTGAGATTTGTGTAATAGAGTGCCATGTTGGAGAGCAGGAAGCCTGAATCTATTAGTGTCTTCTATGTAGGGCTATATTATCTCTGATGGTTTGAGATGTGTGACTGAGTAGTTCTTTGTGTGTCTGCAACGGTTCTGTAATGCTATTTATTTATGTCAGCCTGGTGAGTTATATGGCAAACTGTCGCTATGATTATAAAAGTGCAATTATTATATATGAACATGTGAGCTCTCTCCATGAATTATGTGACTGAAATAACTACTTTTTGCAATGTATGACCTTAGTCCTCCCAGTTTTCAAGTCTCTTCTTAATAAGGATTGTCAAGTAAATTAAATTTTCTAAACCCAGCAAATGCTTTGTTAATATGCATTCAGATTTGTTATTGGCAAACATGCTGCCTCATTATACTCATGAATGATAAAGTGGTTGTGTAAAGCTGATTTCTTTTTCCTTCTATTGCAGAGGGATTTAAAGCTTAACCACCAGGCAGGTCCTTCTTTTTCATCATTTTGGTAACATCCATCGTTTCACCAAGATTTCAGCTCTGTAATGTGATGTTAGGCAATCCTTGGCTGAAACACGTTGGACGTGTTCCTTTATAAATGATGCAAGCTGAAAGTGCTAATTTTCTTATCACTGTGAATTATGTTAGAGCAGATGGATGGGCAGTGCTTCAGGCAGAAGCCATTGAATACTTCAAAGTACATATGTAAATGGAAATGTGCAGGCCTTTTCCTTGAGATATTGCATTTTTCTTTAAAACATATATTTTAGAAACAGGCTGACTGTTACCCTGTTTCTACATTTCAAATCTTAATTTATGTGTCTGGCTGCACTCTTTATGTTGCTTCATAAACTGAATGCGATAGCAGCAGCATAGCTCAGATCACCATGGACATAAAAAGCACAGCTAGTTTAAGCAGCCTATTATAAGCAAATAACAGATTATGTGAATAATGGAAACAGAAGCAAAGTAAGACTGCAATACCAATTGATGACCTCATTTCAGATAACAAATATGTCAGAGTGAAAGGTCAGTGGCTTTTTCACTGAGCCATTGTTGCAAATGAGTTGCTGTCTTTAGTGTATTGTGTTTTGCCTCCCTATCAGGCTGAACCGCTGATATACCTCCAGGATTACAGACATGTTCTTCTTTCTCAGAGACGATTAGCTCAGGCTCCTCTGGGAGAGGAACCAGAGCTAGTCCAGCCTCTGGGACACACTTCAGATAAGTAGGAGTGGGCAGAGGAAGAGGATGGCTGATGTGGAAAATCAGCATACATGTGGATGAAAGATTTGCCCTTAAAGTATGAAGGAAACGAGCCGCAAGTTGTCTTTATATATTTCTTCAGAAGAACCAATATTCATTAAAATTGAAGTGATTTTCAAAAACAATCATTAGAAGCTGGAATTACCCTTTCAATATAACAATACTAATATCAATCAATTCATATATTGCCACAACAATAAGTAAATACCGCCACCTAGTGGATGTTTCTTTTATTTCCCTGCTTAAAAAGTTCAAATTAACATCAAATTTAGGCACAAATTATTAAATAGAATAAATACAATATTCATTTGTGAAAATGTGACTCTTATTAATACAATTACGGAAATTAACTTTTTTTCTGAATTAAATAAATGCCCTGCAATTCTAATGCAATAAGGCCACAGAGCACTGCAAACAAATTAAACTTATTGTTCATATTTAAAGACTCAAATAGGTAGAAATGCCTGAGAGGAAAAAACAAATGGTTAAAAAGAATTTCAAAGACATAAATGTGGAACTTTCTTTAAAATGATTCTGCTTTAATTTAACCACTCGAAGGCACAGTGTTATAAAAAGAACAATAAAACCTCCAAGAACAGTGAAGGTAACTGCGGGGCTCAGAAAGCAGAGAAATTTAAATGAATGTAAGAAATGAATGTATATCGCTTCCATTATTGACTAGATTTACAGAACTATTTCTTTCATGATGAAAATCACTGATGAAAAGCACCTGCAGTTACATGATCTTTGTTTAGAGGGAAAGCTGCACTGTTACTGTAAACAACTTTGCAATTACATGGAATTAAATACAAAAAACAAAGCTATTCCAGCAACAACCTTTCTTTAAAATTAAGGCATTAGCATATATTGAAAATCAGATATACAGACACAATATTTAGGAAGGCATAATCAAAGGAATAAATACCAAACTGAAGAAGAAAAAAAAAGTTTTATCAAAAACACTTTAAAAACTGGATTTGGGATGCCGCCTGCGTCTCCGGTCCAGCTACATCAAACTGTGTAATCCAGTTCTGCGTTCAGATTTGCGTACATCTCATAGATGGCATCTACAGTGGCGGTGTAATTTACCAGGAAATGACGCACATTTGACAGACAGTCCTCCTCTTTCACTTCCTCTCCTTTAGACAGTGCCTTGAGGAAGTTTGATCTGTAGGGAGCTGCAAGTAACGCTGCCTGGAGGAGGTCAAAATGGAAATGAAAAAAACTTTAGAGGCAAGAATAGGTGGATGATCTAAAAGGTGGCATACATGGCTAAAAATGTAAGTTTGCAAGAAAAACATGGACTATTTTTCTAAAATTCTGTGCAATGTCATAAAACATATCGTTCTCATCAGGAATACTCATTTAATTGTGGAAAAATTAAAAAAAAAAAAAAACTTCCAAAATATGTTGGTCTTAAGTCTCACATCAAGGGTTCAGCTCTATTGCTGTTTCACACTGTCACATGTTGTATACATCACTGTAGTACGAAGAGATGCATTCAGCCTGATCACAAGTGCAAAGTTATCCAGGACTCTGGGTATGCAAAGATGATTGTTGCTGAGCTAGCTTCGACTGGACTCACACACCCACACACACACAGTTGTGCAATTTGTCCTTTGGGCTGATGGGATAAAACTAGGGGCTATAATTCCGAGAATTACTTCAACGTAGTGGAAGAGTTTCACTGATTCAAGTACAAGGAAAGCATGATTGGATGAATGAGGTCATGAAGAGAGAAGATGCTGCTGACATTTTGAAGAATAAAGTTCAGAAATCTTTTGTCAGTGGCTATAGGTCACTGCTGTGTCCTCAAGCAAAACAATGGCCAAACTGGCCTAATGCATTCCTTCACTTCAATCACATATACTTAAACTTTTTGGAGAATTGTTTTAGTTATTTTCAAAGTAATTATATCACAATAAGTATTATACCAGGTACACTTACTTGGTAATATTCATTAAAAAGAAAAAAGCTATAGATTTGTTTGATCTAATAAATGCAGGGAAAGTAAGATGTGGAAATATAAGAATGATACTGCAGACATTTTCATGTTAATGCTGAAATCTACAGCTTCTTATGAGTTGGAAATGTATCTCCTATGTCGACATTCTTCTTACATTGAAAACCTTCTGGACAATCCAGCCGTGGTATTTCTTCAGCGCTTCTTCATAGGCTTTGGTGACATTGACCCGAATGAGGTTGGGGTTGTTTTCATCTCTTTCTCCATCAGCCAAACTTTGCAGTAGGACCTGTATGAAACGGAGACCCCTACAGG
This sequence comes from Telmatherina bonti, assembly GCF_933228915.1. Lineage (NCBI taxonomy): Eukaryota > Metazoa > Chordata > Actinopteri > Atheriniformes > Telmatherinidae > Telmatherina > Telmatherina bonti. Next base: position 19,881,374 of record NC_136615.1, read on the forward strand.
AAACCCCCAGTATTTAGAAAATATTATGTTTATTTTATGTTAGTAGCTGTAATAAGCATGAAATAATTGTCTCAGCTCAAACTGTCCATGTTTCTCACCTCTTCAACCACATCAGAGCTAATGTTGCTCCAACTTTAGGCCACTCTGCTCCATGGGCTTCTCGCTCTGCCTCCAAGATGTCCTGTAAGGTGACATACTTTGCAGGATCTTTTACATAAACTCCTCTTATTTTCTGAAGAAGAAAAAAAAAAGCACATTTGTTTTGAGTTTGCATGAAGGAGTAGCACCACCAAACCCCCTGCTTGTATTTGAATCCATAACAGTAACATGAAAACACACCAGTGAGCCAACAAATACACAGAAACACAGAAAAAGGTCTGTATCTCACCGTTATATTGCCGTTTATGTCTGATTTGATGACAGTAAATACTTTTGATCCCAGGCAGTCTGCAAGAGAAACAGACATTTGAGAGCATGGCAATAAAAAATGAATGACTTCATGGCTCAGAGGGTGAGTCGGCCTGTAGAAAAAAAAAAAGAGGAGGGGGGGTGGGGGTGTCTGTCAATGCATAATCTGAGGAAAGTCACACTGAGGTCAATGTATGCACTGTTCAATGTGTAAACAAAGAGTTTCTCTATAGGCAAAAAGAACAGGCGCAGCTGGTTCCGAAATCCTCCCCGTGACCCACCAGCACCATCATGTCTGGTGTGTGAAATAAGCCCCCCCTCTTTCTGAAAGACAGTTTCACCTGGATCACACAAGTGTCAAGTCATACAATAGGAGGTAGAAACAGGTCCGCCAAGTAGAAGCCATGGCAGCGCAGCGACGCCGTCCCATCAAGTCACCTGATGCGTGTTTTGCAGAGTTCAGGTGCAGCTAATACTCACCAAAAAACGACGGGAGGTGAGAGACGTTCTCCAGGAACGTTTTCGTGTCGATTGACTTGTCAGGAGGAAGTTCGTTAAATTGATTATCCAATAAAAGAGACATGGTGCTGCTTCGTAAGCGCCCGACAGACCAGTAGTGGCGAGCAGCAGCTCTCGGTGAATGAACCCGGAACTATGCTCGCGTCAGATGGGTGGGGAAGCGACCAACACACACACACACACACACACACACACACACACCATCACTTTCGTTCTTCTCCAACAGGTGAGAAATAATACACAAACGTGCAGCTAACGCACAAGGCGGCATAAAACACACGCGCGCACACACAAGTTCTTTGAGGTATTATAGTTTATTTTTCCTTTCAACTAAGGCAGGGACTATTTTCAACCACCGACACAGGAGTGAGCTGTATATCTACAAGGAATTTAATGTCAGGTTTGACACCAGGGTGGAAGAAACTGAATAAGCGCACTTTCATTGAAACTCAACAATTTTGTAGGTTGCAGGATTGGAAGAAAACTGACTACATTTCTTCGGGGTTACATAATCATATTACATAAAAATGCCAAATAGCTATACACACTTCTTTCAAGTGTAACAGATGTGTGGTGAGAGTGATGCACCTGACAGATAAATGCTAAATATTTTCAGCAGTGCAATAGAACTAGTTTTTCCTGTAATAGTTGTAAACACATGGACACATAAAAATGTGTTTTTGTGTACTGTGTCACGTGACTACATTAGAGTAAAAAAAAATAGACTTTTTTTTTTTTTTTTTTTTAAAGAAAATGCAATTGGGATGGGTTATATTTTCACTGGTCACTTCCCATGTAACCAAAAGTCACTCTTTTCATAAATGGCTTTTTGTAAACTACTCACAAAAAGTTAGGGATTTTCAACTTTTGGGTGAAATTGTCATAAAATGTTTTAAGTTGATGCCAAACTGACATGTCATGAATGTGGGACATTTCAGCAGAATTATGTGATAATTTCTTCTTCTCACATCGTTTACTGAAACAAAATCCAACGGTGATGAGTGTACGTCATTATGAAAGGCCAATGTATCATCGACTTGTCATGTGTGATGTGTGGTCTAGTCTAATGATGTCTGAAGTTGTAAAGGATGATGAAGGGGATTGTTTCGATACAAGTTATTATTGAACCAGAACATTTGATGGTCCATTTATGCTTTTGTGGTTAATCATCTTGTTTGAGAAAAACAACACGTTAGGAAATAGGGACTTCAACATTAAGAAGTAGTACATGTGTATTTAAAAGTTTAAAGTGGATCAAATTAAGTTCACCAATAAAAATATAATAGAGATTAGGTTCATTCTGACATCACACAAAAAGTTAAATATCCCCAAAAATTTACAGTAATAAGGATGTTATTTGTATGTAATGCCTGATTTAACTAACATCTGACCATATATCTTCTGAAATGTATTTAGTCCAAAGAATAATTATACTAATATTCTGATATATACTTTTGTCAAGCTGATCAGAAGGAATTAAGTATTTTAAAATGATATATGGTCATTTTCTTTTAATACATTCCACCTTTCAACCTGAGAAATACAAGTGTAACTGCAGCTGTGCAGCAAATTCTTTTTCCACCTCTGGTTCAAACTCATCTGGCTCACTACACTGATCTACCACAGGGACACACAGGGCACAGTAATTGTATCGTTGGCTGTAAACCATAGCAGTACACATTTGACCACAGGATGCATGTAAATAAAAATGACTCTGGAATTACAGCACCACAACAAATACACAGCGATCACAATTTGCCCATGAACTGCCAGCTGAGATGTCCCAAACCTGAGGACAAACATTAGCCTGTGACAAGCATTGTGTTAAACAAAAGCTTATGAAAATAAACACTGATATTTTTAGAGGTATGACATACAGTTTATAAATAGAATAACATTTGTGTTAATCTGATAAAGAATTGCATGGATACATACATTTTACATATTTGCATAATGCGATTAGAATCAGTTTAAAGTGGATTTCACACAGGCCAATTTGGCCATCATTGTGGGCAACTTTGCCTTCTCACACACATACACACACACCGTAAGTGTAACATTATAACTCCAAAAACTAATAATCATTTACCTATAGCCACAACTTTGACTTGTGGATGAAGAGAGCTCGTTGAATCACCTACTGAAACGAAATGCTCATCCTTGCGGGCGTAACAGGACACTCAACACACTGAAGCATTTTTATCAGCACTTTGTTTGCTAAACCGACATGGATTTTAACCAAGCTGCATGGCAGTGATTCAAGATTACAATACTACTATCACCTTTTAAAAAAACAATTAAAATGGAACATAAACCAAAGTCACTGGAGTACATAAATTTTATCTATTGCGATATTTGATGTTCTGACATTTTTTGGTCCCACCAGCTTGCCCATGAAAACAGACATTAAGGAGCACAACTGATGACCTCTGGTGCCAATTTACTAATGAGAAAAATTAAATAAAATATGAAAAGTTCTTTGAAACATCTTGCTTTTTTAATCATGTTCTATTCAGTGTGTGTGTGTGTGTATATATATATATATATACATATACATATATATATATATATATATATATATATATATATATATATATATATATATATATATATATATACACACACACACATACACACAATGATAATACACACGCACATGACATTGCACTTTTGGAAATAGTGGTTATAAATGTGTGAGGTAAAAATAGTAGGAGAATTTCTCCTTAATTTTTTCTGAATGTTTCTGTTCATTTCAGCATGGCTTAAGAGACCAAAAAGATGAAGAAAAGCCTTTGATCCATAACTATCATTGCATGTTTTTTTTTTACTCTGTCACAAGGAATGTATGTGAATACTTACTCTGTTTACTATCAGGAAACAAACCAAACACTGATTACGATGCAAAAAGTTGCGCTATAGCGGACATTACACACTGGGTGCAAAGGAAATGTCTTTGGTTTTAGTTAGTTGTTATTTTCTTTGGTTGTCACAGTAACCAGTTGCTTGGCAGCTTTGGCAATGTCATAGGCGCACTGAATGACCTGCTGAGTGACCAGCTGGATGTCTGGTGGGGAAGGATTGTGTCCTGCAGCCTTCTGACACTCTCCATGGAGCCGGCTGGCACTGGAGGTCAGCAGATAGAGAGAACTTTGTACCGTCTCCGAAGATGGCCTCTATTGGGAGGGAAGGGGAGAGATGATAAAGGATTAACAAGAGAGGCACAGGATAGCATCCATAAGTGAACATTTCCTGCTGACTGCAGACACAAAGGCACTGGGTGCTTGCCTGCATGAGTAAATATCAAAGTAATCCTATACAGGCTGAATATAAACACTCATTTTGGAATTAGTTTTTGATCATCTTAGGCTGTTTTCAGAAACAACAAATCTGTTTATGACTTGGAACATGGACACTTGGGTGCTTACTTTGGGAAACAGGGCAGCCATCTCTGTCACAGCCATGCAGATTTTTTCAGAGCAAGGCAGAAAGCTGTGGAAGAAACAAAAGGTTGAATGGGGATTCACTTGCTCCCTTTCCTGAGGATAGAAAAAGTTAAACTAGTTCCTGTATCACCAATGGATATTATTACAAAAAAACGACAACTTCATTCAAATTAATTACTGTTACATACACCAGCCTTATCCTTCTAATTATAAAATAGCAGCTATTACTCATGGACACAGCAAGCCTCAAACAAGATCAACACTGTCAACCTGACAGTTTTATCTGTCTTCAGAGACTCTAGTGGGCAATAATTAAGCTGTGAAAACATGAATTTGGTAGGCAACGACCCAGGAAGTGATCATAGCATCCAACAAACACTTCACTGGTTGTGCTTATTACCATGGGTAGATGATGGACACCGTTTATGTAAATTAGTGAATATGTTACTCTTTATTGTAATAAAACTGTAATAAAGAAATAAATTAGGGAAATTATCAAGTGCTAAAAATACACAAAAACAATCAATCCCTGTGGATTTAGCAAGTCAGTGGGGAAAATATGATCACGTGGTGTTTGCTTTTTGTCAGCTGAGTTAACACACTCCACACTGATGCCCAGAAGATGTACGGTTTCCAGGACACAGGGACAGACACAAGGGAACCCTGGTCTTTGGGACTTAAGTGCAGTCACTTTTCAGTGATATGCGACTGACTGCATTCACCTTGCAAGTTAGGTGTTTACCAGCTAGCTGACTAGTATGAAAGCAGGCAGTGCACAGTGCCCTGAGGACACCCACTGAAATCCATTGACCTAGAAGTGACAACCATTTGTGCTCTTTAAAAGGCAGAGCAGAAAGAAAAGGGATAGAGTCAAAGATGACATATATGGCCTGGCAGACCACACACTGTGGTTGCAAGCTTTACCTTTCATGTTTGGTCTCCTGGGCAGCTCTCAGAAGTTCCTGTATGTTCTTAGTGATTTGCTCTGTCTTACAAATGACATCCTCAGTGCAGGGTAGGGTGGCATCTTCTTCACCTTCCTCTGCTGGTTCCGCTGCGTCAGAGGCTGCAAGAGGGCTTCTACAAATGCAGAGGAAAATACATTGTTGAAGAATTAATCCTAAAAATAAACTGCTTATTGAAAACCTTAAGTGATGTGATAATGATACTAACTTCTTGTGGAAAGCATATTGTACAAATCAAAATGAAAACCTATGAGCCAAAGACCTAACCAAAATCTAGATCATGGATTTTGGCTGAACTAAAGCTTTGCTGAGTAAACCATTGAGAAACCCTTCATCACAGCTATTACTGGTTGATAACTGGCCCAGATACAACTTCAGCATACTAAAGGTTGGCAAATAAATTGCTAAATTGATGTCACTGCTATAGTCAGTGAAGCCACTATTTCTTTTTCTCAAACATTTAGCTTTCAGTTTCTGTATAAAATAAAAATCATCTTTATAAATATTCTGCTGTCTTATGAAGTAGAATTCATAGTATTTGGAGGTGAACCAAGTGTTCAACGAAATTCTATGAGGGGCAACCTTTAATCATCCTCTGCAAGGGAGTGTGTATCATTCAATTACGGATTCCTGCACATCGCATGATGCATGATACACTGCCTTTAGATTGAAAGAAACCCCCCATCTGCTCAGAACATCTGATTCAGTCAGTTTTAAAATCAACTACATATTTTCCAGTTCGCACCATTTTTGCTCAAGTAGGTAGGTACTAAATTGACAAAAACATTCCTGCTTACCCAGTTTCCTCCAGTTCAGAGTGGTTGGGTGTAGTGTCATAGTCATTCTCGAGCATTGTACCCTGCCCTCCGAGACTGCAGCCCTACAGGGGAAAGCGGGTTAGTGTCTCTCAAACACAATATGTCTAATCAAAACACACATATCAGAAAAAATGTGGGCACATTTAAATTAGAATCATGCCATTCTGAATCAGACATTTCATTTGACAGTAAATTGCAGAGGAAGAAGTAGTACATAATCAGGCCACTGTGGTGGAAGACATGTGTAGTGCAATGGATGCAATTAGTAGATGCAAAAAAAAAAGTCCTGACGGTAGCGGAGGATTCTCTTAGCAGTGTCCATCACTAATAAGCACATTGTAGTGAGCCATTCTAACTTTCACTGGTAGTGGAAACTCCTGCAGCCTGGACAAACAGGCCTGGCGCAACATTTCATCACCGCTTCTGATGTTTATTAAAACAAGCTGGGCTTGTTCAGATGGCTGAACTGTAGCAGAGGCACTGCAGTGCATGCATGCAGGCAGGTGATAATGAGAGAAAGCAATTTAAAGGCGCAGGTCAGGAGAGAGAAGAATGGGGGGGGGGGGGGGGTCAAGCAGGAGGACAGTTTTCACCATCCCCTGAGGTTTGGTCTAAGCCAAAGGGACATTCAGTACTTAACCCTTCGAGATCTCTCATCCCACGACCAGGACAGGGGAGAGGGGAAGGTAGGGAGGGAGGATGCAGCTGTTCCCAAGGGACCCCTACCAATCTAGAAAGGGGTCAAATCAAGTTGAGCATACTCTGAGGTGCAGTAAATGATTGAATGAATAAATGGAAGGGAAAAAAAAACCCAAAACTTCACCAGCCCCATGCCAGGCACCATCGTTTTGAACATTCATGAGCAGGGACATGGCCGCTTCTTTGCTTACATTGGTAGGGAAGGGTTGTAAAACGACTCCGTCGTCATGGCGAACTGTTTCCACTCTGTGGGAGGACTGCTTTGGAGTAGAGCCGGTCTCATACATGGACATGGCGCGACCTCCACGGGTTGGATGTCGACCAAAGGGCCCCTGGGGGTGCTGCTGTCCGCTGGGGGTTTGCCATCGCAGTGTTGTGTTTTCAGTCTGCAGGGAGCTCAACTGTGGACAACAAAACAACTTTCAACTCAACCCAAGCTGGGGGGCTGGCCTCCTCACAAAAGCTCTGCTAGACATAATAGAGTAAACACAGATAACCCACCAAGTGAAAGGCCATTCTGTTAGGTTGAGTTCACCTTCATCTTTGTTCTGTTTTTGGTCTCCCTTCATGACTTTTCTCATAACAAAAAGGTTTGTTCCGTAGACAAAACAAATGCTGACACTATGTGCTGATATAAACTCTTGAAGTACAACCGCCTGAGAATTTGTCACCAAGGTTGTTGCCCTTATTTATACTAAATGCCCTTAGACACTGCTGGAACAAAGCAGTGAGAAATGTGATCTCTTATACTTCCTGTGAAAGGAATTAAGGGCATGTTCACACTGCCGCTGTTGGTTTACATGGAAAGTGATTCACCTCCTAAGATAGTACAACTCATTTGGTGCAGTATGAACATCAACCACACTGATGCAGACCAAAGAAGCAAATGCTGGTCCGCTTGAAAGTGGTTTTCTTGCTAATTGACTATCCAGCAACCAAAAAGAAAGCTGCTATGCCACTGCAATCAAGCACCAACAGAGAGAACAAAGTGATGCCGATTAGGTAAGAGAAAAAGCAAAAGCATGTGATCAGAAAACATGGCCTATGTTCTGCTAGGACTAAAGTCTGCACGGGTCTAGTTTAGTCCCAAACCCACCTAAATACATTACGACAACCAAACCCGACCCGTTGAGATCTGCTAGTTAAATGTGGACCAGATCCGTTTATCTATAAATCATGTTACTTTACTACTTGGGGGCCTTATTTATTTGATTGGGAGAATGCTGCAAAAAGCAGATATCATCCACCATCCCTGGATTTAGCTGGGTCTCTGATCATAAATCACAGAACCAGCAGCTGGAAAATCTCTCTCTATCTGTGCTGCACAGGGTGGCAAGGACTTTCCTCGCAATAAGCACAACGTTTGGAAATATTCCTGCAGAACTTCACAAAAAAGGCCTGATCTCTGAGCCTGATCAGTTAAAAACATCAGGTCATATCCACAGAAATAAGAAGAAGAAAAAAAAAGAAAAAAAAAAAAAGATTTTTTTTTTTTTTATTATCATAAAATTCACTTGCATGACATATAATCGATAATTTTTCATTGCAAAACTGTGTTTTTGTGAGAATATCACCCCATATCAAATAGTTGGTTTAACTGTGTGATGTTGTCCAGACAGTTTGACCCACTTGAGTTAAGTGTTATTTGAACACAAACCAATCGAAATGAAGGTGTGAAATCTTTCAGAAATCCCTGCTCAAATGAACTGGATCCCCCGGACTATCCTGCTCTGTACCATACATGAACTTTCAAAGAAACAATCCTAGAAAACTTGTGATTTATGTAGAAGACAGGCCAAGAGTTTAAGGTTGCTGAAAGATGAGCATAGCATTAAAAAACCAGCAGGAGGAGACAGTGCACAGTTCTAATAATCACCCAAGTGGAAGAAAAAGATACTGAACTGTGGAGATACTGTATGCTGAAAAAACCATGAAATGCTAGATGTGTACAGAATGTTCCTTTGCCATTCAAAACTTTCTGTTATATACATTTATAGGATGCGTATTTGGTCTAATGGCAGGGTTGAAGCACACAGTAAAGATTAATGAAACACACATCAGTGAGAAGTTCTTGATAAAGGTAAAAAAAAAAAAAAAGCTGGAACTATGCTCCTGTAAGTATTCATTAAATCACTACTTGATGACATGCTAATGTTTAAGAATGCGAACATTAAGACAAATTAAAATCAACAAACAGCTCTTTAAGCGCAAACTCACTCAATGGCTGTGATTTCAGATCTAATATACTGCTGCAGTGGAGTGTGTAAGCACTGACTTACATGTTTGAATATATATTTATGCTGCCTTTGTTTAAAGTTTATTTATTGGTGTTAAAAATGTAATTATTACCTCTTGGCCTTTCTGGAACTGAATCAGACTATTTTTCCTTGTCATCACCAGTACATGTGATTGTTTACACTTTTAGAATTTTTGGCCAAGGAATGTATGTAAGCAGAGCATTTAGGGGCACTAAAGCTGCAACATTTTCTGTAGTCTGAAATCTTTTTTCTTTTTTACACAGTGTATAGTAGTCCTCTGTGAATAATTCACTTTAGTATTTTCATAATACTCCATTGTGTCAGCATCATTGCACTTATGTTTAATTTGGATATTTTATTTATTTAGATATTTCATAAGGTGTATGTGTGCCTGGTAAAAGGTATGTAAGGGTTTGCAAGTGACAAACAATCCACAGAAGTGAATAAAAATAATGAAAGTTTTATCTTAGAGAAAACAGAATGAAATAACAAGTGTCCCTGTTTTGCCACAAGAAAAAGAATGGTAAAACAAATATTTTCTGATGACAAGCTGAATGACAGCAGTAGTAAAAGTCACAAAAATGATTTTAAAAAATATAATCACAGTAGGGACTTTGTATGTTTTTTAAATGACCCTGACTTGTTAGAAACAGATGCTAAAGTGGAGCTGCCTCACAAATGGATTTGCACACAGTAGAAACCATAATGGAGGATTTCATGAACATCACCACATAAATAAAACTTTTGGGAAACCAGCTGTGATAGCTGGGAAACACTAAGACATGACTGACTGGGAAAAGTGACAGCCTGGAATAGTTGTAGATGGCATTTGTCACATGCCTTCTGATGGTGGCAGGGATCTAATTCAGTGGCATTTCTGTCTCGCAGAATGCTTGCATTCATAACCCCAATGATGCACCACATTCAAGCACCAATCACAGCTACATTTAAACTGTTTATAACAAGCTGACTGTGTAGACTTGTAATAATGAATCATTATGTCATCCGTAGTAACCATTCGTACTCTAAATTGTCCCTCGGACTGAGTGTGACTGAATGGTTGGTTGTCTCTGTGTTGGCCCTGTGATGGACTGACATCCTGGCGAGGGTGTTCCCTGCCACTCGCCCAATGATGGGATAGACTACAGCTCTGTGTGAATCTTAATTGGACAAAGTGGTTTAGTGAATGAACAAACGAATGAACAAACGAAAAAAAGGTAACCAATTGTGAACTGGTCCTCCTGGCATGTTACTAAGACGTTTACCTTTAGTCTGGTGTGGATCAGAAAGAACCACAAGTTAACTGGAGTGCTCTTTGGTTTGTATGTCAAAACGGACGAATGGGCAGCTATTGCATCAGTTCTCACACCAACTTATCAATGAGCTTAAACTTAAACAGAAGCAGGTTTATTTTTTCCTAAGTAAATAAGATAAGGAACTTAATCAGCATTAGTTTCCAACCGTCACAGAAGCAATAATTGCAATGGTTTGCTCTTTTTCTCAGCAAAGCAGGAAATAAAATAAAAAAAAAATTGAATAATATACCTATAATACACCTTTAAAGCAGTCTTTTAGAGCTTAACACAGAAATAAATTTCAGCTGACTAGATAAAATGGGTAGCATCAATTACATCAAAATATTAGACAGTTTTTGTTATAAACCAAATGCAACAAAGGCTGAGCAGCGAACCAAATAAATATACATCAGAGGATGTAAATGCAACATATCCAGCACCCAGTGATTCTAGTTATCTTATCTTAAATATCCAAATATATATAAATCTGAGATATCTGATAGCAAATTTAGGACTCATTTTTTCAAGCCTAGCAAATCAGTAGTAGATATTCCCAATATGCCCACCAGCTCCCTGCAAGTTATCTGACCTTGCTCTGCATCAACCGCAGCTCCTCACTCAGATGACAGTTGACTTTGAGCAGCTGTTGTATTTTGGCTTCGGATGCAGTTAGGGCGCTCTTCACTTCCATAAACTCCTGCACTGTTATTGGTCCATCAGACAGGTCAGATGACTCTGAGCTCTACAGTGGGAAAAAAAACCAAAATACACAGCATGGGGATAAATTTAATTTAATCAATTAAAAAAATAATAAAATCAAGCGTAATGCTGGTTAAAATAAGTTCCTTAAAAGACTGACCTTGGTCCTTCCATCATTGCAGCTGTCCCCACATACGGCCTCTTGCACTGGATCTTCATCTGATGCCACGCTGTCGTAATCTGGTTGGTCGTTGTCCTGGCTCTCACTGTTGTGGCGACTGTCTATTCCTTGAAGGATCAGTTCTACATTCTCTGATGGCAGACCACAAGATCGAAGGAGTAGGGATCAAACATGAGAGTAGCATCAAAATACTGACAACTTGTTTTTATTTCATGGATCCAAAATTTATGGATTATTCTTTATCATTTACAATCTTCTTTGAAAGTATGAGCAAAAAAAACAAAAAAAACAGCCAAAATGAGATGTGCTAAAGTCTATACTTTCTGTGCCACTTTTGCAACAACCAGCCTTGGTTGCCTTGTTTGTGTGGTAATAATGACAACCACAACAAGCAGAAGAAAGTTGTGTAACCCCAAAATTAAGTACACAAGCAAAGGAATTCAAGATGTGTTCAAATAAAACCTTGTATACCTTTAGGACTTTCGCAGGAATTACCCCACTGCCGACGCTTAGCATCTGTTAAAATATCAATAACCAGGGTGGCAAATTCGTGGGCACTAAACCTTGCCAGTTTTTGGCGACCCTAAAGAGCAAATGAATAGAAAATACACAACTAATTCATTAAACAGCACCTTTTAGAGTATATGCAACAAATCAAGTCTTAATGAAGAACTACACAACAATTACCTGGTTTCTAGTAGACGAGTACTCTGGATTAACAGGCAGAAAAGGCACAACTGTGGTATCTGTCACAAGTGTGCTGTGGTTCTGAGTGGCCAACCACACTGTTAAAGTGAGAAATATTACGCAACATTAAGAAAAAATGAAAATACAAATATAATCATGTTTATATACAGCTTTATGCAGTTAGGATTTTTAGATACAGACCTGCGTCTGTTTCCCTTCTGTCCACTTCATCATAAACATCCATTGCAAGTTCTTCAAACTGATGATTACTTAACTACAAAACATAAAGCTGAATTAATTATTAAATATGAGAACAGATGGACAACAATTGAATGACAGAAAACATACTTCAATTGTGAAAAAAAAAACAAGTAAAGGGCTCACCGACTGCAGTTTCTTCTTTGCAGCCTTTGCAAACTCTGACAAATCCAGACTGCTGTGGGGAAAAAAAACAAAACAAAACATTTTTTCCCTATTTAAAAAAGTCAACACCAACAAGTAAGTGGCTTAAGCATCAAAGATACTTACTTATTTCTTATCCATCCAATGCAGCACAAGAAAAAAAACAGAAATTTAACTATAAAGTGAATGTTTAGCTTTACAATAACATCAACATCTCACTACCTTGGGGGATGTCATTGTTTCCTTTAAGTAGTCTGCTATATCCATTGCAAGACCTCAGATTTTGCAATTACAGTATAAAAACAAAAGAATAATAATTTTACCTGTCGGCCATTTGGGGAATGATGAAATGTTGGCCATTTCTGTGGTCTATTACAAGAAAATAACAATGATTTCCATGGAAGACATACACCACACACCAACACATCTACAGCACTTACCAGGTCTTCTACCGCAAAGGTAAAACGTTAACCTGTCAGTGAGTTCATACTGGATCTCCACTAGCCTCTCTGCCAGCTCCTGGTGTCCAGCTTGTCTGCAGAGATTACACATAAAAATGTTTTTGTTAAAATATCTCACCGAGCTGAGCTGGCTGAATGGAGTTCCATTTTACAGATGTCTTTGCATAAAAAGGAAACAGAAGTTGTACTGGTGTTTTTATAGCTAATGTTAACCAACCATGCAGAGTGCACAGTTAACAATAATTATGATAATAGTTCCACTTCTTTTAAACTAGTCAAGCCGAGGATTTGATGAACTTGGGTCTGTCTTGAGAGTTCACTGGATGTTAAGTATTTGACTCATATTGGAAACGATCCTCTTCCTAGCTACTAACCCATATCCACCATTTTCTTGACATGCTATTTGTAACTCTCTGTAGAAAGAGCAACATTGTTCCATTCGCACATCTCTATAAATAGAATACATTCATGCATGTCTCAATCTTTAAAGGACATGTATCATTTCCTGTTGCACAGTGCGCTGCTGTCCGCTGAGGTGATGCTTGCAGGTGCACTGCTGTTCAGATTGCTTTTATAAGTGTAAAAACGGTTGCACTTTATTATGAATTTGAATGTTTTACATAAACAGCAGAGCTCAGCAGAGACACTGGGGACACAAAAGCCCTGTGAAGTTGGCTAAATGGGGAAAAAAAAAAAAGCAGCTCACTGCCTCCAAACAGAATGTTTCTGTTATTTCAAACTGGAACTTGTTCACTATCTCATAAACAAAAATAAATCTATTAACAACTATCTGACACACATATAGGTCAGGGAGAGAGAAAAAATGTTTTTTTTAAAAAATGTGTGCCACACTTTACCTTGCATAATCAATCGGTGTCTTTCCACTGGAGTCCAAAGCTCCAGGATCAGCTCCATAAACTGCCAACAGCTCTGCTTGCAGCACTTGTCCTGCTTTTGCTGCTATGTGGAGTGGAGTGTTTCCTTTCTCCTGGTGTCACATGTAAAGATGCTTAGGTTTTAATGTTACAACATCTTAAAACAAGACTAAATTCATTTTTCCCTTTAAAAAAAAGACTTACAGGATGGAAGAAGTTAGCCTGAGCTCCTAAAGATAGGAGTCTGAGGCAGGTCTCCAGGTTCCCTGTCCGAACACTGGAGTGAAGTTGCTAAAAGAAAATCAAGAGGTGTTTGGATTGAATGTGAGATCCACTCCAGAGTTTGCTTTATGACATAAACTTACCAAGAAATGTGACATTATGTATATAAAGTAAGCTCACAAGCCCAATAATTTCATATGAGTACAGAATTTGTACAATCCAATAAGATGCAATATCATTGCAGCTTTAGCCACAGATCTCAGGTAGAGGCAAACAAAAAGTGCAAACATGACCAATATGAATGCAGAATGTCACAGGAATAAAGATAGCCATCAATCTATAAAAAGGGGAAAAACACTGATGACATTTACAGGAAATTGACAGATATGAAGGTTTAAAAGGAAGAAAAATATATTGCAGTGCACCGGCAAAACTATTTTTTTTTTAAGTCACATTTCAAGATACGATTATTTTCGGTTTAATTGCTTTCAGCTGCTTTTTCCAAAAGGCATAATGTAAATGAATTAAATTAAAACAAAAAATATTTTATTCATCCCAGAGGGAAATTATTTTGAGATGTTATTTCCACATGTAATAATTTTGGTGTTAAATCTTCATGAAAACAAACAACAACTCTCACCTTGCTGAGGTCTTTTGCAGTTACACTATCATCCTCCCGACACGGCATCCGGTGGACATACGCCAACATCTGATACTTTGCCTTGATGAATTCTGTCTTGTTGGGGCTGAAAATAGCAAAGATACTCAGGTGTAAAAAAGGACATTGAAAACTAAATCTTTATTTCTATTTCAGTGTTTATCCTGTCTTATAATTGCAATTTGTGATTCAAATAAAAAGTATCATCCAAAACAATCTTCAGTAAAATTGTGAAACTTTTGTGGGAGTGCATTTTGTTCACTCCATAACACCATCATAAAGCTGTATGTTTTATCAACCCAAATGGACAGTTTTCAATCAATCCATAAAGACACATTAATCCCTCTTCACGGTCTTAATACACACATTATTTGTGGTTAAATCCACACAACAAGAAGACTATTTAAAACCTCTAACGGTACCTGGACTTCATAAAGGCTGCCCTTGATCACAGATTCTGTTAATAACTTTTATGGACAAAATTTCTAGGCACAGCTGAGGTGTTGAGAGAATCTAGTTTGGTGGCCTCAGGATGTGTTTCTGTTGGCTTTATTGGGTTGTGACCCCCAGCTCTCGCTAGGCAGTTAGGATGAAAATCAGCACCTCCAAAACCGAGACCATGGTCCTCAACTGGAAAAAGGGTAGAGCGTCCTGTCTGAGTCGCAAAACTCTCGATTTACCAGTTGGTCTGTGTTCCTATCCTCACCTATGATCATGAGCTGTGAGTGGTGTCCAAATGAGCAAAAAACACAGATACAAGTGGTTGAAATTATTTTCCTTTGCACAGCGGCCATGCTCTCCCTTAGAGATAGAGTGAGAATTTTGGTCATACTGGAGAGGCTCAGAGTAGTGTCACTGCTCCTCCACACCGAGAGGAACCAGATGAGATGGTTCAGGTATCTGGTTAAGATGCCTACTGAGCGCCTCTCTGGTGAGGTGTTCCGGAAATGTCCCTCTGGAAGATCCGAAGAAGACACAGAACACACTGGAGGGATTACATCTCTCAGCTGGCCTGGGATTCCCCTAAAGGGCTGTCCAATATGGCTGGGGAGAGGGATTTCTGAGCTTCTCTGCTTAGACTGATACCCCTGTTACCCAACCCTATATATGCAGCAGAAAATGGATGGATTGATGGATGGATGATTGTCCACTTTTAGATTCCTTCCTTTTTTTAAGCAGCTGTCGTGTTTATATAAGCAGCAGTCAGCCCAGCAACTTAAAAAGAAAGACAGTTCCTCTAGAGACTAATTTTAGCCTTGTTTCCTCCAATTGAAATGAATGCTTAGTTTCTGAGTTGCATAAAAGGCAGTCACTTTTCTGTGGAAGTTCCTGCAGTTCCTGACTATTGTTTTATATTGAATATAACTGCTCTGCTACAACAAAACTCTTAAGAAGAAAAAATAGGACTTTTTAGGATGACCACGGAATCCTCATGGTCTATTAAAATTCAGATTAAAATACACCTTCTTTCCCCTGTGTGAATACTTGATTACTGCTTATTTCCAAGTGGAAACATGTAACAAGGGTTTTTTTTGTATTTGTTGTCACAACACATAAAGAAAACCTGCTCATCTACTGGACGTCTTCTCTTTCTGCCATATCAGAGCAAAACATGGAGCTGCACAAAGCTGTCAACAGAACCCAAAACACTTCCTCATGCTAGCATTCAATGCAGAGGGTGCTGGTCCAATTTTAGTTCAGTCTTCGTGGCTGTTATGTGCATGCCACAGGCAATGTGCTGCACTTATACAATTTTAAGATTCGCCTTTCACATTTCTTAACATTGTGTTATTAATTAAAAGCAAAATAAAACTTGTACATTGATTCTGAATCTCTGCACTGCAGATTTAGTTTCTGTTTCAAAACTAAATCTGCAATGCAGCATGTTAGGAATGATACATGCTTGAAAGCATGTAGTACATGTAGGAACGTAATACAAACATCATTATACAACAAAATATGTGTGAACATGCCGTGTTAAAGATCAAACATGGCATTTACCTTAGTCTTAATTTTGTTGTGTGTTTTTTTCCATCTACATGTCAACTGACTGAATAAAATCTTGCTGAAACTGAACTGGAAGGAGTCGTGGTTTTGGTACAGAGGCTTAAGTAGACATGTTCATTGACCTTAACAAGAAAAATCAATGTTGTCATAAGAGTTTTATACAAAGTGCAAGCACGCAGACCAAAATCTGCAGTGACATATCAAAATCCTAAATAAAAAAAAAACACTTACTGAACTCTGTCCTGTGGGTTAGCTTTGCGTTTCCCACTCACTGAAGAGGAAGGATCAAGAAGACTATGTTCCCATATAGAATTTGCTCCATTACCATACAATGTTTGGACCATCTAGAACAAAAAAAAAAAAAAAAAAAAAAAAAAAAATCATACACTTACACACGGTATCAAGATTCCTGCGTAACTTCCCAGTTTTTATTAGTAAGATATGGCCTTTTTTTTTTTCTTTAGATGGATTTCACTAATTTGCATTTGGCTTATTGGTTTTGTGGGGGTTGTGTTTCTGTTTCCCCACCTGGAGCTGAGACGGTGGCCAAGGAGAATGAGTCAGATGTCGGACTTGAGAGCTGTGTCGCCCAAGACCTCGATGGATGCTGCAGCACTCATCGCAGATTAACACACCCCTGTTAACAGAGGCCCAGCGTGGTTCTACAACACACATACAACCATTGTTAAACCGTCAGCTTTACATACAAGTAGACATAGCTTCAGATTCAATCGTCTGTCAACTCCAGGCACGCTATAGTACATGTTCACTGGTTAAATGCCTCTTTATATGTTCAACTTCCCTAATCATAAATGAAACACACATTGAGCGACGGTATTTATCAGGAAGATGACTATAGTAACTAATCTTAGTCATAATCTAAAGAGCTAGCTAGTTTATGTAATTAAACTTAATGGCCATAATTCTACAACCCTCATCTCATTTCAGCAAACAGTTTCAGAATTAAACAAGTTAATGTTAGCATACAGATACGGCTTCATTTTAGTAATTGTTTCCATAATATGTACAGGTATACTTTTAGTCATATGGCTTACTGCTAATGAGTTGTGAACGCTGGTTATTTAATCTAGGTTAGATACCCGAACGTAGCAATAAGTTGTGTGGTACAGGCTAACTAGTTAGCTAACGTTAACGCTAGCTTGCTTGGCATCGTACCCGGAGCGCTGCAATCAGCGCAGACTTCTCTGCTTCGCACTCGCTTTGACATCCCTTGCTTGAAATTCTCAGGATCCGGTAATATTTTAAAATATATATTACAATGTATATATAAAAAGCAGACAGAATAGTCTGCCTCGGTAGATTGTATTTAGCAGTTCTACCAGGCGAAGGAACTGTGTCTGCTCTCCCCTCCTACTGTTGAACAAAGCGGTGTCTCGTTCCAATATTCACTTCACCTCCTCGGTGCTCCCTTGTCCGCTTACTCCCTTGTTTCCTTCAACATCTTCATAAATTTAAAATCACCACATAAAAATATGAATATTGTTGAAAGTTTAGTTAAATTGCGAAGCTCTGTAGCTATTTGTGCTATTTTTATGATTAAATAAATATACTCCACTTGCTGGAAGAAGGAAACATTGTACTTTTAACCACATTATTTTACTGAGACTTTCACAAAGACATGAGACCATTTCCATCCATATTTAATCAGATATGCTTACAAATGGTTTACAGTCAAAGTAAAAGATTTCATAAATATTACTCTGTTAACTTTGTAGCTATTGATGTAAAACATGCACACCCTTGTTAAAATGTCAGGTTATTGTGACTATAACTAGGGGGAAATTACAAATAATCATTAAAAAAAACTTTTCACACATTTGCAATTCCATTAAATCAAATAAATCTGTTAGGAGAAAAATACAAAACTAAAAATACAGACAAGACAAGAACTTGTTTGCCTTTGTGTGAACACCTTTAAACTAGAGCACCTTATAAATTTAATCACGATATTCATTCCTCTTGGGTACACCCCTGCCATCAAATATATAAAGCGATAAAAAAAAATAAATAAAATAAATAAGGTTCAGCCATCTTTGTAAGATTTTCCAGACATTTACTGAGTTGACTTCTGCAAAAGACATAAAGTATCACAAGGCATCTCATTGTTGAAAAGTATTCATCAGAAGAAGATTGCAAGAAGAAAATCCCACATCATTGCTTGCATGGACTACAGTGAAAATGGCCATTTAAAGGTGGAAAACATATGGGACATTAGTATCACAGAATGACAAATCTACCAAAGGCATGAAGGAAAATATGTTATGGTCCAAAAAGAACAAAACGCCATCCTAAAAGGAACATTTTGTTTTGATGGGAAAAAAAACAAAACTGCATCTCCAAAGAACACTGTGCATGGTGGCAGTATCATGATATGGGGCTGCTCTTCTTCATTTAGAAATGAAAGGTGGAGGGAATACGGAACAGTTAAAAATACCACTCATATTTGGACCAAAACCACACAGAAAGCTGAAGTGAAGAGGAATTTTACCTTCCAGTTTGACAATGATCCCAAACATCTAATCCAATTCTGGTGATGCATTTAAATTCAAGGCAATCCATGGTTGTCACCACACTTTGCAGAAACTTGCAGTCCCATCAGGTTTATACTTAGTGGGACCACCTTTTGTTTATCAGCATATGTAGCCAGGATAAATATGTTTTTTGTGTGTGGGCTATTTGACTGAAAGGGGGAGTGATAAGTGAACCAGGTGGTTTGGTTTGATTTACGCACACAAATAAAGTTGAAATGGTTTAAGTCGTGTTTTGAACTTCCTATTTATACAGCAACTTTTTATCTTGTCAATCACAGTCCCCCTGTTTATACACAAATACTCATAATATAGCCTACTTCTTGTATTTGTCAACTCTATGTTATGTTATACTGTTTTTCTCCTTACAAGTGCACACTCATGGTGTCTGGAAAACATACCATCTGTAGACATACACTATGTAATATGGACATGCAGGGGATCAAACAGGCAACCTACAGCTGATCTGTGGCTGCTAAGTAAAGAGAAAGCACATTCTTCTGCATCTAATCACTAAAACATGGTAAACATGCTACACAAATCAAAAAATGTAATTTCAAAGGTAAATATATATATTTGTACTTACTTGAATGCAGGTTTTTTTTAAATGCATTTTTGCCTGAATGGTAAAGCAAAGAAAAACTCATATTAGTAAGAGTGGCAAAAAAAAAAAAAAATTATACAACATCAACATCAAACCAACAAAAAATATCTATATAATACATGTGAGATGGGTTAGTAATAAAATGGAATTAGCCTGATAGGGAAAATAGTTCAATCCTTTGCCTTTTGGAGGGAAGGGGTGAGTGTGTGGGTGTCAAAATTTGGTCCCTTTGGACCTCACAGTCAATGAAATATGCACATCTTCATTGCGTTTAATTTCTTTTAGTTCTGATGTATGTCTAATTTTTTTTTATTATTACTTTATACCCTGCAACTTCTGTCTTTTGCGGCATAGTTGAACATTTTTATGCCTTTTTTGCTACTTTTGCTGATCATATATATTTAATTCCCTCATCCTACAGTTAGATAGAAAGTGTGACAAGAACTTTTCAGAGCTGTCAAAATATGTCTAATGCGCCATGATCTGATTAATAGTGTATACATTTTATGGGCAGTGTGTATTGTGTGTTTGGTGATTGTCCAAGGAAATTGTAGCCTGCATGTATTTATGACCGCGTTGGCGTTAATATGCCGCTGTGACTTTAAAGGGGAGGTGGTTCACTTCGAGGTAGCAGATAGGTTTAATTTAGTCGTTGAGAGCACATCGGAGCTCCATCTCGGACCGTCTGTCGTTGCAGCGTCTTGTCTAAACAGCTTTCGCGACATTCTGCAGAAAGCTGCGCGTGTCAGGCGCCACACACGCACACACACCGTGCCCAAAGCAATGGGAGGTACGGCCGCTGTCGCATATCACCATTAATCTCCCAGACAGCATCTGCTCAGCATATTCATCATGTTTTTTCCCGTGACAGAGGCCGAGACGCGTCAGAAACTGCTGCGCAATGTGAAGAAGGAGGTTTGTGGCGTTTTCATCTCTATCCAGCTCGTTCGCATTTAGTGGGGTGGTAGGCTTGTGTTAGTGTGCGTGTGCGTGTGCGTGTGTGTGTGTGTGTGTGTGTGTGTGTGTGTGTGTGTGTGTGTGTGTGTGTGACTGTGGTGGACATCGCTCAGCGGGTTCAGCAACGACACAGGCCTGTTTACGATACTGATACAACAAATCATTTATCTTGAATAACAACACAAATTGATTTGACAAAGAGCAGTTAAAAAAAAAAAAAATTAGAACAAGACTAATTTTTAACTGTTGGCAGACTGTGGTGAGAAGATGATGATGACGATGATGGTGATGATAATGATGACGATAATACTGATGGTGTTGGTTTTAAATTGCTGGAGAAACATATACATTTAAGGAGCTTTACACATTTCTTTCTAATAACCTAAAACTAGTGTTTTGTTGTGTTCATTTGAACAAGTGACATACAGAATAACACCCCGTTAACAAGCATCTTATTACTCTAAACTTAAAGGTGTGACCTTGCCATCTGTTCATCTTAGTGTGCTGCAACAGCCTTTTCAAAAAATATAATTTATGTTAGGCGGCTTGATCAAGGCATTTGGACACGAATCTGTGCAAAGGATGGATCACAAGATGCAACAAAACGGCCCCAGCTAAGGAAAGCAGGATGCTTCAGCCATTTCTGAGGGTGCCTTCACTTCCAGACTTCTTATTGTGTTCCTGCTCGCCCTCACCTGTGACTCATTGCTTCTCACGCAAAAAAAAAAAGAAAGAAAAAAAAATCCACTGCTCATCTTCAGACCCTGCATCAGGGAGGGTCTTAGCTAGAAAATATAGATTTAAAATCAAACAAATTGCATTTTTAGAATTAGATTTTAGATTTGTGCTAGATGGCTACCTTTTACAAAACAGACTGTGCATCATGTTTACTCACATCAAGACATAAATAAAATAAATAAAATTCTGAGCTCTGGCTGCTGTAGCCAGAATAATTTCTGGATCTTTGGGATTTTTTTCAGCACAGAACATGATGTGATGCTCTGTGATGTGCTGTGCTGTGAGCATGTACAGTCACATTAATTTTGTTTCTTTGGATAGGAGGACAATAACAGATGTGACAATGAGCTTGATCAAAAAGCAGATAATTCATCAAATGAAATTGACAACGGTGCAAATTATCTTGTCAAGATCAGCTTACTAGTCATGGGAAGGATCTATCTGTTGTGAAAAACACAGCTGTGTTTATGTTTTCTGCTCATCACAAGGCGTTTTGTATCATCGGATAAAATAATATCCTCCCAGAGGGTTTTCCAAAGTTTGTCTCAGAGATTATGATTTTTAAAAGAAAATTTGCAACGTGAGTAAAGGATTAAGATGTGTGTTTACTATGAAAGGCGTATCTTGCTGTATGCCACATTATTGTAAATTCCCTTTGTTGTCTTGCTCACATTTAATGATTTAAAGGTTGCTCTGCTGTCTTAGAAATGCAGTAATAACTAACTTGTTGCGCATTCAGGAATCTAAGAATAGTTCATTTCTACCTGACATGGATCTGATGTCAAAGTTGACGCAACACAGATAAATACAGCAAATACAAAGAGTTGTGCTTTTAAAGTACATAACTGTGGATCCAAGATTTAATGGGCCGCCAAACAGAAAGCTTGTCTTGCTCAGAGCAAAATTATAGAGACTCAATAGAAGTTAAATAGCTTAAGTCAGCCTTTTACATGAAACACTGCAGGGTCACCCGAAAGATTTTAGACTCAGATCACAGATAGTCTGGGCAGCTAAGCTGTTGAGGACTTTATTCCCATACTACCTTCCCAGTTACATAATTCCATTGACCTAGCATGTGTATACATTATGCTATAAACAACAATTGGAAGAAATGTCCTCTGGAAATGTCCTGATGCTTCACTGCTATAACCGGTTCAGCAATCTCTCATCTCTTCCACTCTTATGCTTCTCTTCGTCACCTTATGTAACTGTGTCGGACTGATCAAGACTTGTCTCACTCTCTACTTCTCTCCTTTAGGTGAAGCAAATTATGGAGGAGGCAGTAACGAGGAAATTTGTGCATGCAGACAGCAGCCACGTTATATCTTTCTGTGGTAATTTATTTAGTTTCTTCAGCCTGTTTTTATTGCATGGCAAACTAATCTATGTCTTTGACTTTAACTGACAAGCAGGTGACAAAAGGCATGGAAAGATAGTAAACAGTCAATACTCTTTGTTTTTATATCAGTCAGATAGGACGTGAAACATCAATGTTAAACTGCCTACTGTAAGCCATAGTTGTTGCTACAAAAGTACAGGTTGAATGTTGACATCATGTTGTGTCACATCCTCCTACAATTGCTTCCTCATAGATCCAAAAAAATCTTAAACAGTTAGTAAGTCAGAAAATACAATTACTTCCAACTTACCCTCAATAGCTAAGTTTATCAATATTTAATAAGGTGGATGGATGGCACATATGTGAAGGGAGATTGACACCTTTCAGAGGTGTTGATGCTAACCAGGAGTGAGACATACTGTATGTGATTCACCTATCTCATATCCTAGCAACCAGACAGTGTAGAGTTCAGTCTGTATCTACTGTGCCACCTGTGTATGCTTTTTACCCGTTTGTTTCCATTTTCCAACCAACTGATTTGAGGCATTGTTCATGTCAAATATGAAAGTATATTGCGCTTTAGAAAAAAGGTGTATAGAAATTAGTAGATATAAAATCTCTGTTGATCAAAGCTCCCTGTGTTTGTGTGTGTAGCTGTAGTAGAGGCCTGCGTGCTGCATGGACTCAAGCGTCGTATTGCAGGCCTGCTGTGCAGTAATAAGGTTGCTGCACTCTTTATGAAGGTGGCAAAAACCTTCTCACCTGCTGAAGAGCTCTGTCGCAAGGTCCAGGAGCTGGAGCAGCTTATTGAAAACAGGTGAAATGATCGACCGGAGGAAAGCAAGAGACATCAGATCAGTCCCTTTCTATTTTAGGCTCCTTTATTTTTACCTTGTGGTCTTAACTTTTACTTTTTAGTACAAAACTTTCCATGCGCTCATAATGAACATGAGTGTCATTGCAATAATGGGCGAATCTTAAGAATGTGACGCACATGGATAAATAATTACCTTTATCTGCACAAACATTACTAGTAGTTTGTCACATGGGAAAAAAATGTTGACGGGTATGACAAAATATTTATTTGTTTTGATCAGTAAAGATGAGACGATTAACCTCAAGAACATTACACTAGTTGTAGCATGACAGGGGATGGCAGCATCATGGCCTGACAGTTGGCTGCTCTGCTGGCAGTGACCATCCCAGAGTGGTGACTTAAATACCGTTTATACTGTGTTTAAATATTAAGAAGTATTTTGAGTAATAAAAATAACAGGAAATCAAGACATTTAATTGGACATTATGAGTTTTATCAAGAAGAGCAATAGAAAACCAAGATTTTGTCAAATTTTGCCTTGTTAGTGGTAAACTGTTTAAGGTGTTATTTCTAAGTGGCATTCAACCTAATATCAGTTCTGATTGATTTACATAAGATTGTGCGGGATGTACTTTTCAATCATTTTGACATGTATTGATTTCAGAAAAAAATCTAAGCTCTCCTTTAGCACTAGAAAATTAGCAATTTAAAAAAAGTCATGGAAAGGTTGAAGTTACAATGAGATTGATATCCATGATGAGCTAAGTGAATTTACAACCAGAGCTATGTGTGTTTTTGTTGCATTGATATGTATCCGCACTGCACAGATCTGTAAATTTTTTAAGTTCATTTTTTCATTTTTTTGTTCTTTAGTAAGCAGAACAATGCCTCGCTGAGTAACGAGCGCAGTCGGCAGGCGAAGTTGCCCAACCTCCCTCCACAAGCCCTAAAAAACCTGTGGATTCGGACAGCTCTGATGGAAAAGCTCCTGGACAAAATTGTCCTGTATTTGGTTGAAAACAGCAGGTATTGTTAAATATAAATTAATGCATTAGTAGGTTCTGCAACAGGAATTTCCTTTTATTTACTTGAAAAACCCAACTTTAATCTCTGGTCTCTGAGTATCTAGACTTGAAAGGTTTTAAGAACTCTTGTTTTGCATACAGCATGCATCAATGTTTTGTTTTTGTTTTTTTTTCAATTAATGAATCAAATGAATTGCCTGGATATGTGTGAAGTTCTGAAAGCTAAAGGCGATACATCTTCTTAATATCTATTTTTGTGTTGTCATTTTCTACATTAGTGCATTTTATGATAAAGAAGCCATGCTGATGGATCCTGTGGATGGACCAATCCTTGCATCTCTATTGGGTACCATCTCATACTGTAACTTTAGACTCATTCACTAATTTATTCACAACTCCACTCTAAACTTATTTACATTGTTTTACAGTTGGCCCGTGTGCTTTGGAGTACACCAAAGTTAAGACTGCAGACCATTTTTGGACAGACCCGTCTGCAGACGAGCTTGTGCAGCGGCACCGAATCCACAGCAGCCACTGTCGGCAGGATTCCCCTTCCAGAAGGCCCGCCTTGGTAGGAGACGCAAAGAGCTGATTACTTTGTTATAAAATAAGCCATACTTCTGTTGACACATGAGTAATACATCTGTTCTCTTAACCTCCCAGATCCAGAAGAGACAGTCCAGCGGTAGCATGGATGATCGGCCTCTGATGTGGGTGAGGGAATACGTTGAATCACTCCACCAAAACTCCAGAACCACACTTCTGTTTGGAAAGAACAATGTGCTGGTGCAGCCGGTATGTCTTTCTTTTTTTTCTTTTAATTTGATTTTGAAGACAATAAAGCAATCCCGATGGATATGCATTGCAGTTCAGATTGATTTACGAGCAAATGAACCTGAGAAATGTTGAGATTTTGCTTGTGCTTGCAGAGAGATGACATGGAGGCTATTCCTGGCTACCTTTCTCTTCATCAAACCGCAGATGTCATGACACTTAAGTGGACACCCAACCAGCTGATGAATGGCAATGTTGGAGAACTAGATTCTGAAAAAAGGTTCGAGTTTATCTGTTGAAAATGTTGTTTTCTAGATAGCTGACTTGGTGACTAACATGTATCTTGTGTTTTTCAGTGTTTATTGGGATTATGCCATGACTATTCGTTTAGAGGAGATTGTGTATCTCCATTGTCATCAGCAAGGTATTGAAAGTTTCTTCTAATGTTTCCTCAAGTTTCTGATGATGAATTCAAGTGCTATTAATGTCCTTCTAATTTGGATTGTTTCTATAGTAAACAGTGGTGGAACAGTAGTCTTGGTGAGCCAGGATGGGATCCAGAGACCTCCTCTACATTTCCCTAAAGGAGGTCATCTTCTCCAGTTTCTTACCTGCCTGGAAACTGGTCTGCTTCCTCATGGACAGCTTGACCCACCACTCTGGAATCAGAGGGGAAAGGTCAGCTTTATTTTCTCAGTAATGTTTATCTGTAACTGTGAACTTCTTAAAGTTTGAACTTCTTATAACTAATAAAATTGTGTCGATCCTTTTCCTTTCACAGGGCAAAGTTTTTCCAAAACTGCGAAAGAGGAGTCCACACAGCTCATGCGATTCTGTATCAGATAAAGAAGACGAAGAAGCAACTGATTATGTGTTTCGGATCCTTTTTCCTGGCAATCAGATGGAGTTCAGTAAGTGTCTTTAATCTCGCTAATCTTCCCCTCTCAGATAATCTGATAAAGAATCATTAGGGATTACATCTTTGATTGCTTTGGGGTTAATGTTTAATTGAATACTATTACAGTTTAGATTAACTATCTTTCCCAAGGCATCTCTGCTCATGTTTGCAATAGTAATTTCTTTCTAAAGTTAAGATGAAACATTTGTAATCATTTCCTGTGTGTTTAGTGTCTGTTCATTTCACATTGTAGTCGTGTCAAAAACAAGAAGCCTTAGAATCGACATAAAGTAATTTATCTGCCACGTCTCCATCTTCATCTCCATCTTCATCTCCATCTTCATCCCTTGTGGTTTGTTTTTCACATCTTTTTTATTTGATATTTTTCTAGGTCTTATAATATGCAGACAAGAAGCTCAATATTCAAACCTGTTGACATGCCATCTGCTTTATCTTGCTTGTGATGCTGATAATAGTAACAGTAATGATAAGAGCTCCTGTGCTCTGCAGTGGCCCTGGAACTGATGGATCAGAGTGTCAATATGTGGCAGCCAACCCCTAGAAAGTCCTCCTGCTCCTCCTGCTCACAGAATGGCTCCTCTGATGGCTCTCTGCCTAATGGCTGCAATCAGGAAAGGTAAGTATTTCCAAGGGACTGACTCAAATTGACAATCAGATGATTACACTTCACTAAGTTTGCCATTTTTCAACCTCCAGGGCTCCTTTGAAGCTACTTTGTGACACGATGAAATACCAGATAATCTCTCGGGCATTCTATGGATGTAAGCATGAGCAACTCTCCATTCCTAGTATTACCATTTGGGAATCATTCCGTTCTGATTTGCATTTCTAGCAGCATTTGATAGTTTGCTTTTATGAGTATTTGAAATTTTATCATTCCTCTGCAGGGCTTGCATACTGTCGTCATCTGTCTACAGTCCGTACACACCTTTCTGCATTGGTCAACACTACTATAGTTGACCCTGAGGTACCCTGCGATGCTCGAGGAGGTCTCTCTGAGGAGATCTGGGGAAGTTTCCTCAAGGACAGCTCTGTAAGATCCCCACACACTGAAGTGTAATATTGTGTTAAATTACAGTGCATTTTAGTGTGATGAAGTTGATAACAACTATCTTTTCAGGCCTATGAGGAAAAGGAAATAAACAGGCTTGTGTATTTTGGCGGTGTGGCCCCGTCACTCAGAAAAGAAGTCTGGCCCTTCCTTTTGGGACACTACCAGTTCACCATGACTGAGAAATGCAGGCTGGAGGTATTAGTTATGGGATTTTGAGGTCCAGCGGTACTTGCATGCAACTTGGGTTTTGTTCTAATATTCTTTCCCATATTTTCTGGTTGAGATTGATGAGAAGATGCAGACCATGTATGAGCAGACCATGAAGGAGTGGCAGGGTTGTGAGGTCATTGTCCGTCAGCGGGAGAGGGAGAAGCATGCTGAGGCCCTTGCACGATGTTCGTCTGGAGCTAGTGTGGAAAGAGGACCCATACAACGCGACTCCACCATCAGTACCGATGCAAGTTCTAACTTTCCTTGTAGAGAAAAAATCAGTCAAAACAAGGCAGGGCACTGCATGATAATAGTATAAAAAGTAAAAAACTCGACTATTATTTCTGTCATTTGTCTCTTTAGTCATCTTTGAGTAGCAACTCAGACCAGCAGAACGCCAACTCACAGAGTGACTCCAGCAGCAGTGCACAGGTAGTTGCATTCTTTTCTTTTATTAAACTGGATTTTTTTTTTTACTTCAAGATGACTCAACATAAATTATTACTGTGGACATAAAAATCTTTTATTGTAAACCAATGTTTTTTAAAAAAAAATCTTTTATTGTAACATAAGTCCTGAAAACTTTTATTCAAACCAGAATTGTGAACCTTCTGGTGACAAAAAAGTCAGGGATCACCAAAGTGATTCTAATTATGAGTCTGGGAACTAAGAAATGTTTATTCACTTATTAGTCATCGCGTTTTATCACATCATATGGAAATATTGTACTTTGATAGTTAAATCTGAACAAATTTCATGACAAATTTGCAAAGACCTAAACAGCTAGGTCATTTATATGGCCATCATTTGCAACTCCACATTAAGAAAAATACTTTAAACTTAGTTGATCTTGTGATTACTCCTGTTCTGAAGATTTGTATAAAATTCACACTTACCATTATAAGTATTCATTTGAGAATGAATACAGTTTTATATTTTATTGGCTCAGTTATAAATGACAAATAATGATTTAAGTTGTACTTATTTAAAAACGTATGACCCATTAATGGCATCATTACTTCAACATCAATCCCACTGGATAAAATGTGTTGTCTCGTCTGGCTACTAGGTATTTGAATCGGTTGAGCCCAGGGCTGAAGAAGAAGAAACACAGCAAACCAGCCCAGTGAAGACCACTAATGTTCCACAGTTTCCCTCCTGTGACCCCTCCTCCCCTGGTGTATCGGATGAGCATCCTGGTTCAGACAGCAACCATCATGTAACTAAGTCAAACATTGATCCTCCAGCCTCTCAGCAGAAAGCTGGAACATCAGAAGTCTTCAGTGGGGAAACAGCAGTCGGAGAGAAGAGCCAGATCACACCAAGTGAATCAGAAGCAGAAAATGCAACGCAAAAGATGGACACAGAATTAGAAAGTGAGGTTGTTATGGAGACCAAAACGGATGAGCCCAAAAAACCATCTGAATCACAAAGTAAAGATGTAAAAACTGATGGCGTTATAAAGTCACTAGACACAAACATGAATTTGAAATCTCCTCCAGGGAATACTAATGTTCTGAAGCTAGAGACTGAGATTCACAATGAGTATTTCCAAGCGCCTCCACTTGGCCAGGCCTTGAGTCTTCAGGCAAACAAAAGCAAAGACCTGGATGGGGAAACATCTTGTTCACTTGCAGAACTAGAAGACACCAATTCAACGAGTGAAAAAGAGCCAGAAGTTTCTAAAACAACTGAAGTTACAGAAACAGCCGTTTGTGATTTGGCTGAAACCAAAAAGGCAACAGACATCCAGTTTCAGAAACCTGGTTCAAATTCTCCAGTCAGACAAGTCCTGAATGCTCTTCAGTCAGCCTCGAGGGGCAGCCTCTCATTATCTCGGCAATCTCCAGACACAGCTGATTCGGATGATTCTCCGTCCGCCTTGGAGATGGAGGACATTCCTGCAGGGATAACATGTGTGACCTCACAGGATATTGATACCAGACCTTTGATGGGCCTCGCTGCACCTCCTGTCTCTCTGGCACAAAGACAGAAAATGGCTGAGGACCTTGTCCTAGATCACCATCCGGACACGGCTTGTAACACCAGTCCTGAAGGCACTGACCTGGGCCTCTCTGAGGAAGAGCCTGAGATGGACAACATGCTCACTGAAACAGGTTCAGCAGAAGTGAGCAGAGTCACTAAATATGCAGAATCCTCAGAGGAACAAACCTATTCTGTAAGCATGACTCATGACAAAGACTTTATTTTTAATGATTATACCTGTACACTAACTGAATTTGTTGTTGTTTCTGTAGCAAGAAACTCTGGATATGTACCTAATCAATTTGCATCGCATCGACAAAGATGTCAGGCGCTGCGACAGGACATATTGGTACTTCACCTCTGAGAATCTGGAGAAGCTGCGTAACATCATGTGCAGGTAAACATATCAGAAGTTTGTTTCAGCCAAGAAAAACATAGCTAAAAAAATCTGCGAACTGTGGTTGTCTTTGCAGTTATGTGTGGCAACATCTGGACACAGGTTATGTGCAGGGCATGTGCGATCTGCTGGCTCCTCTTCTCGTTATTTTGGACGATGGTCTGTAAGAGTTTGACGCAAACTTGATGCATAGCAGCTTTGCCAAAGTGCTTATACAATGCTCATTCAGACACCTTATTAAACATTTTTGTGAATTGTGGGGCTTTTGCAGAGGTAATGGCATTCAGTTGCTTCACTGAACTGATGAAGAGGATGAACCAGAATTTTCCTCATGGTGGTGCCATGGATTCTCACTTTGCTAATATGCGTTCACTTATACAGGTATGTCCACATAGTTTCTCCTCAGGTACGGTGTTAAGACATTTTACAATGCAACTTTTGAGTTATTATTAATTTTAAATGAATTTATATTATAATAATAAAACTGTTGGATACCGATGATTGCTACACTGTAAGAAAATAACCATCTTTAGAAGAAAGAAATTCTGTGTATTTTGCAGTGATATTTAAGTATAAAGAAGTAAAAAGCAAGAACTACAACTTTATAGC
Organism: Telmatherina bonti; assembly: GCF_933228915.1. Taxonomy (NCBI): domain Eukaryota; kingdom Metazoa; phylum Chordata; class Actinopteri; order Atheriniformes; family Telmatherinidae; genus Telmatherina; species Telmatherina bonti. Next base: position 19,911,949 of record NC_136615.1, read on the forward strand.
AAGCTACATACTTTATTTATGTAGTGTTACCAAAGACTGAAAATGGTACTTAATGTCAAGATTGCTTTTGTGATTCAGCTAGATTTTTTTTTTTTTAAAATAATGCCACTTGGTTCTGAGTGATGGTGCAAAAGAACATGCTGTGTTTTCTCATTAAACACATTTTTATTATTCCCTTATTATGTTAAGTCTTTAAACAGACACACTGAATATGGGAAATCCCTTTATTTCCTTTCACTAAGTTTCTTTTTCCCTCCTGCATCTACATCACTCTCACGCCACCAGTAGGTTAAACTTGGACTTACATTTATGTAGTTTTGAATTAGACATTTTTTTCTCATCCCATTTTTCACACCATCAACTAGATGTAAATGCATGAACTTCAGATTAAGCTTTACAAAAATGTATTACAGATATTTTGTTTGCTTTTGATCAGTTTATTTTCAGCTCCAGGACATAAAGTTGAAATTACATATAATTTTTTGTGTAAACCTTTTCTCATTTGACAGCCATGTTCTTGATGCATCTTTATTTGAGATAATACATATATGACATGGATAAATCCCCGAAGTATAGGTTTGGTTATGTAATCATAATGTTTGTTCTCTGACACGCGGGTTAATATTTACGTGTAATGCTTGAGTGGAACAAGAATACATAGTTTGCAGTAATTAAGGATAAGTAATGTGTGCTGGGTCTTTTTTTTTTTTAATTTTTTTTTTTAACTCTTTGGTGGCACAATAATAATGTCCTGTTTCCAAGAACTGGTAGTCATAGTTACTCAGTTTTATTAAATAACACATACAAATATAACAGAACTCTCAGGTTCTTTAGAATAATTATTTTAGGATTTTTCCCGGCTGTCTGGTTTTCATTCATTTCAGCTCAATTCAAATACAGATTCCAACTGTCTCTTCCTGCACTATCACAGGTAGCATTATATAGTTGTGGAGGTGCATGCATACACAGAAGCTGCAGTGTAATGAGTAGAGTTTCCTCCATACAAACAGATCCTGGACTCCGAGCTCTTTGAACTGATGCAGCAGAATGGAGACTACACCCACTTCTACTTCTGCTATCGCTGGTTTCTTCTTGATTTCAAAAGAGGTGGGATGGGAAATGCTGGAATCATAATATTTGGTTAAATGACCTGGAAAGTAAACACATAATTTTACATGAAGGAAAATACTAAAGCTTATTTGATTTGTCACTCTTTTCCAAACAGAAATGGTGTATGACGACGTGTTCTCTGTGTGGGAAACCATTTGGGCAGCCAAACATACCTCCTCCGAACACTTTGTGCTCTTCATTGCTCTAGCACTTGTGGAGATGTACAGAGACATAATCTTGGAAAATAACATGGACTTTACAGACATCATCAAGTTCTTCAACGGTGAGATAACAAGACACAAATGCTACAATGTAGAAAAACAAGAACGGTAGCCCAGTGTTTGCAAACTTGCTCAACATAAAATACTAGTTTTTGCACAATTTCTACAAAATTTACAATATTGTATGTATAAAGTCTGCAAAGTCATAAAGTCCAAAATCTTTCAAAAGAAAGTTATTTTCTCTGACAACACCCATTATTCCTAAAGCAAATTGTCAGGAGTCCAGGTTTCTTTGTTACTTGTCTACATCATGACGAAAAAAAGGGGAAAAAAATCATCAAACCTTTCTGGTGATTAATTAGGCAATTTTTTTAAAAGTTTATTTTCTAACTCAGTAAGACAACTGATAAGCAATAACTAAATTATCAAAATACAAAGAACTTGAGCTTGCAGGATTTTTTTAAAAATGATTATTTTCTCAATTAGGAAAGAATACTTTGGTCATTTTTTAATGAAGGGAGATGATCCTATCCTTCATTTCTCACTCCTTTTACATTTAAAGCTACTTAGTTATTGTCATATTGTTCCTAAAGTCACTACTTAACTTTTAATGGAATCCTTTTTGAACAGCTGTGCTTTCTTTAGTGTAGACCCTCATAACAGCATATTGCAAGTTTGGTCAGTTTCTTGTGGCTGTCTTTGTCTTTTTTAATCTGTGAATTCATTCTACCAATGATATTTTTAACCATGTGGCATTTAAATAAGGTCAAGAAAAAATCCTCAGAAAAGCCTGTTGGGAAGTTAAGATGTTGATAACTCAGCAGCTGTTGTGCACACCAATATTTTGACCAACCTGCAGAGCAGATGGGGCTTTTTGAGTAGAAATTGATAAATTTGTGTTAGAGGGGGACAAAAGATGCTGGAGGAATCTAAAGTTTAATGGAAAATATTTTCTTGTGAATGAAATCATAAACCTATAAACAACGATAATATGGGGCCTTTCACCCATTTTGAAATATTTGGACTATTTGACTGATGCAGAGATTTATCACTGTACTGATGACCGTATTTACAAATGTTATGAAAAATGGCTCTCAAATGTCAAATATTTAACATCTTGCAAACTAGACTAATTTCTGATGTCTCTTCTTAGAAATGGCAGAGCGACACGACATCCCACAGGTCTTGATGATGGCCCGAGACCTGGTCCACAAAGTGCAGACTCTAATAGAAAACAAGTAAAACTAAGTGCTGCATCTTATGATCCTGTCATTGTTTGTGTTAAGTTGTTTAACAGATACTGACACTACCATATGATAGTCACATGTTCAAGATGAAGAGGATTAATGTTAATGAAAGCAGAGTTTGGCATATGGTGGGCAGATAACAGGACATAAAAGCTGCTCATTATTCTGAAAATAGTTGTAAAACAACTTTTCTCCACTTACTCCTCTTTATATTTAGGAGACTCAAGTATTGTCAGTAAATACATTTTTCAATTGTTATTGTTCACCCAGTGAATGTACCCTTGTTGAAACTGCTTCAGGATGTTGTTTATTTTGCCTTAAATTTAGCTGTCGGTTCAGGGATACAAAAACCAAATCTTCACTGTTTATATTCTACCAGTATGACTTACTTCAGTTAAATATATTGTGATACACTTGAATATATTTTCAGTATTATCATTTAGTTGAAATTGTAGCTGCCATGGTTTAACATTTTGTGATACACTTGAAAGGGTTGTCAGTAGTACTCTGTGGTGTCATTATACAATTTTGTTTTCTACACATTAGAGGAGTAACTGATCACATATGGAGCTGGTGCATTTTACAGTAAATTATGTCCATTTTGTGTGTGGTCACTGGCCGACATGAGGACTATTTACTGACCTTTCTGACATTTGCTGCCCCTCTTTGTGTGCTTGTATCTAATGTACACAAGCTTGCAGGAACTGCAGACCTAAACCCTGTTCAGCCCAGTGTGAATTCAGCATGTTGTCATTTCCATACATAGAATCTATATTTCCTCTACTACCTGATGAAGTTCTCATACTGTGTTCCTTCTATGCATTTACCTGCTGAATCTTTTCTTTCTGTGCAGAACAATGCATATATGGATGCAGCTTGTTTAGATGGTTAATGAAGATTTTTATAACATTACTCTTCCTGGAAACTCACACAATGCTGGCCAGGCTGAACAAACAAGTGCAGTGTAAACAGAATCTGCTTCCATGCAGCATTGTGAGAGTTACCGTGATGGCTAATTTTCAGCTTGTGGTAAAATGAAGAGATGACTGCGTGCTTCCTGCAAACCGCACATCCCTTTTTAACTTTTCCACAAGCTGAGTGAAATATAATTGCATTTGTCTTGCCCTTCTGATCAGAGTTGCCTTGTCTTCAACCCCTTTCACTCGTTTGTCTTGTCCATACACTTCAACAACAAAGTTGTCAACAATTCCTAAGCATTTTTCTCCAATTTTTACCTCAACACTTTGTGTTGCTAACAACCAGCTTAATATGCTCTACACTTTAAGCTACAGCCCTTCATTTAAGGGTCAACAGTGCATCATTTTCTTGACAAATTTTGTCAAGTTGCTTGTATTTTGCATCCTGTGGAAGTCGTCTTTGCTTAAAAAGCACCATTTACCATAATAGAAAGCACCATATTTATTTAAAAGAAGAGCCAGTTTAATCTGCTTAACTTCTGGTCCCTTTTTGAGTCACCAGACAAATTTCTTTGACTTGTACTGTACTGCTGCTCTTTTCTCAGCTACCAGGAAGTTAAGAGCTTTTACAGTAAAAAAAAAAAAAAAAAACACAGATCATCTGCTTTTTTTCAGTTCAGAGTGTGTGTCTGTGTTAGTTTGTCAAAGGTATGCTGCCAAGCAGATAAGATTGGATTTGTAAGTGCATGTCTTAAGATGCGCAACACAAAGTTTTTCAGTTACTTTTTTTAAACCATTGAAGCTAGATAGGGTTTATTCAGATTTAAGTGATATAAAATTGCTTAAAATCATTAATGGCAAAATCATTAATTCCCATGATGCAGTGCTCAGAAGGGTTTTTTCTTTAGGACAAAGGAACTCAGTGGATTCCTCTATATAACTGGGACAGTTTGCCACTAGTTATCTCAAACTCTAAAGATAACTAGCTTGAAAAAAAAAAAAAAAAAAAAAAAAAGAAGTCAGTCAGATAACATCCTTTACTGGTGCCACTTAAATTTGCAAAATATCCAAAACACACCTGTTTGGCTCACTGTGGCTGAAGTTTCAGTGTTTTAATATCACCGCCTGTGTGTCTGTATGGTCTAAAACATAACTGAGTATTGCTACTTGTGTATAGCTGTTTGTTGTCAGAAGATAAATTATGTGTTTACAATGTGTTGAAATCAAGCTGAATTACTGTACAAGTTAGTACATATTTAATAAATGCAATACAATGTCTGTAGATGGGCCTAGTCCGATTACAATGAAAAGATAAAAGTATGCTTTTGGAAATATTTTTTTTCCGTGTCTTCTAAAATGGTCACTAGTTATAATTTATTGTGTATTAAAAATCTTATATTTTGCATCTCATGTGCCTTCTGTGTATTTATCAGAAAATGCAGTACAGGTTGCAATGATTGTGCTTGTGGACAGATCATCCCTAAATGTGGGTAGTGCCCTGCAACAACATCCCAAATCTCCATCAATATTCTATTCTTGGTATTCATTCTCATGTTGAGCTGCTTGGTGGAAGGTCATTTCATGCAGCTCATTGCCAATAATTTGATTAAAATCTGGCTAGAAATAACCAAACACAAATTTCCTTTTTTTTAATGCTAGGTTCAGTTTAGTTCACACCAACACCCTTTTTAAAAAAAAAAAAAAAAGAGAGAAAAAAAAGGCTTATTTAATGTAAATAAAATACATCTTCAGACGAGGAACAAATACCGTCACAGTAAAAGTTTATTTATTGGTAAAGAAAAACATTTGATGAACACAAATTATATTCTACCAACAGGCCACCTCGATCAATGGTTCACACACTGAAGAAGGGAAGGAAAAAGGTTGAGGCTCACAGTTAACAGTAAAATGGTTCACTATTACACAACACTGATTAGTTTCACATGTTCTTAAATTGGCAAATACCTAAAGCTAACCAACTGTGACAAATTGTTTCAGTTAAAGAGGCCAAATGATGTTCGTCCTGACAGCTGCAGATTTGCAGGGGTTGTTTTCCACACGACGTGCAGAGATTTATGTCAAATCCTGTTAATTTAAGGATTTCTTTATAAAAGAAACCTCCAAAATGACAAGACATTGATCAAAATATTTTAAAAAAATATCCATATTAAATTACTAATCCTGCTTGCAGGTAACATGTCAGTGGTTTAAAAAATTGACAAAATAATCAAGAAGGCTGCAATGTGGAGCAGGCTATTGGGGTTCCAGACCATGGAATGTATGTATCAAGAGATGACCGAGATGTGTCCTACAAAAGGGCCCAAGGTTTAGGGGAGGAAGAAGAAGGGGGGGGGGGGGAGATAAAATGCAGAATTACAAAACATTCCTTCCAATTCCTCAATAAATGTATGACCAGCTTCTCTATCGGTAATGACGTGGTGGGCTATGATGCGGTGGAGGGTGCCTCCTGGGTGGCGGACTATGCCGAGACATGGGATGCCGTGGGGGCGACGGATAGCGCACAGGGGGAGATCCTCTATTATAGAAAGGAGGAGAATAGCGGCCTCTGGATCTGGAACGAGAGCGCGACCGAGGCCAGTTGGAAGCGCCTCTCTCCTCATACACACGAATGTAAGAGGTCTCACCCTATAAAAGAAAGAAGACAAATTACATATACCCATTTCAATGTAATTATAAAGAACAATAAACCCCATTATAACTCACTTGATGTGAACGGAACTCAGTCCGATCCAATCTGCGTAATGCATACTCCATGTCCTCTCTACGGAGAAATTCTACCACGCCTTCTCCATCTCGCTGCACATCTGCAAAACAAACATCTCCTGCTTCTCGCATGTGATCCTTCAGATCCTGCCAGCTCCCAGTTGGGGGCAAACCTGGGGTTGGAAAAGAAAGGCAATACCACAGGGACAAAAAAACCCTCTTGTTTTAGTCTGAATGACAGTTTACGATTACAAGAGTGCAAGATATCGCCATATTCAACGTATAAATGGTCTTGAGGCAGTTTTGTTTCCCTTTTTTAATTATTGTACATCTTTCATATAAGTCATATAAGTCTAAACTGAAACTAAAAGTAGTTGTTGACAAATGGAGACTTGGGAAGAGGTTGGGTTTTGTGTGACGTCCTCGCTAAAAATTAGGGAGGGGGGGGGGGGGGGGGGGGTTAAAGCTCTAACTAATTACTTCAACAAGCTTGGTGTACCTTTTGCTAAGTCTTACTGGTAAAAGATTCTGTAAATATATTACAATTTATGACATTCCTGTTGAACTGGCACTCATCCCAAACGGCTGTAAACATTTAGGATGACCAGTTTATACAGACAAGATCATGACATGATTCACTTTAAGGGTTTGGTGTTGCATAAGAAGTCATACATCAATAAACATCAAATGCATGCACGAACATAGACACATACAAAAAGCACAATGACAAAATTACACCTACCAGTTACTACAGCTGGAGGTCGGGATTATTCAGCCAACATGACCAGTTTCTGTTTGCTTTTCTGTTTTTTCATGACCTTAGAAGCAGACTTGACCTTATCCACTCAGTCTCCTTGACCTTCGGTCCGCCAAGAGAGAAACATATCTGACTACGGCTCAAGATGTCCTCTACTAGTCCCTTTGTCTTTCAGTCCACCATTCGAGAGAGAGACACGTATCTGCCTATGACTCATGAGATCCATCTACCAGTCCCTTGTCCTTCGGTCCGCCAGAAGGGGGAGAGACATGTATCTGCCTAGGGCCCATCTACTAGTCCCTTGTCCTCCATTCCGCCATGAGAGAGAGAGAGACGTGTATCTGCCTAGGACTCATGAGGTCCATCTACCGGTCCCTTGTCCTCCAGTCCGCCAGGAGTGAGAGAGAGAGAGAGAGAGAGAGACATGTATGTCCCTACGACTCGTGAGGTTCATCTACTAGTCCCTGGTCCTCTGGTCCGCCAGGAAAGAGAGAGACACACAAATCTGCCTAGGACTCATGACATCCATTTACTAGTCCCTTGTCCTCCATTCCGCCATGAGAGAGAGAAAGGGAGACATGCTTCTGCCTAGGACTCATGAGATCCATCTACTGGTCCCTTGTCCTCCAGTCCGCCAGGAGAGAGAGAGAGAGAGAGACACACACATCTGCCTAGGACTCCTGAGGTCCATCTACCAGTCCCTTGTCCTCCATTCCGCCATGCGAGAGCGAGACACACATATCTGTCTACGACTTATGAGGTCCATCTAGCATTCCCTTGTCCTTCGGTCCGCCAGAAGGGTGAGAGACACACACATCTGCCTAGATCTCATGAAGTCCCTCTACTGGCCCCTTGTCCTCCAGTCCGCCATGAGAGAGAGAGGTACACACGTATCTGTCTACGACTCACGAGGTCCATCTACAATTCCCTTGTCCTCCAGTCCGCCATGAGAAAGGGGGAAGACATATCTGCCTATGACGCTTATGTTCCTATCAGTCCCTTTGACTTCCAGGCCGCACCGTATGAGATTAATATGAAGTGGCTATGACTCATCGCATCCACCTACCAGTCACTATAACCCGGAATTCAGATCTTCGAGTTGGGGGTCCAAACCTTCCTCTTGGTCCTCCTCCACCACCTCCACCTCCCATTGGTCCAGGTTTACCAGAGGATCGAGGATACTCTACACGTAGCTTGGAGTTCCCATATTCATATCCATTCCTTCCATAGACAGCATCATCTGCATCCCTAAGAGAAGAGAGCAAAGACCTCCTTACCAAAGAACACCTGGTGGACACAGGTTGGACATCCTGTATCCATCCATCCCTTGCTGGCGGTCACTGGACTTGATATTATACCATAAAATGTAGTGTCCAACAAATCGAATGTGATTCGACTTGCCAAATACCATCCAAAAACTCACCGTGGGTCCTCAAATCGGATGAAGGCAAAAGGGACAGTTCCTCTATTGTTCTTCAATTCAATTTCACGAATTTTTCCATATTTGAAGAAGAGATCCTCAATGTCTCTTTCCTGGACATCCATGGGAAGATTCCCCACATAGATGCGACCATCAGACATGGCTGTTAAGTGGGTGGCACTGTTGACAGAGAATGGAGGCATCCGCAGACTTTAAGATCACGTCTTCACTCATTAAAGGCTGGAAGTGGCCTTTATCCTATACCTAGTTCCAAAATTCAGTCCATCCACTGCCAATTCCTATTTTAGATCAAACTAAATCTCTAAACTGGGGATGCAGCCACAAAAATGGTAAATGAGTTCCAGAAAAAAGCAGGCAAAGAACCTTGGATCCAAGTCTGAAAGCTTAAAAATACAGAGTGATCAGTGTTTACATTTTTTTAATAAAGCCCAATATGCTGATGACACTAGAATGATAAACATTATGTGGAGAGTACCTAAAAAGGAACACAAACATTTAGCAATGTAATTACAAATGCCTTCTATAACTGTGTGTAAATAGAAAATATTGAATACAAATGTGAGTGAAAGTTGTACGAGCAGGAAGTGAGCCATGTGATGCCATTGCTGCTTTTTCTGCTATTTTTGGTGTATCCGGCTGTAGAAAATGGAAATTTCTGTAATCACCAATCCATTATGGGATATCTCCAACATGTTGCCATCTACAGTAACTTCTGGTAGCATTTTGTATCTGTGATTCTACTGCAATCAGTTCCAGTGTTTGCTTTGGTGACAATATGAAGTTTAGCTTAAAGCTGGAGTAGGTAATGTTGGGGAGCTAGCAAGATTTGAAAGTGGCACTCTGTCCTGGCTTCTCCCCCTCTGGTTTTGCTCAATGCATGATCCAAGGCTTTCTTATAAGAAATTAACAACTTCATTTTGGTCTGAACGTTTGGATTGGTTAGAGTTTTTACATATTTACAATAAACTGAGGGGTCTAACTTTATTTCTTATTGTTCATGATTACAAAATATATTGACTATTATCTGGGCGAGGAACCACTTCACCCAGAGTAAAAAAAAAAAATAAAAAAAAAATGTCTGTGCAAGATTTAACAGATCTGTGATCAAATTGTCCAGACCTGTGTAATATGTGAAAGATAACTTATGTAATTAATCTAAAGTTTATGACTGAAACCAACAACGGAGAAAGTTTATAAATAGGATACATTAAATATTCTGATATTTGACTGCACCTACCAGTGCACAAATCACCATGTTTTTATTTTCCAGTTTAAAGATATGCAGGTCTTGCATCATGTGTGTGTAATGTAAAGGATATATAGTTACTAAACTGAACAGTTGTATCGGCACTCACATCACAGACCTGGTAAGCAAACACATTATCATGGCATCCTATGATAGTTTCTCTTGTTGTTGCTCGATATCTTGGTTTTAATTATTCTGGGTATGCATTTCTGACCTCATTAGTGCAAAAAAAAAAAAAACCAAACAAAAGAAAAAAAAACTGTGTCCCCGTAAATCCCTTTTCCTTTCAAGCATTTCAGCATGTTTTCTGGAGCAGCACTATTGTCCAAACAGCACTACTATAAATGAATGGAATATACGGTTTACATTAGTAAATGCCAACATGGCGCCTTTTCCCCAAGATGCTCCCTTTCCCTATTATTTACACGTACACTTTCAGTTTTCTAATTAGTAAACTGTATGGCAAGCATGTCTGAAAACACAATCAATCAACATTCGTACCACAATTCCTAAATTAAACATATTATCTGTTCATCGCTGTGGATTATTTTCTGATGAACAAACTCAAGGCATCATAAAAGCACAAGACAAAATTCTAAGAAAGCAGGATTAATCAAGGAGCAATACAATCATGCAAGCAATCTAAAATGAGAAATTGTAAGTTTGAAACTGTGTACAAACAACGAAATAAAGAAAAAAGATGATATACATTTATATATATGACATTACATGTCATTACATGTGACTCTTCGTGGAAATGTGTTAGCTTGACTGACAATGGAATTTTTTTTAATATATATTTCAGAATAAAAGATCATACTTGTTATCAATCCCTTAGTTTAGATGTTTTAAACAACTAAGATTTTCTGACCAAATATGCCGCTTTCCAACTAAATTTTCTTTCCACCAATCCAGTACGCTTTTTTTCTTTGTACTTCGTTCCCAGGCCTACTCGTAATTGCAAACAATTCGTGAACCAACACAACCAGTTTGCTATTTAAAGGGTAATTACGGCAGATTAAAAAGCCGCAGTGTCCTTGATAATATCAATGACTGGAGTTTAATAGTCTGCTGTAATTTCAGGTGCAATAAACTTACTATTAGCCTTTAGCTTAACGCAAATTATTAAGGCTACAACTACAGCGGTTGTCAAGCTAGCACTAGCCAACGAGGCTGGCCATGCAAGTGGTAAAGAGTGTAATCTGTGACGAAAAATTTGTTTTTGTTTTTTTTAAATCCGTGCAGTTCATTGTTGTTTAATTACACGTTCACCGTGCACGAAAGCGTGATACTCAAACCAGCCAATTTCACACAACAGACCAGTCTCTTTGTTAGTGAAATGAGGTTAGCTAGTGCAGCTAAATAGCTTCTGCTGCGACTAAAATGTACCAAATTATTGTAGTAATTTACGATAAAGCCAAAGGGTAACGCATGTCATATGCGTGTAGAAAACAAGATAGCATGCAATAAAAAGTACGATTACCCTTATAAGCAAGTAATTATGCCTTTTGTTGTAGAATTTATGCTACCAGTCCGTGCACCGTGCTGCTTCCGTGTTAGCGATATTGTGGAGGGGCGGTAAACTTCTTCTTCTACATCGTAAATCCGGCAGACAGCAGCCAAGAAGCAGTGTTTTGTTGCCTCCTTCCGTCAATGTAGCATGGATATTTGCTTCCGCCAAGAAATGTTTTTTTTTTTTATGTCTGTCTACCTGTTTGTCTGTATGTTAGCAACTTCTCGCAAAAAAACTACAGGATGAATCTTTATTATCTTTTTTTCTGACGATGAGTCTTTGCCTGACTTATTCCATTTAACTTTGGGAGAGATCCAGATCTCTAGGATTCAGGATTTTTTTTAAATGATTTTTTTTTTTTTATCATTGCGAGATAGAGCTATTCCCAGTATATATACATAAAACTCCAAAATAAATGGTCTGGGTGCTTGGCCACAAAAAAATACAGGAGAATTTCCAAACAGGTTTTACAAATTGTGAATGATAGATCTGAATACTACAGGAAAATAAGGGGACTTTTGAATTTTAATCAATGAAAGACAGCAAGTTTAAATATAAACATGAAACAAACACCACAATTGAGCAAACACACTGTGGATTTGTTATAAATAAATCTAGATGATAGTGTACAGAAATAAAATGAATGTAGGATGATAACATAGGGTGGAAATCACAGTTTGGGTGGAAATGAGCTACATGGTGGAAGTCTGTGCTCTGCTCTGTGCAATATGTTACAACCATAGACTGTAGGCTATGACGCAAACTTAAAAATTGGACAAAGTTTAACTCAGTAACCCTTGAAGCACATCACAGAGAGAGCATACATGAGCTTGGGACATCACAGTAATATTCACAGTAAACAAAACTCATACAGCCACACTGCAAATACATCACATACCCACATACCCCTCATCTCAGCCATGTATTTATAGTCTGAAATCTCAGCCATTCATTTATAGTCTGAAATCGCTCAGTCCGATGAAGGGTCACGGGGGAGCTGGAGCCTATCCCAGCAGTCTTTAGGCGAAAGGCAGGGTACACCCTGGATAGGTCGCCATTCATCGTAGGGCCACACAGAAACAAAAAACCACTCACTCCAGTGGGCAATTTATAGTAACCCATTAACCTAACATGCCTGTCTTTGGACAGTGGGAGGAAGCTGGAGTACCGGGGAGAGAACCCAAAGATACAAGAGGAAAACATGCAAACTCTACACAGAAAGGCCACTGTCCAGGCCTACCTCAGGCAAAGATGAAACCAGCAACCTTCTTACTGTGAGGCCACAGTGCCAACTACTATGCCGCCGTGCAGCCCCAACCATGCACAGTTGGTACTAATTCCTCTTTCAAGCAAAATCTGGTTGCAAGTCATATGACAAACTGTCACAGACTGTAAAAATATTGCAACACAGACTGTTACTGACGTTATGCAACATCCAGCTGGCAGATTCTAAGCAAATAAAAAAATGTTGTAATATATATGGAGATCACTTATCTATCTATCGATCTGTCTGTCTGTCTGTCTGTCTATCTAACTATCTATCTATCTATCTATCTATCTATCTAGAATAAAATAAAATAAAATAAAATAAAATAAAATAAAATAAAATAAAATAAATAGAATAGAATAGAATAGAATAGAATAGAATAGAATAGAATAGAATAGAATAGAATTATTTATCCCCCATGGGGAAATCTGAGTGTTATTTGTGTTAATTTTTTCAGTGACGGGTTGAGGTTGCATTCAGTAAGTTTAACAAATATCTGTTTAACACAAAAATCTAATAAAACGTTAAGAATCACAGTTCCCAGGCAGGACATAAGACACTGCACAAAAGATTGGCAGAGTATAGTTTTTCCTGAAATGGAATGTTGTATATAAATGCTGATGAGAATTTATGTTAATGACCAAAATAAAGATACAAATGGTGCAAAATTCTACATTGAACTACTCCTGTGAGATAACCAAGGACTAGAACTTTAAATGGCTGACTGAATGAGATATTTAAGACATAGACAGTGTACCACGTTTGTGTGATGCAAGTTTTTGAGTTGGCTGTTGTAATTGTTGTGCCAACTTGGAAAAAAGTGTTCCTCGGATATTTTTTGACAAAACTGGATGGAATATTATCAGACCATTTGAAAGAATATTGTCTATGGTATGGCCTTGGTTGGTTGGTTGGAAGCACCAAACATCAGGAACATTTTCTTTTCAAGAAATGTTACAAGACATACTTTCCATGACAGAGTACTGTGCAAGTAGAAATATAAAATAAATGAAGTCATATCACTTTCTGCATACTGTCACAAAATGTGGATTATTTCAACATAGTTGAAATGATTTTGTTTAGAGATTGTAGTGGTTGTAGTTAAATATAACTTTAATGACAAGTGGAGACTTGTGAGCATTTATTATTTTTTATTTGCATGATAAATAACCCCCATAAAATTAGCCTGACAGGCCAGAGGGGAAAAAAACCGCCTCGTATCGCGCGTGCTGTGACACGTGAGAAGCTCCGCCCATCGACCCGAGGCGACATCCAGCTATTTCAGAGCGCGCGTTCATTACACAACATAAACGGCATAGCTAAAAGATCTGTTGCAGTTTGTAGTCACTGTGTGAGTTGAGAAAAAAAATGTCGTACACAAAGTTTGCAGCATCTCTTATACGGGCAAACCCAGGCGGTATCAGCAAACTTCGCATCTCACCGGCAAGATGTCGATCAACTATCGCATCTCCGAAGAGCCAGGAAGAGAAAGAGCAAGACATGGATGCGTGCACCGTGGTGGAGGCTGTGCCGGTCGAACTAATCAGCCAGACCAGAAGTGTTAGAAAACCGCAGTTGAATAAAATTGATATCGACTTCGACAACACACAGGAAGCCTACAAAAGCAAAGGCAACATGGAGCTGATCAGAAGTCTGCTCGTCTTCAAGCTTTGCACAATTGACATCCTCGTTGAAAAAAACAAAGAGGTGAGTTAATTTCTTTTACGCTTTTGCAGGCGAAGAGATGGAAATATGCATAAACTTGTATATGAATAATGAATAAATAGATTAAATAAGTTCTGGTATGATCTTTTTCAGTTGATGGACATGAGCAGGAAGCTGCTTGGTCAGCGCTTGTTTGAGAAGCTGATGAAGATGACCTTCTATGGTCAGTTTGTGGCTGGGGAGGACCACAACTCCATCAAACCTTTAATCCAGAAGAACCAGGCGTTTGGTGTGGGGGCAGTTTTGGACTACAGTGTGGAGGAGGACTTGACTCAAGAGGAGGCAGAGAAAAAGGAAATGGAGTCAGTAATCTCTACATGTGCTTTAGTCATCTGCGTTGTAGGGCCACTAAGGCTTCTTTTGTCACAGTGTATCATTTTCATGCATTGCAGTCTAAAGCAAGCAGTATTTTAAAATTGTAAGTCATTTTATTTATACTACTTTTGCATCAGATTAGGAGCCATTTACACAGGGTTAGGTAAATGATCAAATTCATAAAAAAAAAAAAAAAACAGCTGGGATTTGATTGCTTCTATAGTTAAGGCCAATATAAGTGCACCACAACTATCCATGCCTGGCTGTAATATGAGCAGCACACTGGGAAGATCAGTTGCAGGTATACAAAAAAAAAGTACTGATGAACTAATTGTGAGGATTTTATTTTTAAATCAAATCAAATATAGTTCTTATTTTAGGAAGCACTTTTCATGCAGAGCAACACAAAGTGCTTACATTATAGAAACTAGCCATGCATTTTTATGGTAAGGATATTATGAAGAATCTGGGAAAATTAGCAAACTTGTTTGTTCAGCATCAGTTCTGTAACTGTATATGACTTCATGATTAGTTCAATCTCCATTTTTATTAGACTGTAAGTAAACATCTTATATTCACATCAGTGCTTTTTAAAGGTCACTGGGCTTGGATATTGTAAAGTACACATGATAAGACCCTGCAGTTAATTTTCCCCATGATTTTACTATAGTAGCAGGATTAAAGATGAGCCATAACACAGGTGGAATGGCATATTTATATGCAACACTGACATTTAAGTATGGGTAAAATCCTGGTTGGATAACGTAAGTTTTATACTCTAGTAACTTTTAACGGTGTATTTTTATTTACATTCATAATTTCTAAAATATTCTAGTGGGCTGTACTTTGATATCGGTTAGTTCTTATTTTATCATCTGGGCTATGGCTTCTGTTATGCTTCCTATTAAAGTCACCTGAGTTCTGTAATGTATAGTTAGTTTGGCCCTCATAAAACACTATCAATGTGTTCTGTTTATTTCCAAGTATCCAAACAGCACTTGTCCTCTATTGGTTGGCTAGGAGACACACCTCTCTTCTGATTGGTTGAGCGGGGGGTTCAGCTGGAGGAGTGGAAAAGATGAGAAAGCTCCAAACCCTTCACTAAAATGCTGGGTCATTTTATTAAACAGGCACAAGAGAGTGTTGTGCAATACCCTGTGCAGGAAGCAAACATTTCTTTATCTATTAAATGTAATTTTATAAACCATTACATCATTTTCTGATTAAGATTTTCATTCATTTTGTTAGTAGTCTACTCTCTTTCAAAATATAGTTTGATAACATATGACTCTAAAATGAATACACTTTTCTGACATGACTAGAGCAGGGTGTTGCCATCAGAACAGCATAAGGGTTCAGCATGACTTGTTAAAAGACAAACACAAGCTTTTTTATTACATGCAACTTTTTATCTTTAACAATCTAAGTTTTATGTTGCAGTAGAAAAAAAAAACTAAATGAATTTTATGTCATACCTTTATCAAGAAATTTTGGCAAATTTCTTGATATATGATGCCATAACAGTAACATGAGATGTTATATAACTAAGAAATGACTGTTTTATTTGTTTTTGGAAAAGGTAACCATGACAGATGGATTTTTTTTTTTACTGTTCTGTCTCTTTCTCTTTTAGTTCATGTGTTTCTGAGGCAGAGAAAGAAAGTCCAGGTATGAACTTTGAATAAAAAAATCTGGAGATATATATTTGTTTTAATTGTAAGTTTTGTAACATATTGGATTTTGCTTCATGGATTAAAGAGCTGCTGTGCAGTTGACAACCTAAACTACTGGCTTGCTTGGTTGTCCAGTTGGTTGACCTGACTGCAATTTAAGTCCAAGCTTTGCCATGGTTGGTATGCCAGTATGTTCTGTGACTATGTCAGAGGACTGGATAGCGCTGGTTATGGCTGGAACTCACAAGATATCAAATTTCCAGCAATGGTTAGTCCATTGACATGAAGCTTGGTTCATGCAGTTCAGGTTTATGATGCAATCCTAATGGATTCTGTGGAGAACATGATTTTCATAAAACTTATCTGGCGGTTGTATCAAAGATAACTGAAGTTCCACGATGATATTGTTGGGAAGTAACTATTTTTTGGGTTTTATTTAAGAACTACTTTCCATTTCATTAAGATGCCTTGTAAGCATCTACAAAAAACAGCTATAATTACTTTCTTCTCTTCAGGGGCTGATCATCGTGAGAAGAAGTACAAGGCCCATCGTCAGTTTGGGGACAGGCGTGGGGGAGTTATCAGTGCTCGCACCTACTTCTATGCTGACGAAGCCAAATGTGACAACCAAATGGAGACATTCATAAACTGCATTAAAGCTTCCGGTAAGTGCATTTCTCAGGAAGCTATTAAAAAACAAACAAGAAGCATTAAAATGGCAATAAATATTTAAAAAAACAAAAAAAAAAACTGTTTAATGAATTGTAGCCACAAACAGCTTCCTGAAAACATTTTCTTAATTTCAGGTGGAGCTTCCACAGATGGATTTTCTGCCATCAAAATGACTGCACTAGGACGCCCGCAGTTCCTTGTAAGATTATCTTCACAAGTTCCAAGTATTACCTTGAAGTTTATGTGATAAAATTTACACTGTTATAAATTGTATCAATTTGGTGATAACAGGTTTTTGTAATTATTCTTGTGCAGTAGGTTTTTATTGAAGGAAAATAGAAAAATAAGTAAGTTTTGACTGCGGGTTCCGTTTTTGTTTCGAGCTTTAATGTAAGCGTTGCTTCACTTTCTGTAGTAAGACAATAATTTTTCAACTGTTAATTTCATCTCAATCAGTATCACAAATGCAGTTTATGGAAGCTGAATATTTCATGTTTTGTTCTGTGTTTGAACAGCTTCAGTTTTCAGAGGTTCTGGTTAAATGGAGAAGATTCTTTAACTTCCTTGCAGCACAACAGGGAAAATCTGACATGACTGTTTTGGAACAAAAGCTGGAACTGGAGCAGCTCAAGGTTTGTCAAGTCTTCAGTGTAATTCATGCATGCTAATGGAAAGCTGGTTTCTGATTGGTTATAAGATATTAATGCATGCTCCTGATTTCAAAACTATTTGAGTTCATTTATTTATGAAGTGAATTTTATTTATTTGCTTATTTATTTATTTATTTATTATCATTGTTAAAATGTGTTCCTGTAGGAAAATTTGGCTCAGCTGGGAGTTGGAGCCAAAGATGACATTGAGAACTGGTTTACGGGAGAGAAGCTGGGTTTGTCAGGGTACGTTGGTCACTCACTCAATGTGGTTTTGTACCGATACTGGCTTTAGTAATCTGGATACAATCTTTTACGTCTTGAGAGTTTTTGCCTCTGTATTGAATTTTTCCCTTTACATTATTTCCAGAACGATAGATCTGCTGGACTGGAACAGCTTGATAAATGATACAACAAAAATCTTCAATCTGCTTATGGTGCCAAATCTTGAGGTAAGGTGTACAAGTAGCATCAACAGTTTGGCCAAAATCATTAGTAGTGATGTCTATTTACGGTTGGCTGTTACAGTCTGAATGTGGCAGTCCTGATCCAGAAATGTACATAAAACTAGACAGTGAAAGTGAAACTAATTTTAATAGAAAGAAGTGAGTAAGTGACATTATCTTAGCCTCATTATTTTATGGGAACAAGTTGGACCAAACTTATTAGTTACAGAAACAGATCTACTTCTCAAAAGACAAGAACTGGAAGTGCTTTCTAAATTCCTCTTATCATTTAGTAGTTTTTCAGATTATAATATGAAGTATTCACAAAAAACATGACAGTCTGAAAACAACTGACTACTTCCCTGCCGGTTACAAATTGTTTATTTGGTTTATTTTGCGAATAAACAAAGCTAATACCACTAAGTCTACTTTTTTGTTTTGGTTTTGTAGACTGGTCAACTGGAACCTTTGCTGAACAAGTTTACAGCAGAGGAAGAGAGACAGATGAAGAGAATGCTGCAGAGAGTGGACATTCTGGCAAAGGTGGGGCCACCACAAATATTAGTTATCTAACATGCATACTTTCTGTTTCCCCCAGAACACTTTAAAGAAATAAAAAAATGATGTACTGTGAAATGGCACTGCATGTTAGGACTGCTTGTTTGCTTTGGAATCAGTTGGATTGCTTCGGCTGACGGGGGATGGAAAGTGATAAGATATGCCTTCAGATGTGCTGTGCTTATTTTTTACTCTCCATAATTTCTTTTCCTTTTTATCAACATTTGAAACAAATAACCCTTTCATGCATGAATTAATAAAAACAATGCAACATTTTTTCAATACAATCTTTTACGTCTGCAGGCATATGCAATGATACTTTTGTTTTCTTTATTAGTGATATTTAGAATTAATCATAATTTATTTTAATGTATTCTATAAAATATTTATAAAGTAATATACAATCATAAATATGTAAATCTATAAAATATAGCAGTATAATTTTCTTTTCATATTTATCACAACAACAAACTTGTGTAACTACGTTATGTTCAATTATATCATATATTTATTTGTTCTCTAGTGAGTGGAAACATATTGGATGACTCATTACATCCACTGAAGTGGTTTATTTACTAAAATACCATCTTCAATCATGAATCTGCAAGAAAAAATCTTATAAATAGGTGTCCACTACAGGGCCACTAAGGGTTAATCATGTTAAATTCAAAGGTGCTTTTGCAGTTTTGGAAGAACCAGTGCTGATATGCTCTTTGTGTGTCTCAGCATGCTCTAGAGAACGGGGTGAGGTTGATGGTGGATGCCGAGCAGACGTACTTCCAACCAGCTATTAGTCGTCTGACCCTGGAGATGCAGAGGAAATTTAACAGAGAAAAGCCAGTGATTTTCAACACTTACCAGTGTTACCTCAAGGTGAATCAACAGATCCTTTATCAGTTACCATGATGTGCTTTAACACTAATGAATCATCATGTTTGTTTCTTTGTCCGTTAGGAAGCGTATGACAATGTAGCTGTGGATGTTGAGCTGTCCCGAAGAGAAGCCTGGTACTTTGGGGCCAAACTTGTCCGTGGAGCATACATGTACCAAGAAAGGGCCAGGGCTCAGGAGATCGGCTATGAAGATCCAATAAACCCAGACTATGAAGCCACCAACAGGATGTATCATAAGTAAGTCAGGAATTATTGTCAATATCCTTTTGTTTAAGCCAAAGACAGTTTAAATTCTGACCATCTGCTGTTTTATTTGTCCAGATGTTTGGAGTATGTGCTGGAGGAGATTGAACACAGCAGGAAAGCAAATGTCATGGTTGCTTCTCACAACGAGGACACAGTGAAGTTCACCCTCGAGAAGTACGTTTTATCGCAGACGTGCATTTAAATAGCAAAGTTTTTTTGTTTTATAAATGTTTATAATGAAACTAGATCCGGTTTCTGTTTGAACATACAGAAAAGCTTCAAAGCTTTCATTCATAAAGGATTAACCACATTGGATTTAAGTATTGCCTTGAACATATTCCTTTTAAACTTTCCAAAGCAATTATGTGGTTTTCCAAATGAGATTACCACAACAATGGTGGAATAATACACTCAAACATCCAGTTATGTAACAACCCTTTTTACAATTTTTCTGTTTTTCAGGATGAATGAAATGGGCCTCTTGCCCACTGACAATAAGGTTTATTTTGGACAGCTCCTCGGCATGTGTGACCAGATCAGCTTCCCGCTAGGTATGTTTTACTCAGCTCGGTTACTTAAAGCAAATAACATGTTATGAAATCAGGGAGGCTTTCGTCATGGGGTCAGGTGGCCACAGTGGCTCCACTCAACCATAGACACTGCAGATGTCAGCCTTTTCCAGAACCAGGCAGCACTGGTCTATCTGTAGATGTGTAATGTGAAAACAGGAGGGGGGTGGGGTCGTTGGGGGTAAGCTGTCAGGTTGAACATGAATATATATCCACATCATTACCAGTGACACCAGGTCAACACGGTGTTATACTGTGTAAGGTATTTGCATGTCCATGGTGTGTATGGCAGTGTACAACATATATTTGTATATTCCCTCATGTAAAGCATTCCACTTAAAATAATCAAGACACAGAAAATTGTACAGGTGTCAAAGGCCCTGAACTTCGGTGTCAAGACTCCTGAAAAAAGACCAGTCAGACCGTTTGGAATAACATACATTTATACATTAGTGTCATCTTAAACCCTCTTCCAACATGCAGAGCACTCAGTTAAACATAACGTGTCACCAGAAAAACTCCTTTGGCGTTGAAGCAGTAATGCAGTCTGGTGAAGCCAAATGAATATTTGTGCATCTTGTTCAGAACAATCCGGTTCTGAACTGCTGATGTCACCTGAACAAAAAGCCGAACTCTGCAACAGTGGGCCTTCAATGAAATTAGATTCTCAGGAGTATTTTTTCCCATTTTTAGCCAAATAATTTGAGACCAAAGATCCTGCTTGATGTTTGCTACAGTTTACAATTGGCTGTTTCTCTTCACATCCCACAAAGATATTAATCCCCAGGTAAAGTTAAAGATTAGTCTTAATTTGGTAAAAACTATCTTTGCTACTGCAGTTAAAAAACAAAACAAACAACTAAAAGCACTGAGCACAGACCTCTGCCAAGCAGCTCATTTCCACCCATATTGGGATTTCCATCCTATGTTGCAGTGCTACATTCATTTAATATGGATACACTATTAGACTCATTGATAATGTGAAGTTTGTTGCATATTTTTATCTGAATTTGTTGTCTTGCAGTGATTCCTGTTTTACATCATAGTTTCCAGAATTTTGCAGGCATCCAGATCTTTCTTTGATATTTGGTAAAACCTGTTGGAAACTTCTTCTGTAATTTTTAGTCAAGCACCCTGAGAATTTACTGTAGAGTTATATACATATATATTGAAAACAGCCCTATCCTCACAATGATAAATAATCCCTCAAAAAAATATCTGGATCCAGGTAGTTTTGGATCACTCCCAAAACTTAATGGAATAAAAGTTAGACAAAGACCAATTAACTGGGAAAAAATCATAAAAATGCAGGCAGTAGTTTTTTGCATAAAGTTGCGAACAAACAGACAAACCATTTCCAACATAACCAGTAAAAACAACTGCAGCCACCTCCTTAAACCAGCAACAACAACATAAGTAAGAAGCCAGTCAGTTTTTATAACACAGACCAAATTAAATAATCTAGTATGAACTGGATATTTTCTGGTGAACCAAACTACTTGTGGCATGCTTTACACAAATACAGAAATATCAGTAGTTCCGTTAAAATGTTGTTTAACTTAACTCTGTGTATGTCGAAAATATCACTTTTTTATGTGCCACATATTTGAAAAAGACATCAATATAATATTAATTCCTACTTATTTAAACACTTCATATTAAAAACAAATTGCTGCCTCATTTAAATTTGCTGCAGAATGACAATCCTCCATTTGTTTTGCTGTGATTAAGATCATGTTGGCAAATACAGGCATGGTGGTTACAGTTTAAATGACTTAAAAACATATTTATATATTTGTGTTTCAAACAGGTCAAGCAGGTTTTCCAGTTTACAAGTATGTTCCTTACGGCCCCGTCAATGAGGTGATTCCATATCTGTCCCGCCGTGCTCAAGAAAACCGGGGCTTCATGAAGGGATCCCAGAGAGAGCGCAGCTTGTTGTGGAAGGAGCTGAGACGAAGGTTGTTGGGTGGGCAGATTGTCTACACGCCAGTCTACTGAGTGGCAGGACCACGATATAAAGACTTTATGATATGTCTCTAACCATTCCACTATATTTTAGTGCACCACTATCTACTAGCTGCTCTTTGTAGTGGAGGGTCAACGTCTCTTGTTAAGGTTGGTGAGATAATCTACTAGCAAGAAATGCATTTATGTTGTACTGACTGGCATTTCAGTGGGCTGCTGATGAAAACATTTGTTTTGTTTTTAGATTCTGATGCAATAAAGTAGTTTTTAAAACATTGTTTTATCAGAACATTAAATCAGTTCATGCACTTCTGCTATAAGCAGTGATTGATAGAATTTAGTTGTGTTTTAATGAGTTTACTTTTACATATAGAAAACACAAAAATTGGATCTTTCTTTTTTTAGTTTTTTTAAATAAAATTTATTTATGTTTCCAAATCCTTTGTACAAGAAGAGTGGAAGAAGAGTATATTGTGTATGTTTAATTGCCAAAAGTGACTGTTTTACGTAAAAATATTTTGGTGTGTTACTCCAATTAAATTCTTTGTATACTTTTCAGCAAACTCTAGTGCCTTGTGATTTTTTTTTTTTGACAAAAATAACTGGAGGCAATCAAATCCTTTGTAACTTGGTTGTTTTTATGACTGTAAACCACTCCATGGGGGTCACAGTGTTTTAATTAGCATGTTAATTGTTGATCTCCTGCATTGCTGTATTTACTAGACACTGTGCAGAATAATTAAAATGATGTGACAAAAGTGATTTGTGCCGTTTCTTTTTCTTTTTTTTTTTTCCTTTTAATAATCAGTATTGGTTTTAATCTATCATTTCATCAGTTAACAGCACAAATTTCTCAAAGAGTAGGTGAAATGGAAACTTGTGCATTGGATGTTGACACACTGGTCCATTTCAGTGAAGATTTATGCCTCACTGCTTAAATTGTTGACACATGCCTGATGATCATAATAATTCTCTGAAATAAAGAGATCTTTTCATCAAGCAGTGACAGCAGCTGTTCAGTGCAGGAAAATAGGAACCTCTGTTCTAACATGTTCTAGAAACACGGGGTGGTTCAAGAAGCTTCACCCAACTCTTCTGAGAAACACCTGCAATGTTGCATACTCTGTGCAAAATGTGAAACTAAAAACTCTTTGTTACTGTGTATGTGTGTGTGTGTATGTTGTGTAGTTGTTGCCCTCTGAAAGGCAATATCTGCTTTAATCCTTTTTTCCAAATGTAGCATTAAAAACATAAATAATATTTAGTGCTGTATTATAAATGTGGCATTACATTGAGAACAAGAACTCCATTAAATGTCTAACTTTCTAATGTTACCACATAATTTATTATCTTATGACTTATAATTCCTGTCAGTGACACTGTGTTAAAATCAAACATCAGTTAACAAGGTTAACAGGCATTTTACAGTTTTTGATGTGGATTTAATTTGATTTAAACAAAGATTATTCAAGCACAGTAATTTTCTAAGCTTTGATAAGAAATTTGTTATTGTAGAAAACATTATTTTCCCCCCACTTTAAAATCAATTTTGAATGTTCAGTTTTGAGTTGTGGATGATTAAATAAAGTTTATTTGAATGAGACTGATTTGTTTTACTCTTTTTGGGACATGAGCTGAGCTTAAGACTATCAAGCTGTTTTCAATATTTAATTTGTTTGAATATCTCTGCCTTAAAATTCAGCAAACCACAGTTCCTGCCACTATGTGCAACATTCTGCAACCACACTATAACCTTGGTCTTGTCCTGAAGTGAAGCAAATCATCTGACTGTCCTCTGACGTCGTTCACTGACGGTGTGTTAGCTTTGTTCCCACACACACTTTGTTCCCACATGCCAGATCTCTCTGTCCTGATGAAATGAGAACTGTTTGGACATGGGAAGATGAGTTATCAGCTCAGGTAGCACTTGTACTCAGTCAGTTATTGAATCAGGAAGAACCACCACTCTGCCCCAAATTACCCAGTTAGGCTGAGACCAGACACAAGCAGTGTACAGGACATTATATTTAATGTTGTGACACTTTCAACCAAACAATTTGAGTTACATGCTAGAGATTTGTACAGTTCAGTTTTTGCTGAGACAAATTCATAAGTACATTTACTTTTGATTTAATCAAATTGTTTGAATGCTACTGCAGTTAATGAAGTTATTCTATTTTTGTGTCACATATGTCACTTGCAGCCATCAGATGGTGCTCACACAGAGGACTGTAATTATGTGATAACATCCATTTTTAAGTCTCATACAGTCTTGTCATGTAACTTGACTCATAGACTTATTATACTAGACACAATTAGTGTTTAAAACAATAATGTCTTCAGTTATTCATATTAGATCTTGTTGCATCTTTGTGATATAACTTAACTAATATAATTTGTAGTTCAAAAACACTTTCGCACAAAAATGAATCCATAATAAATGATGAGTTTAAAATAACACCACTCTTTGCAATACTTTATAAACCTTTTGATAAGTTGTCATTGATTATAAAGATTTATAAAGAGCTTTCTGAGCCATTATTGGCACATTATAATATACCATGGTTGGATTTTAAGAGCATTTTTTAACAAACATTTAACATTTTAACAAAGGGAGAAATTAGCAGGCTACAGCATATTATATATATATATATATATATATATATAAGCGACTGGAAGCCAATGATTCACTGTGGCGACCCTTTCAGGAGAAAAAGCAGAAAGACAAACACCAACATTCAACGTACTGAATTTCATATTTACCCCATGAAGCAATAAAATAAACCAGGATAACATGTATTTGTTGAAAATATTTCAATTGCTTTATTACTGTTGATCTAAACGGTCACATCAATGTGCAACAATAAAGTATTACAGCATCTAAAACTGCAATAAAAAATCAGTTAAATAAATAGGAACTGACACATATGTTCTCTAAATGAAAATAAATACAAATCTGCAAAAACAGACTGTCAATTATCCATCCATTTTCTTAACTGCTTGATCTAATTCAGCGTGAGAGGAAGATGGTGCCGATGCCAGCAATCATTGGGCCAAAGGCAGGGGCACAAATTAGCAGTAGAGTGTGGAGCGAATAGAAGCACTTCACCAGAAGTGCTGTTTATAAAATGGTTATGTAATACAGTTTTTGTATGTTAATATATATTTCAATATATATTATTAAATGCATGTTTGAATCGTGACTCAAATATGTAAATAATCTGTTACACAATCAACAACAACAATAAGAAGAAATATCTATCTATCTATCTATCTATCTATCTATCTATCTATCTATCTATCTATCTATCTATCTATCTATCTATCTATCTATCTATCTATCTATCTATCTATCTATCTATCTGTCTATCTCTATATGTGTGTGTGTGTATATATACTGCTCTTGGGGGCCCCCTAGTGATGATTAGTAACAACGACATTTTTCAGCCCACCATGAGGTCTGCTCTCGCTTCTTAAATTTCCTTAACTGCCAAAGGTTTAATTGTTTTTTTTTTTATCCCCTTTAAATTATGTAAATATTCCAACATATCATGTTTATGTACTTTCCCTTTCTTTTTTATACAGTATATTTCCTTTTAAAACAAGATCAGTACCCCTTGTTGATTTGAAAAGTGCTACTGAATACAAATAAAGTTTTACTTATGTTACTTAGTTAAAACAAGAAGAAATACTCTGGTTTTTCTGCTGCTTGTTGAAAATGGAAACTTTTAAGACCCATAGGCATGTTTCAAGTGTCAACATGAGGGCTTGTTGTTGCAAGTGTTCTTTTTCTTATCTGTATTCATCCTTTGTCTCGCATAGCGAGTGGTATCTCACCTATATCTCTTTTCAACCTCTACTTTTTAACACTGCAAGGACTATAGGTTGCTTTTAATCCGGACAAGAGCAGTGCTACAGGGGATGAGAGAGGTAAGGAGGTATCTATTGGGTATAGAAATGGTGACAGCATGTATCATGTTTGTATGTGTCATGTAGGTGCCTACTGGTTAAATAAGCGCCAGTGAGAGTGTTAAACGCTTATATTTTTCTGTGATTATTTTCTCAGGTTTGCATTTGGCCTTAAACCATGTTTTGCATTAAAACAAGTAAATGCAAAGCTGTGGTACGAGGGCTGATTCTATTGGCTTTATTATCCAATGTAGTACTGGTACTCTACTGCTTGACAAATCCAGGCCAAGGGAATATTAGGTAAATATTCAAAACCAAGCATTACTCATTAATGAAAGTCAAATTGCTTAATTATGCTGTATTTTACTTACAGCGAACGACAAGAAGACACATGCCCTCTCAGCATTGCAAAATCAGTGAAGACAAGTTCAGCAGTGCTCTCACAGAGCTTTAAATCTAAGGTGGAGTGTTCTCCCAAAGTGAACATCATGTTCATGAAGACCCATAAAACTGCAAGCAGCACCATCCTCAACATCCTCTTCAGATTTGGAGAAAAACACAAGCTCAAGTTTGCCTTTCCTGATGGACGCAATGACTTTTTCTACCCTTCGCCATTCCAGTGCTCCCAGGTGAAGGATTACAGGCCAGGCAAGTGTTTCAACATTGTTTGCAACCACATGCGCTTCGATCACCAAGAAGTGGCTAAACTCCTTCCTCCAGATGCTGTGTTCTTCACCATCTTACGCGACCCGGTGGATCTCTTTGAGTCGTCCTTCCATTACTACCACATGGCAATACCTCTCACATGGAACATTGATGGGGAAGACAAACTGGCAGAGTTTCTGAAGAGTCCTCTAGTCTATTACAATCCAAATGCTTTTAACTCATTCTATCTTAAAAATTTGCTCTTTTTTGACTTTGGTTTTGATAACAACCTTGAAAGTGATGATCCTCGTGTCATGCAAAACATCCATCATTTATCAAAACAGTTTCATCTGGTCCTCATTGCGGAGTATTTTGAAGAGTCTTTGATTCTGCTGAAGGATTTACTCTGCTTGAAAATGGATGACATCTTGTATTTTAAGCTTAATGCTCGCAAGAGCTCGTCTGTATCTCAGCTGGGGCCTGAGATGAGAGCCAAAGCTTTACACTGGAACGGGGCTGACTGGAGACTCTATCAGCACTTTAATGCAACTTTCTGGGCCAAAGTAGATGCTTATGGGAGAGAAAGAATGAATCAGGAAGTAGAAGAGCTGAGAAAAAGAAATGATAAGATGACTGACATCTGTATTGAAGGTGGATGTGCTGTTGAAGCCAAAAACATAAATAACAGACAGTTTTTGCCTTGGCAACCATTTGGAGAAAAATTCATCATGGGTTACAATATAAACAAAGATATTAATCCTAAATTCAAGAAACTTTGTGAAAAAATGCTCACACCTGAAATACAGTACTTAGCAGACTTGGGGGTAAGCCTGTGGCTTACTAAACTGTGGGGTTGGTTAAATGATAAGATTTATTAACTTACTTCCTATCATTTTTACAACTTGAATTTAATATGCACCAAACAGGGATACCAAACAGGGCTCTGCCAAGGTGAGAACAGAGTTTGAGATACTTGTCGCTATTATAAAGCTTGTCCAAAATGTGCATGGATGAATTTTTTTTTAAAAAAGTGGTAAAACAAACAACTACAATTAAATGCCTATGGTCTCTGTATGCTATTAACTAGACTGTGTACATACTTATTTCTTGAAAATCTTAGCTGCATAGTTATGCTAACTTTTCATTGACATTGCTCTCAAACTGGGTTTGAGTATACTATGTCAACAGTAATACTCTCAGCATAAAATCTGTCAGATTTTTGTAGTTGATATCAGTCTTTTATTATATTAAAAAATTTAAAAAAAAAAAAAATCTTCCATTTATTGTTTTTCTTTTAAGTTAGAAGCACAGTTTAGTGGGTGAGTTGAACTTTCTGTTGATGTCACAATAAAGCCAGAATGTGAAGTCTCTGACAAGAAGATAGGTTTGGAGACCTGGAGCTTATCCACAGCTGCATGAAATGAATTTGAATGTCCCTGGCCTCCTCTAACACAGTTGTTTGCAACATGTTGTCATCATAAACAGTGACCTACGTGTAATTTATTTTCAGGTCAGACATGAGAACTCATTGATGAAATGTCTGAATTTTTAGATTCACAAAAGAACAGACAGATTTTGCTTAACTACCTCTCAGATATGTTTAAAACCATTGATTGATGTTTTATGCATTACAAAAGGGACTGTTTTTTTCTTCTTCCTGCTCCTTTTAGAGCATTGTGGTATATTAATATGTGCTTTTGTTTTGTCCAGTTTTATGTCGCTTGTGCATAGTCATGTGAGAAATAAACTGTCAAACAAAAAGAAAATATGCAAAGGCTAAGTTCGTGTTTTTTAAAATATATATTCAGAAGGGCATTAAACTGGTCACTCTTTCCTTGCAGAATTATCCTTTAAAATGAAGACATACACTCCTATGTTTCTGGGAGTAACTGCAAAACTCTTGTAGAGTATTGTCTGTCTCCCCTATAAGGAGTGCTGAACTCTTGTAAACTAGGTTACTAGACTATGAGGTATAACCAAAACTATTTTGTAAGAATAACAGTGTAAATATATATGACTAGCAATATGTGCATTTTTTAAACTTTTCTTTTATAGCATCACATTCAATAGTTGCAAAGAAATGATAATTGTCAGTTTAGCAGTACTCCTGACTTAAAGCATCTGTTTAAAATCTCAAAACTGAAAGTCTCATTTGTATCCACATCTACTGATTTGTACTTTATATTTCTAACTGCTTAATAAAATGAAAAGGCATGAAATAACCCTCACCTCTGGAATTATCAGTAAATATGGTTCTTAAAAAAGAACATTTTTGTTGCAATACTCTCAAAATTTTTAGGCATGAATTTGTTTTCTTAATTTACATCACAAGTATTTAGAATTAGCCCTTGGTTATTTTATTTCAGGAGTCTTGTGGCATTGCTGCATTTTCCACATTAGTTTATTTTAGAATATTGCTTGATGGATCAAGAGTGAGAACACATGAACATGTACTAGAAAATTCAAACTGTATCTGCTTGGAGGATCAAAACCAGGGGTGTCCAGCTCCAGTCCTGGAGGGCCACAAACCTGCAGACTTTCCAGGTATCTGATGCTACACACCTGACTTAAATTAATAAGTCATTGTGCTGAAATTCATAGACTGTTGGAAAAACTTAATTTGCTCCAGGCATGTTAAAGAGACGCTGAAAACCTGCAGGACAGCAGCCCTTGATTATCAACTTTGGACACCCCTTATCTAGACTGGACACATACATTTATCTGTATACCTATAGATCACAGTTAGAGACATTTCCATTGCAGTTTTTCTCCATGGAGAAAACCAAAACAGAAAACTATGTAGCCAGATAACTTCAGTGATAAATTTCTTAATCAACAGTTTCAGCGTTTGGCTATAACCCCAACTCTGAAAATGCTTGAGTCGAAATGTTTATAAATGTACAGTGATCTATACTTGAAGTACTTGCTTTTTTGTCCATCTCAAGGACTCTTTATTTGTATGAATATTTAACACACTGGTCTACAGTGGATAAAACCTGGTAACTAGAGTTACATGACAAATGACATTAAATTACCTCGGTGTGTAAATATCCAATGTAATCACAATGCTTCCACAATAAGTGCTGCAATATTTACATGTTTGTTTGATGAGAAATTGCCTTTTGAATTTTTTTTTATCGTTGTAA
Source organism: Telmatherina bonti (assembly GCF_933228915.1). NCBI lineage: Eukaryota > Metazoa > Chordata > Actinopteri > Atheriniformes > Telmatherinidae > Telmatherina > Telmatherina bonti. The sequence goes on from NC_136615.1 coordinate 19,941,807, forward strand.
ATGAAAACCATGTAAGGCCTGTGAGACACCAACAAATATTTAATTTACAATCTGCAATCTGCAAGGACAAGGGAATTACAAGTGATAAGTGGGACGAGGCGAAAGGACCCTTCGCTCCATCTTCGTGGTGGTCTGGACCAGTCTGGTCCGTTTTCACAGGTCCTCTGATAGACGGTTCCTTTCTTGGTATGACTTGGAGCACATCGTCCATGTTAATAGCTGCTTGATTCCGGTGTTAAATCCAGGAAGGATGGTAATGGGAACAACACTTGTGCTCCAGCCTTACATAACTCTGGCTCCGTCCCATTACTCTTCTTTATTTTCGTAGCTGTGTTTGATGTGTTTCCATAGTTTCTGTACAAGAGCACATATTAGACACCATTAAACATGTCATATTATGCGCATGGATTGAATAAAAAGAGATTGTATCCAGGGCGTGATTGCTACAGCTAAGCGGTCGAGCTAGCTGAGCTAACGTCAGCGCCGCTTCGCCCTCTGCTCACAAGGTCAAGATCAATAAAACACCAAGAAAAATAGTCTTACCCCGCGATTCATCTGCTCAAAAATCGCGTCACCACCTTGGTCAAATATTCGCTCAAAGAAAATCGCTCCAACCATGATGGTTACAGCAAAGGTAGACGTCCTCCTAAAGAGAAGATTGTAGACAGATTTAGCCAGCGCCATATCGTTGGTGTTTACCGCTCTGCGCAAGACCGGATGCTGCTGTAGGAAACTTCCGCTTGTGTTTTACGACTCCGAGCAGAATGTCCCTTGAAAGATACCGTACGTAAGCGATTTCGTGCATTTTGTATGTATGATGCACAGTCGTTTTCACCCAAATTTATCGAAAAGGACTGGACTTTCATCAGTTATAATTAATTTTTTTACGTTCCTTAAAAGTCACGTAGACCTGGAGTGAATGTTAACGTCTGCTGGTATGACAGTAAGTATGTTTACTGATTATTCAAATGCAGTTTTTCTTCGCTTGGTTGTGGAAGGAAGCAGCCATTGAATCATCACTGTGTTTATGAACATCCTATGCCTGTGAAAAGCCTAGTTGCGTTAACATGGAGCATATGTTATCTTCTATCTATGATATCTTAAAAGTCAAACAGGAAGTCACGCCAAAACAGAAGCATGTTACTAATTTTAAGCCTCCGTAACCTGTAGAGGGCAGCAAAAGAGAGGCGTCTCGAGCTTTTCGTCCTTTATTTCCTTCCTTTTCTCTGGTTTGTAAGTTCTCCCATCCTGCCTCTTTTTTTCATTAAGTTCTTAACCCAATCACCCCAGGTCTCAGCAAAACTGACTGAGACTGTAAAGAAGATGTTGAAGCAACATACATTTAACAAAATGAGATATCTTTCCCTCGAAAGTAGCACACCTGCACATTTATCTATTGTTTTGTTACGATATATCACACTATTATACGATTTGTTATTTAGACTAATTGTGTTTATGACAGCTTATGTAAACAAGGCTCAAATGTGCAGAAAAGACTCCAGTAAAGAATACACCATTGCTCACAGCTCCTGTAACAACCCCTATTTCTACTTAAAATGCATTCCTGGAGATATTGGCTAGGATAACAGACAGAATAATATTTAAAAAAAAGAGCAGATAAAGAGGTATAAAATAGATAACCAAGAAGATGTGGCATTGATAAAATTGATTTTCTTAATAGCAGATGACAAGTGGGTCCCAGTTTGTACCTGTGATAGTTTTGGTTACATGTTAAATCTGTATAGTCTTTGCCTGCGTATGTGACTTGCATGCATTATTCAGATTTCAATTTTTTTATTTTCCAAAGGACAACTTTGTTTAGTTAGTTATTGTTAATAACCAGGGAATACTTTTTTCTGTTTAATGTCTTTCAGGTATTTAAAAGTTAACAGTTCATCGGTCTGAACTACAGCTTTCGGTATGGGGAAAAGGTACTACTGTGACTATTGTGATCGATCCTTTCAGGACAACATGCATAACAGGAAGAAACACCTGAATGGTGTTCAGCATCACAGAGCAAAGAAAGCCTGGTATGACCAATTTAGAGGTGAGCAACGTAAAAATCTCTGCATTTGATAGCTAGTAAATTTGACTGTCTGTTATGGCTATACTGCTATGACATAGTTTTAATTTAACTCATTTTATTAACTAGTCTGTGATATTTTCCATGCATTTATATAATGTAGAAATTATTTAAGATGATAAACAGTACTTATATTTATTTATGAGATTTAGATTTTCCTATACAGCTATTTTAATTTATGGTAGAAGAGTATAAGCAACCATCACAAACAGCATATTTTCACAGACTCTGCAGCTATTCTCTATGATGAGCAAGTAAAGAAACCCTGCCGGAAGTTTCTCCAGAAAGGTAATGGAGCTTTTGTGCCAAATCTTTACTAGGATTTAAAGTTTATGTTTTAATATGTGCAATCTTGTTGCTGCTGCTTTCTTTTCCATTTAGGAATTTGTGATTTTGGCTCAAACTGCAGGTTTTCTCACATGTCCGAAGAGGAACAGTTAAACTTAATGAGGCGAATGGAGGGTAAGCTGTAACCAGATGATGGTGCTCTTTGTCATCAACAAAAGACCCAAATCAATTTTTCTCACTCAGCATTGCATTATATAGAAATGAAAATGATCAAAACATTTTTTACACAATAATAGAACTGCACTCACAATTTCATACATGGATTGCTGCTGTGTTGGACAATCTGGTGATTTGCTGATGGTGTGTTTCAAACTACATTAAATAGCAAGAATGATGCCAAAGCTTACACTTGCTTACAAAAGAAAGCAAGAGTTAAAGAAAGTGATTGTCCACAAATACATGTTACTACTGTCAAGCACATATACAGACTAGTATAAACTACTGTATTTTTTAAAAAGTTATATTTTTCTTTTTCCCCAGATGAAAGGCAGCAAAAAGAAGACTCTGAGGACAGAATGATGCTGGGTCGAAGTATAGAGGAATGGCTGTCTAAATGGGAAAAGAAGCGAGCTGCCCTCAGTACCAAAAAGTATGTTTGTTTTTTTTTCTATCACCTAAGCCTACATGGGTAGCATACCTAATAATTGTTCCTGTTCATTTAATATTCAACCATTCAATTATTTATCTCTGCAGGGATCTAAAAAGTAAGGAAGATATCGAGGAGGTTGAAGCAGGAAGTGAGATACCTCAACAATTGCTCTCCATTCCTGACCTCCCACCCTCACTTCTACCACCTCCTCCAGGCGGATGGAGGGTCAGAGTGAACACTGAATGGGGTTGAGAGACATTGACACAAGGCTTCAGCTCAATGATAAGTGGATACGTGGAGAGAGGAACAGTCGTTTTTAAGAAATGGTGTATTTTTCTTTTTTAAAGTTTTTTTTCTTTTAGCTTCAAAGTGTTGTTGCCATTTTTTAAAAATAAAATATTTAATTTGGCACACCAACGGAAACATCTTTTTATTTTTTGTCTATCTTAGGTATGATTTTATTCATTCTAACAGTTATATTTTATTGTAAGACATTAAGCTGTAACAGTGGCTGATATAAGATGAGTAGTTACATGAGTTTAACAACTCAATCTGACATTAGAAGTGACACTACAGGTGTTGCAAGCTGACTCAGACGCAACATTTTGTCATCATAGCTTGACAATGTGTTGTTGATTGCTGCATTAATCAGCTGTGGCGCGCCCTTGAAGTGGATCTCTGAGGAGTTTGGTTTGATGTCACATTTTCCTGAAATAAATGGATGATTGTTAAACAGATGGAAATCCATCCATCCATTTTCTACACCTGTTTCATCTTGTCTGGGTTTGAAACGAGACTGGAGATTATCCCAGCTGTCGAAGGGTAAAAGGGGGAGTGCACCCTGGAAAGGTTGCTGAACCATCACGAAGCCTAACGGAGACAAACAACTGTGCGCACTCGCACCTCTGGTCAATCTAGAGTCACAGATGGAATTTTTGTTGTTGTTATTTTTAATTTTCTGCCGCATCACCAAGAGATTCCCTTTTGTCATGACTTAATTTGATTTCTAACTGAGCCATGGAAACCCAATTTTTCTACCTAAATAGTAAAGATGAGAAGCTGCTGTTCTGAATTAGATTTTCTAATTGAAGTATGTTCATTCATATTTAATTTTTTTCTTTAGTTAGCATCTTGTATATCCCTTGTGTTTATGCCTGACGTGTGGCTGCTTATCACTTTGATTCTTAAAGCCATGAGGCCTTTATTTTTTACTGGAGCTATGCTGAGTCTGAAAACCTCGTTAGTTATGGAATTATAAACCCAATTTAGGATTTTCTGTATTTAGCACCAGTCGAAAGTTGGGATATCTACCCAATAAATTAGAATAAGTACATCTGTTACAAATATATACTTACACCATCACATTTGATTAAATTTGATGTAGAATATGAATAAAGTCTAGATAAATAAATATAAAATACTATGCTAATAATTAATTGAAGATCTTTGGTATTGCATATTTTAGGGATGCACCGATCCACATTTTGGGAGTTCCGAACCGATACCAATATTTGAAATGTGAATATATGCAGATATATTTGCCGATACCAAATCTGTTCATGTGAACATTATTGTGACTATGGTTATTATTGCTGCTATAACTGTAGGATTTCATTAGGTTGTAATAAATTAACTATCCTTTCTTAAGTCACCTCACTAATACAAACATAATAACATTACAGATCTAACAATTTTACCAAGTTTTATTTTGATTTTGGCACATTTTACCTAAATACAACTATAAATGTGTGGTTTTGAAACAAAGGTCTGGCTTTTAGTGTAACAAAAAATGTCACATTTTAACATTCAAGGCATTTATTTCTTTTAAAACATGACTAGTGTGGTATCGGTTGTGGTATTGGTACGCTTTTATTAATACCAAGTACGAGTACATACGCTTGGTATGGAGCCTGGTATCGGTGCATCCCTAGCATATATGTATGTTATTACTGATGTGACCTAAAATTGCACAATCAAAGTTGTGACTATGTTTTAGCTGTTAAAATTTTTGGCAAAAAAAAAAAAAATTACAAAGATGCACTTCATTGCAAGCTTGTGGCAAGATCCAGCAAAATATGCCACAGTGCGCAGTGAAGAAGACTGATATTCTACTGCTTATTTATCATCTTCTTTCTGTCTCATATTAGTTATCACCTTTCTATATGACTGACGACATCTGTTAAAACTTGTTAGCAGAAAGATGAGAAGCTTCCTGAATTTTAATGCACTTGTTATTTATTGGACTACATGCATCTAAACACCACTTACATTAGTGTATAATTGATGCAGTGACCTTTACAGAAGTTAAAGAAAACAAATCGGTGCAGGAAACCTTACATACATTAAAATCACTGATAATGTCACACAGTCGGATGGAGCAACAATGTGGAGATACAAATTATTACTGATAAATAATCTGAGTTTAAACAAGTTTTGCATCAAGACTTTCTTTTTTTAAAAAGTAGATTTTCTAGTAATTTTAAGACTTTATGATTACTTTAGCTCAATGAAAGTGCAGTTTATTTATAAAACAGTGACAAAGGCACAAAACAAAAGACGTCCACGTTCCAAATAAAGCCAACGCAATTGAGACAATATGTTAACAAAGCGTACATAAATCTGCTTGCTAAAACACTGTAACATACAGAATTAATAATATTTGCTAATACAGTGTCTTAAGACAAGCTCTGTCACAGTGACAATACTTTACATCCACACAGAACCTTTATTTTACATGGTGCACCTGTCAGCCCCAACATTAAAACCAGATGTGTAATATTGAGTAAGCCCTCCTCCTAAGGATTGGTCTGTACAAAGGTTTATGTGGGTGTTAAACTTACCACTTAGTTAAAATGCTGTGGCTGAACATAACATGAAAAGACAATGTAAATATTTTTTACATAAATAGCTACATTACAAGACATTGGTTTTATTGCCAGAGAAATTCTCACTGTTACATACGTTCCTGCTTGTGATAGAGCTTTGATTTTGTTCAAGGTAAGAAAAAAAAATCTAAAGTGTTTCATAAAACTTGTCAAAAATGACAAATATTTACTAAAGAAATATTGATCTTGAACAAATCTAAAAAGTCAATGTAAGTGCATGACATTGATATAAAGAACTTGCATCAGAATGTCCAGTTCATCTGGAAATTATAAATCAGACACATTATTGTTTTTGTGCAACTTTTTTTGCTTGTTTTTACAAAACATTATGTTTATATCCATAATAAAATAACAGATTTAATGTATCACCTATCCAAGTAAGAAAATATAACCATGTTACACTTTAAGCAAAAATGTTGTTTTGGTGGTCCATGTAAAAGCCAGAAAACAACCATTTTCATGATATGTTAAATTATTGTTCACAGCATACTGCAAAGTATTAAATGTTTTGATATTATTTGCACACCCACAAAGAACCTGAAATTTACAGGAACATGTCAAATACCTTTTTTGCAAGTCACGTAACAAATTGCATAATTATTTAAACACATACTTCAAAAATTGATCTCACCCACATAGAACACATTTATTTATACATGCAAGTGTGCTGCGTAAATTACTACTTACTCGTTTGCTATAAATTGTACATGTAATAATTTCTCTAGACTACTCTAGACACTGTTTGTTTATTCATTCTGCTAGCTCAGGTCATTCTGCTACTAAACTGACACTCATTTAGATTCATTTTGATGAATTACAGATGCACGGATTTGAAATATGCAGCAACATTTTGCATGTATTGCAGGCAGACTGTGAAAATAAACTATGACCACAAGTTGAATCTTGACTTTTTACATAAATACCCATGCATACGCTGTTATCTTCTATTTCTTTAAGGGGTTTTGTGATTTCTTTCTGTAAAGTAGACTTCGTTGCTCACTCAATTTAGTTCCAAAGAATAAAGCTGTTGTCATATTAACTATCAAAACACTTGTTTGATTTAGAAAGTGATTCCAAGTTGCCAAGCCAAGAAATCTTCCTCAGAGATTTAAACCAGTGTAATTAATTCTGAGGAAATGGGACATCTTTAGAGAAGGATTGTGTGGTTTATTTATTTATATGTTGACATGGTAAAAGGTCTGCAAGTCTCCACAACCACCAATTTTAAAAGTGCTTTTCAAAATTTCTCCTGTGCTCATTCACTACTTTATTCACTTGTTGGGTTTTTCTATCCTTTAAAATAAAATGTGCCTTTAAGCTAGAACAAGATGAACTGGGTACAATTTGGCAATAACTAAAGGACAAAACTTCAACAATTTTGTTATCTGACTAACATGTGTCATTGTGGCCTTTGTTGGGTCTTTATAAAACATCCAACAACAACACAGATTTTAAAACAACAAGTATGACAGAAAAATAGCAAAACAACTAATAATTCGAATCAGCATATTAAACAATTGGCACTTAGAGAAATAAGTAGGATAGTTAGTTGAATTTAGTTTATTTTACAATCAAATAGGACTCACTCTGCCCCTAAATTCTTAAATCTCCCAAATTCAAAAAGTGTTTGGATGTTTTGCATTTTCCTTGTTCTACAGGAATGTTTTATGATGTTTGATAACCACAAAGTAAGCCACAAGCTGAAAGATATTGGTCAAACTATAAAGTTGAAAGATTTAAGACTTTCCAAAGTTTCTGGAGTTGCTTCAGGCAGCTGGTAAGGTTGAGTCAGAAACTTTTGCAGATAATACCACAGTGCCACAAAGAATCAAATGAACATTTTTTTTTTGTCTGTATGTTGCATTTCATGTAAGCAGTAAGTCAGTGCATCTGACAAGCACCTTCTTGGAGCTGGCTATATGTGACTTCACAATTAGATGACCTGGTGATCCCTGTAGCACTTGTCATGACATGTCAGTAACTCTACCCCAAAACAACAACCTCATAGATTCACAGGTAAAATCAGAGCATCATCAGATTAACTGGAAAATATGTGCAAATGTTTTAGTAAAACATCCTGTGTGACCAAGCAATGTGACATTTAATACTGAAATTTTTAATTATTTGTTGAGCTCTTAAAACCTGTTTCACTGAGCTTGTCCAGCCGAAGCTGGCCCACCAACAGACAAACTATACCGTCCTTAAAGCTATGGTTGATCCAGGTTTGTGTTTTGAATTATGTACGTTGTTTTGTTAAGATGTAGAACCAAGATGATACATTGCAAAGTCTGTCAAACTTGAACTGTAGTGTTGTGAAAATATTGACACATTATAATAAACAGACACACAAAAGACAAAAATATACAGGCTCAGTAACTGTTTCTTGCGGTTTAAAGTAGCGAATGAGAATGAATAGTATGAACCTGGAGCCCACTTTTGTATTGCTTTATTACTATCGTTTGTCTTTTTTAATTTTTTGCATTCCACATGTCAAGGTTTGCAAATCTACACTGAATGTTTTCTAACAGCAAAGTTATCCTCACTGAACAAGCTGTCAACTGAAGTATCGAAATCTTACATTCAGCTTTCTGTTTTTTTTTTTTTTTTTTAGAAAACCTCTTTCTGATACTAATCAGCCCTTAAAATGCTTTTCGGTCATTCTGTCTTTTTACCATCTGTTGCTATGATATGTGTTCATACACAACCACCATGTGACATTGTTGCATCAGTTAAACTGACAAGCTCTGATGCATCCTCAGCTGTGGAAAAAAGCACAAAAATGAAAATTGACTTTTTTTATACTCTGTCCTTAGATCCCATTGTCTCCCGCTGGTAGGAGTTATTTACTTCATCCCTCTGCGGAGCATTTGATTTGCTGCAATAAGCATGACGCTGATGATGAATGCAATAGCGAAGGCACAAATCAGGCTTTTTCGCACACATGTGTGCTTTTCCTGCTGTGTTGGGCTTGCTGTGGAGAAATATAGAAAACAGAAAAGACATTATCTTGCCTGTGAGTCTGAATGAGGTTTAAAACATGTCTGAATGAACAGGAATCAGTTAAAAACTCTGAAACATACTGTCAATGTCTACATGAGACTCTGGGCTGTTCAGGTGGTTCTCCTCAGTCATAATGATGTTCTCAATGTCTTTCATAGTGAGGTGGTCACGGAAAGTATCGTACAGCAATCTTTTAAGCTCATCCACAGTCAGTTTTTGCATGTCGCACTGGGAACACAACATACATAGAGAAAGTTTTAATTGGCAAAGGGAAAAACTTCCCCCTCAACATCCCGCAGCGATGCACAGAAGCTGCAGGTCAGCAATAAACAGAAGAACAGATAATGAGCCTTTTTGCATTTAGCCTTGATAAAGCAAGACAAACCTGGAACAAAATAAACAGGATAGAGGAACATCCCATCTCTCAATTCATTACCTAAATTTATGAAAGAGTTTCTAAATAAACAATGATGTAATAATTTGGAGAGTTATGCTTGTTAAAATGAATCAATTCATTTTTCCATCACTATTTATTACCTATAATTTCTGCCATATTTACATGATGGTTTTTTTTTTTTACATGTGTGCATTGTCTATTCTTAAAATAAAATAAAGCTTAATATTCTATCATGAAATCAGGCGTCAAAATGATCATTGATAATAAAATGAAAGGCAAGGAATAGATATACTATCAGACACATTGTTATTATCTTTTACAGAGTGTCAGCTACAAAATAATATTTCTAGTAGTGTGGTTTCATAAAGCCTTTTCAAAAAGGGAAAACTGAACTGATGATAAATGAATAATTATGCTTTCATTACGATATTGACGTCTACCTTCCAAAACACCGAATCAAAGTCTGCTCCGTGGAACTTATCAGGCATTCCAGCAGCAGAAAGTTTGGGACCAAGCAATGTGACAAATTCTTCAAAGCCAACCTGTCCATCACCTGATGAAACATACAGAAATGCAAACATCACCACAGAGCTCATCTGTCGCAATATGTGCCGCAGAGTGAGAGTAAGACATACCATCCATGTCAAGTCTTTGGATTATAACCTCCAGCTCAACCTCGTTGGGCATGTAGCCCAGTGAACGCATGGCCATCCCCAATTCCTGCTTTGAGATAAAACCGTTCCCATCTCTGTCAAACACTTTAAAAGCCTCACGAATCTCTGTGGAGAGGAAAGAGGCATGGAACGAGCATGTTTACAGTGTTATCGTTTTCACTTTCACTCTGTTCGAAGACTTGCTAAGTTAAACAAGTTGGTGTGAAATATGTGGGGAGAGTTTATATGCAGAGTTTAAACTAGCTTAAAACAGCTTATGGATATGTTTGTGGAAAATTTCAAACAGTAACTCTTGGTCATAGTTAAAAAAGACTAATCCCTCTTTCTTAGATGGTTGTGTTGTAAAGCACATCTGAATGTTTCAAGGATGAGTGATTCACAACCTTCCTTCACTGCAGGAGAAAATGCTAGTTTCATTTGAATACCTCCAACATATATCTGATAATGCTCACCAGTATGTATAAAAAAGAAGCTGTAATTCATACCTTTGTTGCTCCTTTGTTCTTATTGTAGATAACGTTATAGAATTTTGATTATAAACATAATATATTTCTATAATAATAATAATAACAATAATAATAATAATAATAACAACAAAAAAAAGAAAAAAAAACAAAAAACCAGAAGAGTTTGATAGTTTCAGCAGTACAGAGAACGACAGACTGCAGTTTACAGTCTGAGCAGCGAGGATGGAGATATATTAATTGCAGTTTAATTTTTTATAACTATTGATAGAGAGGTTTGTGTATGTGACAGCTCAATACAAATTCCAGTTCTGTGCCAATGGTGTGACATTTTCCTCAGCTGCAATATCATAGATTTTTTTCAAAGACTTTAATTTGTTTCTGCTTGATGCACACAAAGTGCCCAACCCTTGTGAGCTTATAAAAGTTCCTTGTTGTTACAAAAACTACAAGTGATTCAACAGTTTATTTATAGATACATGTGAAAAATATTTCCACCTGTAATTATCTTATGAGGATCCCTTGTATTGCCAATATCATGAATATATGTAACTTTGGAGTGAGCATACCCATAGTCATGACTACAGCATTGTTTGTATTAAATGCTATTTTTAATTCAATCTAATTCACTCAGGCATTCAGGCACTTTTAAATATCAATCTAAATAACATTCTAATCAAATCTAAAATGGTCAAACTATTGTTTAATTCGGAAAAAATTGATTATATGATTCATATTGTATAATAACATGAGAAAATTAAATAAAGTTAGGCTTCGTAAGGAAACCAACATGTTACATCTGTTTGATTCAACCCCCATCCTGAGCAGGCAGTGTGTGGTGAGCGACAGGGGAAAGGAAAAACTCCAGCAGCGCCAGACTCTGAAAGGGTAGCCATCTACCTCTATGGTTTGGGAGCCAATTTGGGTAAACAATCAGCAAAAATGACTATTTGGCTCCTGTCATCACTCTGCTTCTTGGTATTCTGTTTGAAGAGCAGTTGCACATCAAAAGCAGAAACATCTATGCTTTTTTTTTCATGTAGAATCTCAAACACGTGAAGAATCAATAATAACTATTTCTTTGGATAAATCAAGAAATAACTTGAAATGGCATTACTTTGGCATCAATATTTGAATCGGTAAAAAAAAATAAAAAAACCAGAAACCAGCAGTGGGCTCATACATAACCTTGGTAATTTATCAGAGTAAAACAAACCATTCTGTAAAATGTGAAACTGACGTAAAATCCAATCTTCATGCAAGATCCAATCTTCTATAACATCATACATCAAGATGAGCTATAATCATCTTGTTTCTTTACCCCGCAGTCATGATCTTTACAGGACTTTTGCCTCAATGGCGTGCTTCACTTAAATAATGGCTATATAAAGTCCTTCTGTTGTCAAGAACTAACTTACATGCACTTATGTGACTTTGCAAACACAATTTGCATGCGGTGCACACATAGACAAGCACTAGTAATTTCTCTTGTGTACATGAATAAGTATAGATAATAAGTGATAGATTGTAGATTGTAATGTAACTGCTCTGTAATCATGTAATGAAAAAAGAGGTTACAATAGGAGAGAAAATTGAGGTCTTTCTGGTCAAGGGACAGTTTTGACCATAACCTAACGTATGAGACACAGCATATTTGTTCAAATTACAGCCAGCAGTGCTGCCTTAGTTCTGTTATCTTCTCTCAGTACCATCCTTGATTCTGTGTCATGACCTCTGGTGCCAGTGACAAATAATGAATTCACCGAACCAGCTGAGCAGTGGCTGGACTACTGATAGCTTTCCTTGAGCGGATTAAGGAAAAAAATTGGTAGGGGTTCTCAAGAAGGATGCAAGTTTGTGTTTACTATCTTGAAAAATAAAAGATGAGTTTTGGTTTATACTCTTGACAGAGGTTCAATGCAGCTATCTACATCTGATGCTGAAAATTTTTATATGTTCTCTCCTTTATTATTTACATCCACCCATCTTAATGTCTAACTTGTATATGTGTAATTTTTCTTCTCCACAGAAAACACAAATTTAAAATTTGACAAACATAAAGACCAAGTGATGTACATATTTCAATTTGTTCTCATATTTTGAAGCTCAGCTTTTGTAAAGAATGTAATCGGCAGACACATTAACATAATAATACACATCTAAAGACTGGATGAAGTGTTTTTATAAATAATGTGATTTCGCTCTACTTCTATTGGACATCTGTCTGCAAGACTATAATATAAAATAATTGTAAATTTGTAATTATAAACCTGTAAAAAACAATGCATGAATAAACAATGCACAAATTCCTGTAATAAAACAAAAAATACTAATAGAGAACAGCAAACCCTCTAAAAATGAGCTTTCAGTGTGCTGAAAATATTTAACACACTCAGCTTTGATTTTGTCCTTGATCAGAAAATCTAAGTAACCTTGTGGTGCTGCGATGGTGCAACAGCTCAGTTATCTAAAGCCAAGGCCAGGTCACTTGCACTGCAACTAATCACTGAATCTTAAAGAGAAAAATTGCATCAGCATTTCCCCTAGAGCAGTAAGAAATCAAGGTCTACATGACTAAACGTTTCACTTTTATCCGTGCATCTGCAGATAAGGCACGGCATGTTTATTTGTATAGCACATTTCAAATACAATTCAAAGTGCTTTCCATAACACATTAAAACATCACAGAGGGAACAAAAGGCATGAAATATTACAATGAAATCAAACACGAAAAAGAAAAAAGAAATTAATTAAAAACAGAAAAAAATTAAATACAGAAGATAAAATACATTAAATAAAGGTTAGTGTGAGGAATTATCTTTTTTTTGGTAGAAGGCAGCAAATAGAAACATTTTTTAAAAAGAGTTTCAGCAGATCTGCAGTTTTCTGCAAGTTTGTTTCACATGTGAGAAGCATCAAAACTGAACGCTGCATCTTCATATTTAGTTCTGACTCTGGGAACAGAGAGTTGATTTGACCCTGATGACCTGAGGGATCTGGTTGGTTCATAAACCAGAAGATCCAGGAAAAGATCAGAGGACTGGAGTTATATGATCTAATTTCTTGGTCTTTGTGAGGACTTGAGCAGCAGATGAGAGTTTTAATATTTCAGAAAGATATTATTAACCTGATAACCACAATTGTTGCAACATACTGAAACTGTTAAAATGCAGTTAAAATGCCCTTCTGATCACCAACAGGTAAAAGAAGCTAAAATGAGATTTTATTCTCATGAAAAACTGAAATAAAAGATAAAAATCTAGCATATGTACATTACATTGTTTTATATTCTTCATCAGAAGTGTGTTAAACACACATCTTTTTTTTGCCATCCTAGAAAAGCCTGACCTTTTACAGTAAGTAAATCTGAACTTAACATCTAACACATCCCTCTGACCTTTCTGAACATCTGACAGATCGATTCATGTTGGGTGTTGGTGCTGCAAAAAACATCCATCAAAATGGTTTGTGTCAAAAGCTTTTGCCAAGAGGTTCACGGCTGTATACTGGCAGAGGGTCAGTGTGACTGGCACAAGTAGAAAAGCCACTGAAGCTCCAGTACCTAAATTACATGGGAAATCCCCAGTCATGGATTTGCAGCCAGATGAGCAGGAGGAGACTGATATGACCAACTAAAAATATGATGCTGTTGTCCATCACACATATCCTAAATGTGTCTTTTTGTAACAAAGTAGCAAAAATGATCTATTTTAACTTACATTTTGTAATGGTCTTACTGTTCTGTCAGCTCTTAATTAAGAGGCTAAAATATGTCTGCTAAGAGAAAATGCAGTTTATTTACTTCCAAGTATCATAACATTGTTTTTGTTTACATGAATGGCTCTTAAGAAAGACTCTCATCAGAAGGTTTGAAGCTTTTTTTCCCCCTGCCATTTACTTTTGAAAGAAAACTTAAACCACTCGGTGATTTGACTGTAAAATCCTTGCTATCACTGTGTTGTCAGGGCCAGCAGGTAAATCAAGAGATGGCATAGTTTTAGTTGAGGAAGAGTGATTCTTCTTTTAAAGAATAAATATTCTCTTATCTTTATAAATGATGCTACTAGCATCAACAGTGACCTCTTTCGGAGCCACCATGTTGACTTTGGTTGGAGCTGCTGAATGCCATCTGGTCAGAGCCAATGTGCCTTGTCCAGCATAATGAAGCCTGAACCCTAACCAAATTGGTTTATATGTACTGACTATCTTGTGGATCAAGTAAAACTCACTACACTATACTTTAAATGATTTAATCCAGCAACATCTTATTGATGTTTGATTTCTAAATAGAAACCAGTATCTGTGAGTTCATAAACCTTTCTGGCCTGTTGACTTCTTCACTAACATTGAGGTTCCTTGAATTTACAGATAATATTCCCTGCGAGTGTCTTTGAAGACAATACTGACTGTGAAAAAATGTAAGATTCATGATTTTGTGTTTTATAGTTGGAATAGCATATCATTTTCATTGACTAGAAAAAAAAATTATGGAAAGTTGATATTAGCTCATATTACTGCTTAGAGTGTGTTGGACTCCTATATAACTACAGTAGCATTGGAAGGAACAAATCAAACTGGGACTGTTGAATGGGCTGCTTATCTTTTCCCTATAACTCAGAGAGGGTGAATGTTTCTTCCTTTTCTTCTCTCTTTTTAAAAATCTGTCTGCAGTCTGCCATTTGAGTAGACAAGATGGTGCAAGGCCAATGATGTACCAGCTAAAAGTCGGTACATTATTCTTAAAACAATGCTCACACAGCAGCAACTTCTTCCCTGCCCTGGACTATGTAGTCAGTGCATGAGCACAGAAAATTTACTAGGTTAGTTTATGACTTTTGAGCATTTTGAAGCCACTTTGATTCAACTGATCATATCTTTTTTAATTCAGTAACTCAGTTTTAAAGCTCTGTGAGACAAGACAATATATATCCTTTTTTTTTTTTTTTTTCCCTATTACTCTTTTTATCCTGACAACAGTTCCAAAGTGAATCATGATGTGGGACTCTGTCCTTGACTGAAGCAGGGAGGCAATGAAGGAATGTTGTACAAGGCTAAGTAGAGCCAAAATCTTGACAACTGACCAGTTTCAGTCTTTCAAATATTTGAGACTGGGATCTCTCTGGGAGACTGATCTTCCTGCATCACACTTTAAAAAAAGTTACAGAATCTACTTGCTATTAGTTTTTTGTTGATTACTTAACACAAACCCCCCAAAATGCAATTTCATTACAAGTTATATTGTAACCAAGCAGAAAGAAATGCTATTTTTTTTCTCTTTTATGCATGGTAACATGGGCAACCAGTTGATTAAGAAATAATTTAGTTCCTTAAGGTTCCTGTTAGAAAATGTTTAAGATTCGTAATAGCACTACAGAAAACTATGTTAACAGCAAGTAGCTGGTTGTTACAATCTCCACATCCACTTTGGCAGTCCTTTTATGCCGAGTATAACCTGTAGATGCTCAATATGTTCAGGGATGCCCAAAGTTGGTCCTCAAGGGCCACTGTCCTGCAGATTTTTAATGTTCCTCTGATCCAACACACCTGGCTTCCATTAAATGGATCCAACAGCCAATACAGTTCTGCACAATGAGTGATTAGTTTTAGTCAAGTGTGTTAGAACAGAGATACATGGTAAACCTGCAAAATTGTGGCCCTCAACGACCAGAGCTGGGCTCCCTTGCATTAACTACTGATAAACAGACTAGTTAAACAGGAAAGATGACAGATAACAAAGTACCTAAAGTAGAAATATTAAAGATTTGGGAGACACTAGTAGTGACTGCTCACCAAACAAACAGAAACATCATTAGACTTGAGGAAAAACATCTATAACCACAAAGTGCACCATACTGGGATTGTCCAGTTCATTGGAAAAACCCTCCTCACCTTCACTGATGATCATGACACTGAGCAATACGATGATAGATTTGCTACAGCAGGAGGTAGATGAAGAAGCCTCCTGTCTCCATAGGAAATTAACAGAGAGAATAACAGCAGACACTCATTGGCATTCTAACTTACTGCATGGACATAACCTCACTCAAAAGCCAATATATCGTTAAATATATGATGTAAAATTCATCATGATTTCTAACAGATTTTCAGAATGTGACTCAAAACCGAATTTAGCTTCACTTTTATGCGTCCAGTCAAATTCACAAACTGAATATCCCTTTATAGTACACGGAGACTCGAGCCTTCCTGCTAATTGCTCTTTTTGATCAAATGGGGCACTTTGTGTTGGTGAAAGAAGTAGCCAATTGCTTGGATGAAAGGAACGTAAATTAAAGCATTTCTTCTTCTTTTCAGAAAAAGAGATCCTCACATCTGTACCCTTTTATAACAACATGAGATTTCACATTCAGAGGTCAGGAGACAGAGAGGAAGTTGCATGCTTTTTAAAAATATTATTTATAGAGTTTTATTTATGATCAGCAATGTAGAATTTTAAACATTAATGTTGACATTTGATGCATTGTACCTTTAGGCTAATTTACATCTTCAGTCCCCTGGCGAGGCAAACAAAACACCATAAACAAATCATTTATGGTTAAAACCCACCCTGACACAAACACACATTCATTCAGCACTATATGAAAATATACAAAGTTAAAATTAAGAATGACATAAGTCAGCTTTTACTGATTTGGCTGGTTTTTAAAAACAGTTTCAACTAAAATGTAAAAGTTTATTGAGCTGCAGCTCTTTGTGTTGTCACTTAGTGCATCCCACTGTGTGATGGCTTTAAAAGTAAAGGCAGACTGTCCAAATGCTGTGTGGCAAGAACGTACATTTCTATACAGAAGCTAATCTGGTGTATCTAACAGAACTCTCCAGGCGATAGCAGACAAAATCCAGTTAACGTGCAGCGGCCATTTTTTTTTATTAATGGGCCACATCATCTTGAACTATTACAACAGTATGCTCACAAGCAAGTTGGTTTGAGTTGTAAAACATCTAGAAATCTAGAGTTTTCCTTTTGACCATGATTGATACTTTAAGTCCTAGAAATTACATTATGCATAAATAATATCTGTACCATATTTCAGCTGGTAATAAAGTAGACATTGAATACAATAAAACCAACAAAAGGGAGGAAAATGCTTAATTTTTAATATATTTTTCACATCCCTTTTTTTTTTTAAACTAAAGTAAAATGTATCATCCCACAAATTTTTTTTTAACAATGTCGAACTGTTGAGGAATTTAAAGCGGCTTTTGGTTCAGGTTTTTCTCATTATTGCTTTTGCACATTTACCAGGAAATGTTTGATTTTATACAACCTGCTTTTTCAAACTATGAGAAATGTTTCCCAGGTAAATAACATTAATAAAAATCAAGCCGGTTATTAATTTGCTCTTTGTTACTATATTCCCAAAATACGATGAGACTGCCCACATCTACATTATCTTTATTATAATTGGTTTGCGAGTGAAATGATAAACATCTTGAAGTATAGGTAAATTCAATCTATGAACCTGATAGGAGTTGAGTATGTCTTGAATATGTTCACCTTGTCATCTTCTTTTAATTTAAAACTTGCTTATTTTTTTCCACCTTGATTAATCAATTAGTTAGAAGAGACCCTTATCTGATTGTAACAGTGAATGATACTTGGAAATCAGTGGTCTGCTGGTATTACCTTTGTATGTGACAATGAATATCCTGATTAAACCCACTTCATGTTCTCCAATAACTTTAAAATATTGGTGTCTTACATTTATCTGAGGAGGGGTTTTTTTTCCCCTAAACGTTTCCTTAAACTTCTAAGAAATGTTGATATGTATCTGGATCTTGTTAAAAAAATATTCTGAAAATATTCTTTACACAAGACAAATACACAAAGATATCAAAGGATATAATCTAAAAAATCTAAATTACTTCACATCAGAGATTCACTTCTTATATTTTATGTGACTACAGATGCATTGTGCATTTGTTGTGTACACGTATAACAAATATGCAGTGTGGGAGAAGAAGACAGAAAGAGGATGTTCCACAACCCCTGCAGCTAAAACAGCTACTGCTGTCAAAAACTATTTACAGTCACTACCTGCTGTGCTTTGTAGGCAGAGTTGAAATCATGTTTACAACTCACATGTCACATCTTCCTTCAGGGAAAATGATTTAACAGCTGTTACTGTTTTGAATGAGAAAAGACAGGCAAACCAGATTGGAGTTTTCTGTCGGTGTTTTGTTGACTCACCCGTGTGCTGTTCTGTTATGTTTAGCTGTATAGGAAAACTGATATCCCTTAACATAATTCTCAGGAGTTCCATGATAAATTTTCAGCAGAGGTGATTCAAAAATAGACAAAAATAATATAAATGCTGCTATCCAGAATATGACATCTCCTCAAGGGGAATTGCTATATGCCGATGTGATACAACTCCTTCAGTGTATCTGTCATAGTTTGTAACTTGATCCTATTGATAACATGAGTTACAGCTGTTGTCAAGCCTCATTGGTGCAGTACAATAACACTGATAGAATTTATATTTTTTTATCTGAAAACCAGTCATGTTTTCTTGAATTGATATTTTATTTGTGGCTGTTTGCAAACTCATTATGATAAGGCATCAACATAGGGAAAGTCAAATATGTGTGTGTCTTTAACTGCACACAGTAGGCGAGTCATTGCAAAGATGCTGCATGAGATGTCAAGCCTGCAGATTCAAACACTTGATTTTGTCAATTGGCAATTATATACTTGTACCTGCCTTCACTATAACACAGATGGACAGAAATTGCAAAAGTTACTATAAATGAACATATTTGGATTAACTCTCAACACACACATACTGTATATTTGTCAACTTGTAGTTTTGCTGCACTGCATTTCTAAGCCCAAAAGAGGACAGCTTTGCATACAAAGTGGAAGATGGTCTACACTCCACTACAGCACTTTATGTCTGGGGGATTCTCCTGCTGGCTGTGAACTATAAATATTGTTCACGTCCTCTGTCAGCAATGCACCAAGGAGTGATACAAGCTCACAGAGACCTCCAAGAGTACAAATGCTGGAAAGTCACGACTGCTCAGCCATAAAACGAGGGTCTTATCTATGTTGACACAAGTGAGGTTTACAGTGCCTGTTTAATGCAAGTTATGGGCCATGTTTAAGTCATTTTAATATTGTAGTATCAGCTTCATTTTTAATAAAGGGATGTTCATCACAATTTGGTTTATATAAAGTGTGATATTTGATTCACAATATGAGTATAACCACACTGGTGACCTGTCCAGAGTGTACCCTGCCGCTACCCCAGTGAGTGCTGGGATAGGCACCAGCTTCTCACGACCCTGAATTGGTTGTGTTAAGAAAATGGCTGGCTGGCTGGAGTCTAACCACTGTATAAAACATTGGTGCCGAAATATATAAAGTACAGATCATCCCTCTGTATTTAAATGCAAGATAATAAATGGTATTTCTTAGACACATTTCACCTCTAGGTTGATCTAATACCTCTCACAGTATAATGTACTTTTTATCACATGATCTTACAAGTTGTTTAAATTTTGTGGTATGTTATTGTATTATTATTCTGTGAAAAGAAGAAATTTTACCATACGTTAATCCAATTATCATGGGTATATTCAGTTATTCCAGTTGGTCAAGCTTAATGAGCAGAACTTGGCACTGGCTTCTAATATAGTGCTCATTAAACGGGGAGACACTTGGCAAGGAATGACGTCCACTTTCAGCAAGCAGATTTCACACTGCTGCGTGGGGGAACTCCTCCAATACATGAGCTATTATATTTTTTATTTCAATTAAATGTGTTATTCCATTAAAATAAACAGTGTAAAAGGTTTTCAGGGGCTTTTAAGCAACTCATAATGAAATAATGACCTTTTTAATAAAGTGAGAGTGCTTTTATCCTCAGTGCTTTAATTTTGAAGGGATACTGAATTACAACTACAATGAATCAAGTTAACATGAAGAATTTGTCAAGCTTTGTTATGTGTGTTTGCACAGACAGCTGCAATCACTTTTACATTTGTATTAGTTTCAATAGTTGTCAGGGTTTATGACAAGTGCACAAGGACAAAGAAAAGGGCAGGAAGCCTTGCTGGTGACCCAGTCCACCTAGGCAACCATCTGTTCGATCAACATCCCCTGGAAAGTGTAGATCCATTAAGAGCTGTGAGTATTTCATCAGCCTCCCTAAAACTTGCACCGTAAAGACAATGTCCTTTCCAGTCAGTGCTTTGCACAAGTTTGTGACCCCCACTACTGTCCCTGCTCCTGATGTATTTATTATGTTAAAACACTGAAGCTAGTATTTAATTAGGTTAGGGTTGCTGATATGATGACGCATATATGATACGAATTAAAGCTTAAATAAAGCAAAGATATGGAGCCAGCAGGATTATGGAGGTTTTATAAAGTAATACTGCTTAAGTTATGGATATAGCAGTGGAATAATAATTCATAATTTATTCATTTAAATCACTCAAATCAAAGTAGGCATTAGAAGAGGCAGTAAATTATTCTGTGCCATTGGCCTCATATTAAATAATTAATGTCTCCCAATTATTTCCTATCATGCAAATTTTTTTTGTTTTCCTCATGAAACTTTTTAATGATGGTTTCTGGAGGTTCAGCTGTTGCACAAATCTCCAGAAATTAGGTCATATAGTGAGGTCTCTGCTGTGTCATACACAGAAAACAAATCAGTCAGTTTTAAAAAATACTAAACTGAGATTTGCTTATTCAAATGAGTCTAAGTCAGAATCTAGAAGCCATTCATAAAAATGCAGCTGCAGGAAATTCCGACTTTAAGAAGTTGTCCTCAATTTCTGCAGTGTTGTGCTTTTAAAATTTACTTGGAGCAAATAAATAGCCTCTTTTATAAGGACTGATATGAGACAATTACAATATTAAGCTTACCATTTACTAATTCCAATCTAACTTTTACTTCTCACTGTTAGACGTACGGATACGTAGCCTCTAAACACATGTGCTTATCCGTAACTCTACAACACTGCAAGTCTTTGGAACACTTCAGCAACTTTGCTGAGTTTAATTTGCACAATTCTGAAACAAAGCTTTTTGGGGTTGTTTGATTAAATGTTGATGTCTCCCTAAAACACTAATTTGTCAAAATAAATAACAAATAAGCATTGAGAACCAAAGATAAACAGACTAAAGCATGACCCACCCTAACTTGCCAGTGACTGCCAAACCTTGACCACAAGCAGCCATAAAGTCTTGTGCCAAAACATAACCAACCAATCTGGTGTAAGTGATGAGCAGAACTCGTCTTGTCTGACAGTGTTGCACGTTAGAATGGTTTAAAGTTAATGCTTACAAAAGTTTGACTGGGCACGCTCTCTATAACCTCATGTACCTCGTACTTCATGACTGATTAACCCCTTAATTAATTGGGAATTCGATTTTTTCTGATCTGAAAGACTGGGAAAGTTTACTAATCCTCGTTCGTCACGATTCTAATTTAAACCAGTTCTCTTTTTTTTCTGAATAGAGGAGAAGCTTGATTTCTATGAATAAGTAATGACATGAGGTACTGCTGCCACTGACTCGTGCTCAGAAGATTGTTCTTTACACTGCTGCAAGGTGATAAACAGTACATTGTATGTCTTAGAAGCAACACACCCACCTCAAAAGATGTGATGTCAGATGTCGGAGTTTATGAGAAATTACATTTTCTAGATCTAATATATCACGTAGTAACCTACGGGCGGTGCAGTATAACAAGACAAAATTCACAACACCTTCATCTCCACGTGAAACTAACGCCTTTAATTTGTTTATCTGAGGCTGTTTGTTTCACCTAGCGTCTATTGTGCGACGTATCTCTTTGCACAAGATGCAAGGTCCTTCTGTCCTTGTATTGTGTTTGTCAGTGTGTGTTTCAGCATGTCTCTGCAACAGTGTCACAGAGAGAAATTCCTACTGATTTAATTGCACAGTGTCATTGTCTCTGTATACATTGCTAATTTAAATTAAAAGAACATTTATTCCATGCAATCTATGATGATGAAGAGAAGATGCCAGACAATATGGAGAGGTAAAGAAACAAACCATTTTAAAACACTTCAATTGGGATGATTTTGTGAAAAAAAAAATACCATTGCAAGGTGGTGAAAGGAGTTAATAGTGCTCTGAGATCTTAACAGAATTATAATGACCTGCATTGCAATTCAGTTGTTATTTAGCTGTTTCTTTTTATTACATTTGGAGGCTTTAAATAATCTTGTTTTGACATGTAGCTGAATTGAGTGACTAAATCTTAGCTGATTCTTAACATACCAAATTACACTGGATGTATAGCACACCTTGCATGGGAAGTGAAATTATTATAAATAGGATTAGAGGAACGTAATTACATGAGCCGAGCAATTGGGGCACTTCTGCCCCACAATAATTAAAGATTTTGTGGATGAAACTGTATTTATAGGCTGGTTCTTGGAGCTTGATGATTTCTTTGGGAAACACTGGACTGCAGCACTGTTCGCTCACCAAAAACATTCCTTCAGACAGCACTGCTGCATTGGGTGCGAAGGTGGCGCAGGAGTAGCGTAAAGGGCAAGAGGGAGTTTTCAGATTAACAACCTCAGACTTGCTGAAGATCTGGAAATGGAAGAGGTTAAACTAAAGCACTCTCCCTTCCCTCATCAACTACATGCAAAGTGCTCTTAAACACACTTTACCTGCCAGCAGAGCTGCTCATTGACAAAAGGAGATCACTGTTTACGCCGAGGTGTGAGGCCATGTAAACGTAGTGGTGCATTACGTGCTCAGTGAATTTTCTCTGGGTAAACACATTAATGGTTGAATGGTTTGTCTCACTCTGTTCTGAATATTTAATGATTCTCAATTACCTGTAAAGTTGTATCACCTCTGAAGGAACAGCTTTCTTGTAACGTCTCTCTATTTCACCGTTGTTCTAGTTCTTGCTTTTTCAATGACAACCGTTTAATAAAATTTATGTTGTAAGCACTGATGGTGGATTTTCAATGTCAAACGAGTGTCTCAAAGCAAGGGCAGGCAGCTACTTGCGGTCCTGGACAACCAACAGACAGAGGAGGGGGAAATGGATTTCCCTTCACATAAAAGACTTTCTGATGTAACATCTTATCTGATAAGTCTCTTTGTTGTAGTCTTTGCATCTTTGTTGCCAACCCTGCTAACTTTGCCTTTTAATTGTGAAGACCATTTGCTAAAACAAAACCCCCATTTTTAACAGCTATGCAGCACAGTTACAATAGCAATTTATGCCCCAATGTGCTGCTTTAGGTACTTATAAAATATGACATTGACTGGCAAAATTTTATAGAACCAAGATTAAATGAAATAATATCAAAACACCAAATTAATTCATTTTCCATGTTATTGATTTGTAAAACGATGTATTATACTACTTCTACATCATGTCTCAAAAATCCATTTGGACATATTTTAAGCAAGCTTCTCTCTGACTCTTCAGTCATGCATCTTCGATCAGGGGAAATAATGTCTAACAGGTACCATGAATGTAGCCTCCAGATATGTCTCTCAACAGTTGCTAGAAAATGGGTGTTAATTTTTAAATTTATTTATCAGTTTTCAGCAGAGCTTGCCAGTGATTTTTAAGTCAATATATATATAAAATATAGAAAATTAAACATGGTCTCAGAGCATAAGGGTTGTCATATATACAACCTAATATCAAGAGAATATTTAACAGTTTTCATGCAGTCATACTGGTGGGAAAAGCAAGAGAAGTGCAGAGCGACCGGAGCTCTCCAGGGTGCTGGTTTCCTGTTGGACCTTTGCATTTATTCAGGCGCAACAACTGCTCACTTCACAACAGGTTGAAAACACAATGTAAACAACAAATCACACCAACAAAGCTCACCTTCCACCTCGTCCTCTGGCAGGGTAATAGGAGTCCGGTAGGAGAGGACATCTGGGATAGTGCAAAGTCCCTTGTACATGAACCTGGTGGTCACAGCACGCACTGGCATCTCTGCGAGGGAAAAGCAGCAACTGTGTCGCGATCTTCATATAGACTCGCTCTCCGGAGTTTAGACTGACCGCTGGCTACTGTCCTCGATATTTTAGAGAAAAAAATATCAAGCAGATGAAAATGGAAAGAAAAAGAAGAAAGAGAGGGGAAAAAACTCTGCAAAGTTCGTACGTTTTTTTTTATATCTTCGATAATGCTGAAAATAAGAGCAACACGCTGGGCGTGTTGAACCAAGAGACTGGCTGTAAATAGCCTTTGGTTTTAATGCATAGCCTGTAGCAACCTACTGTAGGAAAGCTATAGGGCAAATAGATACAGCAATTTGAAAATAATGACATAAAACTTAATATAACTTCTTAATAGCCTGTTGAGCTGTGCGTCTCCGCGATGTTTGAGGCTGTAATAGTAACCATTCCGATATTAAGATTATTTTCAATCTAATCAGATTAACCGATTAACGCCATTCTTGCACAGCGCAAAAATGATTTTAAAAATGCAAAAACAAAAATCGTGAAAAATGATTTCACCATTGATATTTCTCATTCCTATAACGCTTCTTGCTCCCCAGTCTGACTCACTTTTCTTTCCCGTTTCGGCATCTTCCTATAAAGATAAACGAAGGATTTGAAAAGCAAAATCGAGGATGCAGAGGCTACTGTAAAGCAGCAGCAGCAGCAAACTGATCACATCCAGACAGCTGGGTGGGAATAAAATCTTGCCACGTGTTTTTATTTATTTATTTCTTTCCTGAAGAGCAGTTTCAAGGGAATCCTGGGTGACCCCCGTTCATCTGATACAGACACACTGTATGAGGCAGTGATCCTCCTCTCTCTAGATGTCTGCTCCACGTCTGTATGGAATGACAGCAGTGCCACAAATTATAAGAAATCTGGAAAATGAAATAAACTGGGAAACACACGGACAAGAGCATAAAACAATAAAATACATGCATAAATAAATTAGGAAATATATTGAGGAATAAATATCAATCTTTCAATCGTTTTTCTGTTTTTTCACATAATATTCTTTGATTTTCATTAAATTATTTTCCATCATTCTTAATTCACTTCTTTTTCCCTCCTATTTCATTATTCTTTTCCTAATTTATTTTTTTGTTTCCAAGCCGTCATTCATCTGCTTTCCTGTCTACTATGAGAAGTACATCTATGATAATTTTCATGAAATCATTAAATAAATGATTTCAGTATTTAGGCTATTGACTCTTCAGATGCAGCAGACATTCGAGGGTCAAAGGTTGGAATGAAATTTGAAAGAGAAAAGGATCCTGTCCCTTAAATGCAAATAACTTGCCAATTCATGACTGCCTACAATCATCGGCTGAGCAATGTTACTGTAACCGGAAATGCAACAAATTCCAGTGTCTTATGAAAGATGGAGCAAAAGCTTGAACAAGGCATTACAGGTCTAATGTGAATGACACCTAAGTAATTACAATGCTTACTTTTAGCCAAAAATAGTTTCATAAATGGATAATAGAAGAAGATTACAATTAAATAAATAAAGAGTTGGTCCATTAAAGCAGTGGTTCAAAAACTTTTTGAGCTACGGCCTCCAAGATAATCTAAGCTCATGTCTAAGTGATTGATTACATCTTGCATCTATCCTGTGAATGTAACTGTCACAATCTTCCAAAATAAGAAGGATAAAGTAGTTTTTTGTGGATTATGATCATTTTTGTTTCAAGGCACCTTCATGCCCAAAATCAGCTTCTCTCATTAAGATAATGCCAAAAGCAGATTTCTGATATGGTATGTGTAATAACTTTGTTGTATATGCATTAATGTGTTCAGAAATTATTATGCCAGTTTCAGAGATTTATCTTTGTCTTAGTGGTTTAATTTTGACTGCCCAAATTTATTTGATAAATGATTATGTTATATATTCTTTACAATTATCTGGTGACCTCTTTAAATGATCTCACAACCCCCTATGGATCCAGGACTCCAGTTTAACAATCACTGCATTAGAGTAGTGGACACAGTCTTCAAATGCTGAAATCCTATTGGTTGAGAGCACAGTGTGCTGTCATCATTTTAAGCTTTCAAGAAACCCAACCCCAAAGCAGATGATTGACAGCTTGGACATGAGGCAACAGAGAAAAGAATAACAACACACATATGGAAAAGAATAAAGAAATGTTCTTTGCAAATAAAGAATATTTCCAAGAGAGCATGTCATTTTTTTCTTCTGCTCTCTGTGTATGTCTGGTGTCCCTCCCTGATGCTAACACCCCACCATCAGTAAAAAAACAGTGTTAACTGTTGTCCCTCTCAGTTTCATACAGATAAACACAGACAGCAGCGATCTTCCTTCCAGATTTGCTTGACATTGTTAAGAAAATAGTCAGATTCTCATCTGTTCTGCTCTGACTTCTGGCATTTGTCTTGATAATTCTACAGTATATGTTTCCTCATTTATTTATAATTTTATTTATTGCTTTATGCATTTGTCAATATATTTACAAATTGACTTCATTATTCTTTTCCAGATTTATTCTCTTTTTGTGGTATCCCCCTTCACACACACACACACACACACACACACACACACACACACACACACACACACACACACACACACACACACACACACACACACACTGCACATGACTGATTTCATACTACCTGTGTGACCTGTATTATTTGCATAGGACCCATCTGTAATGCCATTGTCTTATTCTTACATTTCACCAGTGTCTGTCTATGTGTTTAATAGATTACACAGTGACAATGCTGTGCAACAGGTCATGTTTTTGAGCTTCAGTGACTTCTGCTGTTTGCCTTCCTAATGAGATTTTATTATACAGTTGGAAAACTGCCATGGCAGTGTGAAAATTAGCTAAACCCTGGGGCTACTTATCATCATATTTCAGGGATACGATAAACAGCACTAATTAACTAGGAATTAGACGGCAGAATTCTGTCTTGGTCAAAATTACTGGCACCCATGACTATACATGCCGACACAATTTAAGATATCATCAGAAATATATGAAAATCAACTATTTTTTTAATCCAAATTTTTAAACAACATGATGTTTTCCTATGAAGAAATTTCCAACAAAAAGACTTTCTAACAGTGCAATAAGAACTGGCAACACATAAGATGTCCAAGACACAGATGGAAGCTTCTCACACCATGATCAGATTGCATTTTCTGACTTTCTCCCTCTTTAAGATCTTAATCTTTAATTTTCTGACACCCGTTGACCCTTTTTATCTAAAGGGGCTTGGTTATGTTCTGATTTCTTAGGTACATTCTGTGCCTACAGCTGAGGCAGTAAAGCAATTTCATAGCCTTTTTTAAAGTAGTTATGGTGTTCTGTTACTTATGGGCTTATCAGTTAGGTAGAAACACAGTAATGTATGTATTAAAAATAAGTTGACTCAATCTTTCACTTTTCAGTGGACATTTTTCTTGAAAGATCACAAATTATCTGTGAAAGGTTTTGCAAAAATCATATGTAGCTTTCTATGAGTAAAGCTTTTCTTCTGGGTGTTTCCCCATAGATTTTCTGCTTATGTTACAATGCAGCCTTTAGTGCAGACTGAAACCACTACTTCCAATTCACCTAAATCCATTTACATGTCCTTTTTTTATTTTGTATTTTTCAGTTTAATTTTGGTGGCCTTCCTTGCAAGCATTGTAACAGTTTCACTGCTTTTAAACCCCCGGATAATGAACTGCTAAAACAATTTTTTTTTAAATTTTTTTTTATTTCGCCTGACAACCTGTTGAGGGCATTACATCTTTTGGTGATAACATGTCTGGTGCTCTTAGGGGCAGGTCCATTTTCCCCACTGTGAGAATGAAATTGGAAATGATAAAGTCTTTTTATGCGCTAAAATCAGATTTCATTGGTAAATTCAAGTCATGTGATCACTGACCATTTGGAATAGCTTTGAACAGTAAATGCAGACGCCTGTCTGGCTGATAGCGTATAACATGTATAACTTGTATAACGTCATGTATAACTTTGCATGGTGGAACTATTAGCTTGGCTTGGTCCAAAAGTAACTATATTCTCATCAGGCTTACCAGTGTTAGTTGCCCAGCAACCTGACACTCCAGAGTAACTGTTCTCAGCAACAAGAGTCCAGCACATGGCATGCCCTTCATTGAAAAAAAATTGGTGATTTTTCTTTTTTTTTTACCTTTTATTTCTGTTTTGCATGAAATTAAATGTATATATGATTTGCAAATATATGAGCTTTGGAGGAATTGGTAACAGAATTTTGTTACTTTGAGTTAGTTACTTTTTCAGTCGGAAAAGATGTTTCCTTCTGCTCAAGTCCTTATGCTAATATTATTACCAGCTGTTTGAAGCTTCAAGTTATGAGAGTGGTGTCATTCTTATCATCTACATAGAGCTCATAGCATGAGCAATATGTTAGCCGCAGCAGCCCCATCAGTGCTACAAAATTTATTCAGACTCCATCTTAAACATAATTCATCCTTTGCCTTTCTGGCAGCGCAAAGGCAGAAAAAGAGGCTAACTATTTTTCCAAAGAGAGGAAAACAGCTTAAAGTGTTAAAATGTGCTTCAAACTGTATTTTTCTTCTGACTGAAGTGGGTTACCATAAACAATCAAATTTAAATAAGGTGAAATAAGCAACATAAAAAAAGCAGATAAAACATAAAGCTATTTTTTATATCTTATCTTAGCCAAGCTTATTATGGTACAAATATTGCTTTGATTTCTAACAGAAAATGGAATGTGATATAATAAATATCAGTACAGATCATACAAACACAAACACATTCCCCATGAAAACATATTAACTTTTGAGGATTTATAGGAAAAAATATCAATCAGAATAACTTCAATGATCCATAGAAATGCTTTATACCCTTTGTTACTGGTACAAAACGGGTAATAACTCAAGGGAAATTAACTAAATTACTTAAATATCCTCTTATAATAAATTAACATAACAGGAAGGAATACACAAAAGATTTTTGGTGTGTTTTTTTTGATTAAACCTGAAACAGCAGCAGTACATATGCAGATTTATTATTTGGAATCAAATGTCACTTAAAGATATGAATGTGTGGGAGTGTTACAGTGATGAATGCATAAGAATAACATAGAAAAGCCACTGGAATCCAAACAAACACCACCCTACCCATCTTGCAGGATGACGCCCAGTGTTGGTATCTTTCCACCCCGGTTCACAGGAGATAAGTGTGCTGTGTGAGACAGAGCTGCAGGTGGTTCCACTGGATGGTTCTGCAAGGGGGTTTGTAGGAGTGACAGGTCTATTCCCCTCTGAATGTGAAGGGATTGTCTCTGTCTGATGCACCTGAGCCACCCAGTAGCTCTGTGCACACAAGCAAACTTCTTAAACCTGAACGACATTTTTTCAGCTACTCAATATGAGTGTATTGTAGCAATTTTACACATAATTTAACAAAAATAAAGTGCAGGATGAGCAGGAGCACAGAACACCTCAGCGTTTTATATCTATGTCAGTAAAAATGTTGCTCTTAACAGACATTAATTATAGAGTAAAAGTCTATGCCATGCATATAGTTTAATCTAAAGGCTCTGCAAGCAGTTCAATAAGTGTCATATCCATCACATATAAAACTGCCAACATTTTGGGAGGTGTGTTTGTGAAAATGGTTACATTGCAGTGGAAGTCTATGCTGTTGCAACCAGAGGGCTAATTTGTGCCCTGGAGGCTGAAAAATAAGCCACGGTTATAATCTTGTGGAAATCTTAGACCATAATAAAAAGTGAATTTGGGCTTTCACCGATGGGGTAGCAGCTCACCTGACAGCTTATTTTAATCAAATGAAGCATCTCAAATGAGATATTGGTTGTCTGTAGAAGCAGCAGACCTCAAAGCAGGTGTTGAGAGACATGAAAACAACTGTTGGCTGGCATCCAGGAAGTCAAGATGATAATATTCAGCATGAGATGGAGAAAAACTCTGAAGTCCATGCTGAATTTTACAAATGTGTTTGCACTGCCACTTATTATCGCTATAAGACAGAAGATTGTTAATGGCAGCTGATGGAATTACTGTCAAATGGAGCAGATTTTGGGGGGGTTTGCATGAGTTTTATGTGTGCGCATGTGTTTGTGCTTACATATGGAGTCATAAAACAAGGTAGCAACAAACATAAAACAAGCATTAAACTGAATGGAAACGGGTTGGCTGGTCACTTACTGTCTCATAAACATTTTAGCAACAAATAAAGAGCCAGATGATCTGGGATAGGGAGCTGGGACCAATGCTCTCTGTATGCATGCTGTTTGCAGTAGGCTTGTAAACAACCTTCCATGTAAAATTTACCAACTGTGTGAGGTGTGTGCTGGGTCCACTTTTGAGCCAATTCCTGCTCTAAAATCTTAAATCTTAAACAGAATTCAAATCAACACAAACAAAAGAGAAAGAAAACAGGTTGCCGAATTAACTAACACACATGGGACTGAAGAGAGGTCTGGAGTATATAATCTGAAGGACCCAAAACTTGGGGAAATTCAAAGATTTCAATTTGGGGAAATAAGGGTTTATTTTTTATTTTATTTTCAGATTTATCTTATTGTTAAAAGATTAAATTACAAAACAATAAAAAAAAAAAATACAAGACTAAACAGATGAATTGTGTGGAAATGTCACAAGAAAACACTGTTTACTGAATTTGTCAGGTGAAAATGTGTTTATTTGGAAGCTAGAGAGTGGTAATGCACACAAACCCTGGGGCACATCTGAGACCAGCAGCCCTCCAGCATTATAGCCAGTTGTAACACCAAGTCAGTGTATCAGCTCCCCTTTTCCCTCTTCCAGTCACATGTGATGCCCGACAAACAGGGCTATGAGAGCCCCTTCTCCTCTCAAGCACCCCTTTCCTCACTCAGGAATGTTTGTGAAGCATGTGTTTTGCTTGCCACATGAAGAGTCTCTAACCAGTCAGCAGTCCTACCTGCCTGAACGGCCCTACCTGCCAGCCACTGTGCAGTACACCCCCCCCCCCCCCCCCTCCCACCCCACCCCATAGAGTTATGTTTGTGTGTTGTCAGTGTTTCTTGTGTTTTGATGACTCTTGATGTTTATAAAACTGAGGGGTGAGCTGGAACAAGGAAGAGTGAACGTGACCTTATCCACAACATAACATACAACATGCATAAGTGAACCTGAATCCAAGGTCCATGACCTTCGACTGTCTCCCTCAAAAGGCATCAAAAGCCCCCATGTTATCTGATTCCTGCCTTTTTACAAGACAAATAAACAAGAGTTATATTTACTCACATAGCAAATGCAATCTTTAAAACTAATGTTGCAGAATGAAATTAAAAAAATCTAATTTCTGACACCTACATCCAAGCAACGCACTGTCAAACATTCATTTTGAATTATTGATTGCCTTGCCTCGCTAACTGGCTAAAGACCTCTTGGGTTTAGAAACAATAACACTGCAACACAGACAGTTTTTGTGATCTGAATCTTAAACCAACATGTCCTAAAAAGTTGCTGATTTACCATTTTGTAGTGTTTATTTAGAGGAGAGTTAAGTCAAATCAGTGTTATTGATTTAGCTCACAATCGTTAATTGAAAATCAGAAAAACTTGCCATCTAATAGCTTAAATAGAGAAGGAGAAAGTAACCCAGAGCAGCAGAAGAGGATCCATCTCTTAGGTCAAATATAGATTTTTAAATTCAAATAAATGGAAGAAGTTACTAAGACTATAATTACTTTCTTTATTTCTTTCTTTAAAAACAACAACAACAAAACAAGACAAAATAGTAGAAAAGAAGTAAAGAATCTTCTTTTTCTACCCATTTTAAACAACTACATATCAATCAAGTATGATATAAGTTTACAAATTTACTATCACATGATGATTATTCCAGCTGCTATCAGATCACATGTCATAGGTTTATGAAATCTGTAAATCATGGGATTGTTTTATTTACTTTTACAAAGCATCCCAACTATTATCTGGAATTGTTGTTCCTTGTCCTAACAGAGATTTGTGAATGGAATAAAAACTGTGGTGACAACTTGAGCGATGCTGCTTTCAACATAGATGAACTACATTCTTACTTTTCTGTCAGTAAGAGCAAGTTTAACTGGATGCTACACCTGTTTTCTGTATGTGTAATTATGTATGTATCCTATAGCACAGGGGTGTTGACAATATGGAGGAGAATTTTCTGTTGTCTTTGCTGTTGTTGCACCGTAAATTTTGCCGCTGTGGGACAAATAAAGGAATCTTGAATCTTGAATTATACAAACCAATAAAAAACAAAGAACTGAGAAACAGACACATGCTTCTTATTTCAGTATACCTGACATCTCCTAATCTTCACCACGAGTGTTTTTCTGGATTGACAATTCCTCTTATATGTCTTCAAAAACAGAAGATCTTTCAAGACATGGTCAGATCATTATTCAACCTTGTGTGTGAACTTAAAGCAGTTTCTTCTGTGTTATTATTCTGATGTATTACTCTCCCCACTGTCAGTCAGCAGCAGTAGTCTGCAGGTGTAATTGGCAATTAGACGTCTGAACACATGGACGGTAGCATGCATGGGTTCATGAATATTTGATGATAAAAATGCATTATCACAATTCACATTCAAAGTAAGCACCTGCTTTGGCTCGATCAACTTCCTTGACACAAATTTGTCCTTGGTGCAGTCAGTCAGTACCACGATACAACTGATGCATAAAACAATGCTGTGGCCTCTCCCGGGGGGTTATAATGTCATTTTGCTGCTTGACTTGTTAAAATGGGAAGGAAAAATGCAATCCTTGCATTCTTTTTATTCAGTTAGTTGTCTCTACCATACCAAGCTCAAAAAGTTAACTTGTTGCTTGCTCTTAGAGAACGACGACATCTGGGTATCGTCCCCATCCCACCAGCAGTGTTAGTGTATCATTCTATGTTCATGCCTGTGACAACAGCTTATGATGGATTCTTTAAATTACCTGTTAGTGTGGCAGATGGCTCTCTTTGTCATTAACAGCAATCGTGAGAATCCCCGCGCATCCTGATGAAATATTCATCACGCGTCTTCAAGACCAATAGCAATGTAATTCATTTCTTCCTGCACTCTGTGACGGCCAAATGAGGACCAGAGGAGTACCTAAGACTGTTTATTGAATTTTTTTTCCCACCTTTAACTATCCAAGTGATGTATTAAAATATAATGAGGACATCAGTTGCTGCGCCCATATAAATAGCAGGTTGCCTGCAGATTTTTGAACTGATATGAAGCCAAACCTGTTTGGTCAGCCCTGGTTTAACTCATAACTCTCAAGTTGTGACTGACTTCCTGCTATGTTGATGTTAGGAATGAACTAAAAATTGACAAGAAATAAAATATATCGATCAATTTCCCCCTTTGAAAGACTGTGGGAGAAGTATTATTCCACGGCTGTGACTTAGTGACAAGCAGTCACAAGATCAATGTCTCGTGGCCTGAAGTTAATCAGGTGCAGGAACATGATAATCCTGACTACATCCTAATATGCTTAGGCTTGGCATCAAGATACAGGATCAGATGTTTACTGACACCAGTATAGCTCCCTAAAGATATTAAGGCACATTAAGCACAGAAAATTGATTTAATTTCATACCCCTTTTAAATCTTAGTATAAATGTTAATTACATCTCAAATTCTCTTGCTGCTGAGCACATTCTCATTATTAGTTAAGTTAATTCAGCTATTTAAAATGCTAAGGCTGAAACTCAAACAATGTGCTGATTTTTAACAAATTGCAAAGCCTCAACAAGCGTGAGCTGAAGAAATATTTGAAACTGTATAGAAAAATGTGGCTATATTGAGCTCAGAAAGAATTTTTCAGTGCTTAATCACATTCCCCAAGCATTAGAACATGCATTAGAAAATCTTTTTAAAAAAAATCATGATCAATGCTAAACAAAGACAGTTGCTCATCATCTACCTGTAGACATGTAGTCACTATAATCATCCCAGCTTCTGACTGGTGTAATGTTATGTTGTGTTTTAACCTTCCCAAAGTAAGTATACTATGGACATATCAAAGTACAACTTTAATAATGTGTTTCAAAACCAAAACAAAAGCCAGCTTGTGTTTCCACATATATCATTTCATACCAAAGCCTTACACCAGTGTGTAACACCCACTGGTCCATGATAGGAAGACATGTCAGTCAAATTGTGCATTGCATGCAAAGTTCAAAAGTTCAACCATAAACAGAAACTGACATGCATGTCGGTGTCATTAAACTCCTCATTTGAGATGAGATACAAGATACTTCGTAAACATTCACTATAATGTGTCTTGGAATAATCCTTTCTTGCTATACCATATTTGTTTGTTTTAACAGATGGCACATAACATATCACCCTAAAAGTCATGCATAGGAGCAGTCAGGTTTTTCTACATCGGTAAAAAAATTACAAAAAAATATTCTGGGATGAATCTTGACGCTAACAAGCATTTCTTTTACATTTTACCCATAATATGTTCTTCAGCTCCACCAAGCATTAAGTAAACACCACAGTGATGTTTGGACAGAGGTGTTTAGAAATTAAAGCCCCATGCAAGTAACTCCACCAGAGTCCAGCTTCAACAATCTTTTTTGTTTTAACTTCTATGACTGGAAAACATTTATTTAGAGAGCATTTCAAAGTGTAGTCATAGTTTAGTTATTTTTTGCTCTGGTTGTCATTGCCATTAGGGTTTTTTGACTAAAGCTTTCTTTCTTATGCACTTATACGGTGTGCAGCAGTCCTTTTATGCTAACTTTAAATGGCTGACGGATAAATATCCAGCCCCCTCACTTGCAAAATGGTCCAATCATGTCTGCAAACCAAATGCTAACTGAAAGTTTCCTCTTTATTTAACCAACATTAATGGTGACACTGGTGAACCAAAACACTAAAGCTGAAATTCAGTCGACAAAAACAATTGACAGGAGACAGGGTGAAACTGTAGATGTCTGTTGGTTTGACTCTCTGAGTGTCCACTTGTATGCAATGCTAAATAATTTCGTTAAGTGCCGCTTGTTATTCAGAGCCATGAAAGCTAAAACTGCAGCAAATGTTGGTTAATAAAAGCCTACAGATACTGTGTACTCAAAGAGTAAAATGATTTAATTTGATCATTTAATGTTGATGCGTTTATCTGCTGCTTTTCATGTCTTCTAAACCTGATAGCTTGCATTTCATCGTTGCAGTATTCATCTTTTTTCAAGGTTTCTCATCAAAGTTATTCATTGGGTTAGTTTGAAGGGATGTAGGCATGTCTTATCAACAAAAATTT